>NC_137460.1:209649806-210249806 GCF_964235325.1 Thermobia domestica
CCCCTAGTAGAATCCGGTGTCCTAGCTGTCGCAGGGCTTGCAGATCTGTTGCGTTGAGGTTGTTGTTGTGAGGCTTGTAGGCTGCTATTATTATTATCGGTCCATTAGCTGAGTGGAGGGTGATCCCTGTAGCTTCCAGGGATTGTAGAGGTGGTAGAGGGAGAGGGTCGTACGGGATACTGTCTTTGATTAGAATTGCTGTTCCTCCAAGGGGTCGGTCGGGACGGTCGGTACGGATGGTGGAGTAGTTGCGGATTTTTAGGGTAAGGTGTGGTTTTAGGTGGGTCTCTGACAATAGGGCTATGTCCACTTCTTCTCTGCGGAGAAAGTCCTCCAGGTTGTTCTTCTTCTTTTGGATTCCTTCTGCGTTCCAGTGCAGCACTTTGACTTGTCTGTTGATTCTTCTTTTAGTCGGTGCCATCGTCAAGGATGGACGCGACTACCTCAAACATGATGGTGATTTTGCTTAGTGGGTCTGTCGTTTCTTTCACCTTCCGGAGTCCTACTCGCAGCTTTTCTAGCATTGAACGAAGATTGAGGCCCGAGAAGAGTTCTCGGATCTCTTTGAATGTGTCTGCCAATGATGGTTCAGTGCGTTTGTCCTCGGTGTCTTCTTCTCTGGATTGGGAGTTGTCCTGGGTTGTTTGATTTTTCTTTGTTTCTTGGTTGGGGGGCCTCCTGGTTTTCTGGTTGGTGTTGTTCTTGTCTTCCGGCGTGACTGCTCCTGCGTAAGATGTAGCGTTGTTTCTTCTGCGGCTGGTATCAGATTTTGAGGGAGGGTCCGACTTAGCTGGTGGTTGGGTTGGCTGTTTCCTCTTGGCTTTGGCCGCCTTGAGCATGGGACAGCCCATGTAGTTGGCGGGGTGTTCGCCTCCGCAGTTACAACATTTTGCCGGAGTGTCCCTCGTTTTCTTCGGACATTCCGTGGAGAGATGGGATTCTTCGCATTTGATGCAGCGAGGGGTCGCCCTGCATGTTTGCGTGGTGTGCCCTACTCGTTGGCATCGGTAGCATTGGAGAATTGACTGACCCTTGTAGGGTTCCACTGCCACTCTGTAACTAAGAAGGTACTTGAGATCGTAAATCTTGTTGTTCGTTGGGTCCTTGGGTAAAGTAACAAGGAATAGCGGAAACAGGGGCCTGTTGCCAGACGGGTCACTGCGTCCCCTCATCTGGACCACATTGGTTGGGGTGAACCCCTGGTCCTTCAAGTCCTGTAGTATGTCAGCCGTTGGAGTGTCGAGTGGCATCTTCCGGATGACTACTTTGATTGGGCGTGTTTGTTTCGGAAGTTCTGTGGCAAATGATTGTCCGGTCTGGATGCAGAAGGCTTCCATCATTTCAAAGTCGCGCCAGGTGGTGCAGTGGATTTTTATGTATGCACTCGGTTGCAGAATTTTGTAGGGATCCTTGCAGTTTGCGGTTAGCGTTTTTATGAAAGTATGTCTTTTCTCGACGTCATATATGAAGAGGGGGGTATCTTCCTGCTGCGGACGGTGTCCTCCGGATTTTCTTCTTCATATTCGGTGGGTGTTTGACCACCCCCAGCGTTGGATGGGTCGTTGGTGGTGTCCAGCGCCGAGAAAGAGTTCCTGAATTCAACAGGTGGCGTAATGCTACTTTCTGGTCTTCTTTTCGCTTTCTTCTTGGGGTGTTGGAACTCTCCTGCGCTATCGGTAGGGTCGTATTCTTCATCACTGGACCCTGCCATCTCGATGGACTGATCTTGGATCTGGGGGGCATCCGCGTGGACGGTTGCACTGTCAGCTGTTTCGTTCATGTGAGGGGTAGAAGTGGTTTGAGCCGTGAGGGCGTGGAGTTCCTCGAGACTCATAGGAACCAATTTAGCCTGACGGGTTGTTCTGCGGCGTTGAACAGAGCCTAAGTTACTAAAACTCATAGCTTTTAGTTGTTTCGCAAGGCTTGTTTCCGGTCCTGCGGGTGGTTTCCTGACGGGAGGCACTTGGTTGGTATGTGGATCACTGCTTCTTGGGGGGGGGGCGACCTGAGTGTTTTGTTTCATTTCTTGGCTGACGTCTAAACGCTGTCTAGGAACGTATTGGACGAGCTCCTAGCGGCCAGTTTTTCTTTTAGCCGTATTGCTGGGATCTTTTATTATTTATGGGAACAGGACCTAATTTTTATTTTTCCCCAACCTATGAGCCGGGCTCCCGCTCCAGCGGGCAACTGAGCTAGTTGACGATGGTCCTGCTCTTTTGTGTGTGCTGCTAGCGAATGCTGGCTTCTGATTGGCTCTCGCACCTGCGTCTCTCCGACCAATCAGAAGCAGGTTCTTGGTTTCTGTCGTCTCGGGGCCACGCAACTTGCTGAACAAAACTGTTCTTGTTCGTCGAAATGGCGGTTATAGTGCTGCCGTGCTTTGTTGCTAACTACCAACTCTACTGCTAGCTACGCATGCAACATGCACACTGCACCGCACTTTCACAGTCACTAGAGTTCGTCACAGCACTTAAATGTTCGCAAACACTGTAATAAATGTTTATTTCAATGTTTATTTAAGATGTGGGGAATAACAGTTTATATTTTCACGAAAACACGAAAAGATGTCAGGAGCACAGGCACTCGCGTGACGCGCACTACAGCTTCGTATCTCAGTATACCACGTAAGGCGTCGGCTAAGTGAATCAGTAATATTAATGTGATGAACTTCTTGCACGCGATTTTTATTTATTTTTCTCTGTTGCAAAAAGTCTATGAAGAATGTGTATTTAGACATTTCGACTAAACTAATATAATATCAGAAATAGTGCTGTAATAATATTTTAGATGATTCAGACAACAATTTTAGATTCTTACTTCATTAATAGCTAAGCAAGGATGCTGCCATCTGTTGGGCAAAAGTTGAGTTTTTTAATTAAAAATTTATAAGAGGATGATAACAATGAATAATAAATAATGATAGTATCCTAGGACGAAGTGATCCAACTGGTAACCCGCATTCGAAGATGATAGATAGAAAATTCTCTATTATAGGAAATTTTATTTTTTTAAAAAAATCTTAATCATTATCACTAGATAGACGGTTATAGCAGTTTCTAGTGCTAGTGTTAGGTGAATTGAGTGACAGTGGTTGATTGGCCTATAATGACCTATTGCGTAGTGCCAGTAATGGGATAGTCAGAACAAGAGGAAAATTGTTAATTTGCTGTTGTGATACTGTAACAATAAATAAGTTTGGTGGGAATAATTTAGTTTTCGGGGATGGGGTATTATCAGCAACGAAACATATACAATAAATATATATCAATTGATTCAGTTTCACAAAAAAATCCATCGATATTAAATTTAGCTACTTCCGGTTAACCACTTCCGGTTTACTGAGCCGTTTCCGGGGATGTGGTATAATCAGCAACGAAACATATACAATCTATATATCAATCGATTCAGCTTGACAAAGCAAATCAATCGATACCAAATTTAACTACTTCCAGTTAACCACTTCCGGTCCACTGAGCCGTTTCTGGGGGTGTGGTATAATCAGCAACGAAACATATACAATAAATATATATCAATTGATTCAGTTTCACAAAAAAATCCATCGATATTAAATTTAGCTACTTCCGGTTAACCACTTCCGGTTTACTGAGCCGTTTCCGGGGATGTGGTATAATCAGCAACGAAACATATACAATCTATATATCAATCGATTCAGCTTGAAAAAGCAAATCAATCGATACCAAATTTAACTACTTCCAGTTAACCACTTCCGGTCCACTGAGCCGTTTCTGGGGTGTGGTATAATCAGCAACGAAACATATACAATAAATATATATCAATTGATTCAGTTTCACAAAAAAAATCCATCGATATTAAATTTAGCTACTTCCGGTTAACCACTTCCGGTTTACTGAGCCGTTTCCGGGGATGTGGTATAATCAGCAACGAAACATATACAATCTATATATCAATCGATTCAGCTTGACAAAACAAATCAATCGATACCAAATTTAACTACTTCCAGTTAACCACTTCCGGTCCACTGAGCCGTTTCTGGGGGTGTGGTATAATCAGCAACGAAACATATACAATAAATATATATCAATTGATTCAGTTTCACAAAAAAATCCATCGATATCAAATTTAGCTACTTCCGGTTAACCACTTCCGGTTTACTGAGCCGTTTCCGGGGATGTGGTATAATCAGCAACGAAACTTATACAATCTATATATCAATCGATTCAGCTTGACAAAGCAAATAAATCGATACCAAATTTAACTACTTCCAGTTAACCACTTATCTACTTACATATAAATTTAAACTGTTACTATATAATTTACTATATAGTTTTTTCATACATATTTAATTGATAGAACATATAAATAAATATACATTTATGCGTACTCTCTAAATATAATAAAGTGTTAATAATGTAACATAGTACCGTTCAGAATATACATCAGCCCTGCCCACGGCGAGCAGATAGTGGAAACTCTCCTCGTGAACGCTCACGAGCATTCTACGAGCAAATACCATTGTTCGTGCTTCGTGGATCTTCGGGTTTTGTCCTTAGAGGAGCGGAAGTGTTGTCAACCTTGGCGGTAATCACTAGCTTACCAAAAAAAAAAAAAAAAGTATGTATGGTAACTGATTGCCATTTAGTGTAAAGTGTTTTTTACAATGTGGTAACCGTTAACTATAGACAATACAAACTTGTAACAGCAATCAAATGATAAACTATGTACGTTCCTTTTCTTCTTTTTTCTTTTCTTTTGTTAAAGAGGGATGTGGGTTTGTTATATCCGAGTGTGGGTTTGTTATATTATGTTGTTTCGCTTTTTAGGAAAAGAGATAATCTGTTGATAAGAAAAAACTGTAGCACTTGTTTGTAATTATCTAAGTATATCTCAAGAAAATTAGCTTATGCATGTATGTGTGTACGAATAGGCTTAGCAAGGGGTTGGTTGTGGAGATTAGAAGCCACTATTACACTATCAATAGGAAGAATAGTATTTCTTACTCCACTTTTAAAGTTACTTTGATCGCAAAGAATCAAACCAAATATTAAGAGAGCCAAAGAGATTTTCCATTTTTAAGTGTGACCGTTAGTGACTGCAATTAGTTTTTTTTTTTTTAACAAGGAGTGTCTTTTTAATAAGGAAAAATGTATTGTCCCTGGCTGGTTGCTTGCCGGTGGCTTGTTAAAAGTGAAAAAGAATGTTAAATCATTTCAACGACTGAAGCTACACGCTTGTCTTTCTTCGATAGTTACTGACTGATTTTGAAAGTCACAATGTTGTAGGCCTACTGTAATAGCGTAGGCCTACTGTAATAGCGTAGGTCTACTGTAATAGCGTAAATTCGAAAGGAAACGTTCCAACTGAATGATACGAACAATTATTCCCAATGTCTTGAACATGAAACGTGGGTTGCACGGATAACGCTTAAAGTAGGCTGGACTGCACTGGAATTTCCTTCCGGCAAATTAGTGTTTGGTCGAAACTCGGTTCTTCTGTGTAATTGTCTCTTAACAACATTTGAACATTTCTTTTAGATAATAATAACTAACTAACTCTATGGTCTATGGAACCCGAAGGTTCAATGCCGCGTTTACAAAATATTTCCACTAACTTATGTCCTTAGCCAACTGGATCCAGTTTCTACTCTGTACTCTTATTTCTGCAAGATCCATCTTAATATTGTCTTCCCATCTACGCCTAGGTCTTCCTAGTGGTCTTCTTCCAATTGGGTTTTCAGTTAAAATTATGAAAGCGTTTCTAATTTCTTCCATTCTGGCTACATGGCCTGCCCACCTGAGCCTTCTACACTTCATAACCCTAATAATGTTAGGTGAGCGGTATAAACTATGCAATTCCTAGTTATGAATTTCCTCCAATCCCCATTTTCATCCCTCTTTGGTCCGAATAATAATAATAATAATAATAATAATAATAATAATAATAATAATAATAATAATAATAATAATAATGCATATTATTATTTTTATTATTATTATTATTATTATTATTATTATTATTATTATTATTATTATTATTATTATTATTATTATTATTTTCAACCTCCCGTCGTTCTCCTATCAATCTAGCAACGAAAGGCGTTTACAACTTAGCAAACGTGAAGCGAATGACAAATTACAGACCGAGTGCTAATGTAATACAACGTCACGAATTGTGTAAGCAAGCTAAAAAGGTCTGAAACAATTCGTTTCCGATTTTTGCAGTCGTTTTTACGTCTGTAAGATGACATGTTTAATATTAGTTTCTTTCTTTCTTTCTTTCTTGTTCATTTGTTAGTTACTTCAACGCTAACTGTAACCTCTATCATGCGTCTTCCTCAACCAAAAAACGTACCAATTTTATTTCCTGCAGTGTTTTCGCGTCACTGCTTTCGAAATGGGGAGGGGGAGAGCACACCTGCACATTTCACGCTTGCGTCTGCTCAATGCATATCATCGTGCGAATTTCTGGCCAGGCTTGGCCATAGGTTTTTTGCCATCATGTGTGGTTGGCAACACTTATCGGATGCAGTGGAAGAAGCGAAGCTAGCAGCACCTGTGCTCACCTGTTCTTATCTTCGCTCGTGCCCGCTCACGCTTTGGCTCCGGAAGCCAATTCATGGACAGGCCTGATATACATTTTAAAGAATCCTTTGTGGACAACAGTAATAATATGCTGTGATGTAAAAATTAATTCAACTTTGAAATCATAATATAGTATTAGAATGCAATTTTCTTTCTGATTGAACATAAATTCCCGGATAAATTCCCATTTTGGGAATCTTCCCGGGAAAATTCCCAGGGAATATTCCCGAAAAATATATTCCCGCGAATTTACCCATCACTACATACACATGATATATTAAATAAATTATAAACTAAGGGGAAAACACTCACTCAACTCTGAAAGAGGCCAGAGATCGAAAACCACACACATTTATCACTTTCCGACACTCCCGAGCAACTTTGAAGTTCTGAAACCGAAAGCAGCCTATACGACAGAACCAGGAACCACGCATTTTCGAAAACTGCGCACAACCAACTATGCAAAACTAAATCATTCTCTTCTTGAAAAGGGTCAATCTCCATCCTCCCCGCTAAAAATAACATTGTACTTTTAAACCGCGAGGTCTCATAGCAAAAACAAAAATTGATTTCTTTCTGGTTAGAAGACTACTAAGAACAACAAAGACAATGTTTGACAGCATAAGAACCATTGCCCCTGCTGCTTCATTTGCAGTTTTGTGTTTCTCGACCTCTTCCGCTCTCTGTAATCCATCAAGATTCTTGGCTTAAAAGGAGGCGGGGTCATTCAGGATCACCTTGCTACAGCCAGAAGGCAAACAGGTGCAGAGGAGTCGGTGACATTATTGCCTTCACAAACAGAATTCTTGGGTTATTTTTAACATCAATATGTGTTAAATGCTCATGCTTTTGCGATTGTTGTAAAGCTCAGACAAATGAGTCAGAGAAACACATTTATTCTGCTTTACAAAGCAAACCACTGCAGAAGTATTAATAGATGTGGCTCTTCATTCTCTATTGGAACTATTGGAACGATTGAGGATAACTTGCTTGATTCTTTCAACGTTTGAGATTTTGAAAACAGGAATTATCGTGAAGTGCTACGGAGGGAACATACGATCCTGTCTCCGGAAACTCCTTCTAAGTTCAATATATGTACTTGACTACTTAAAGATCAAAGTAATATTAACTAGATTTCCAGAGGGTCTACCGACCACTTCGACCCCCTGCCGATGCCAAGGTTTGCTTCTGGAACATCTCTTTTGTGTGTCCAACAGTAATCAGCCAGCATTTGTGAACTTCGCTCTCCCTGGTATCTCTTCCCCATGGAGGAAATGTCCTGATGAGAACGTTCCCCATTCTCACCAGCAAAAGCACCAAGGTTTTCAGGAAAAAATCCCGGTGGGAGTCTAGCAAATGAACTTTAAGGGACATGCTGCAACCCAATTCTATAAATGACTGGAGGAAATCACTCATAATTTCACGGTAATTTCACGGTAATTTCTGGTTTCCTAAAAAAATCTCTGTTAAACATTTAAATGAACACCAAGCTGCTTTCTCAACCGGAATTAAGAGATCCTCAAATTTTTGGTCACCAATCAAACATTTTATTTTCGAGCATACAAAAATCCTTGCCTTGATTTTAGCGTCACTAACCCGAGGATTTTTTCCTTGAGCTAACAAAATCCTGCATTACTTTTGTTCATTGCCTTAACAAAGTCTTTGGAGAGCCCCAACTTATGTTATCAGGGCTCACCAGTGAGGAATAAACAACATTCTTCTCTTCAGGAGTTAATACACGCTTTCGCCATTCCTTCTTGATGTAATGTTCTGCTTTGGTCCTGCTGTCCCGTTCGCAGAGAAAACAACAATATTTCGTATAACCAAGCTGCAAACCCATTAACAAACAAATAACTTTTAAATCACAGCGAACGGTCCACTTGTAATTCACATACTGAAGTCTTTCTAACACTATTTTGATGTTTTCATGGGTTTCCTTCATATTAGCTGCATAAGCCAAAGGCACTGAAGGAAATTTGTTGCCATTGTGCAAACGGACAGCCTTGAAACTAGTTTCGAAATACTAAATAAACAATCTCCACTCTGTACTTACATGTGCATGTCCGAGTGTATCCATCAAAGCACAGACATTATTACGATACACTAAATCATTTTCTTGAGAATAGTAGTTTTGAAACTCTGAATGAAGGTTTCTAAAAATACTCACTTTAGTGTCACGATTGATCCGATTCCAGCCTTTAAGTCTAGAAGCAAAAAGTTCTGCCTTTATCTTAAAGAGTTTTAAATCGCGTACGAGGTCATTTAGTTCACCCTGAGTTGTCAGATGGGGAATCAATGTAGATATGCTTCCTACATAAGAAGGATCATCTTCTTCATTTGATGTGACTGTGTACTCGAAGATTATGCAACATCCTCACAAGCAGGTTCTTAATCGGATGAAACACTGCACAGGGTGTATGAGTCTGGTGGTACGGGTACAGGTAGACAAACATCATGTTTCACAGGTCTCCTCGCGGAATCCAAGTTAGGATACTGTATTTTATGCATCATGTTTTTTGAGAAACCTTTTATATTAATCAGACAGAAGTAACAGTCTGAAACATGATCACGGGGCTCGCGCCAAACCATGGGTTCGGCGAAAGGTATCGATTTATGTGTACCTTTGAAGCATCCTGTGAGAGTACGCGCACACGAGTTACAACTTTGTTTCGAAGCCCAAACGCAATCCCGGTCTCCGATTTTACACCCGAAGTACAGATGGTAGGCTGTATTCAGGAACGGTGACAATGGCCTACTTTGTCCCTTGAAAATCACTTCCCCACATATGTAGCAGAATGAATCTGTCGAATTGTTGCAAGTTCTCGGCATGTTCGTTTAACACAAACGTCAATATTTCACGCAGGTATATTTTTCACCTGCGGTATACACAGATACGGCGTAACACCACCCTCTAACACGAAGATCAACTCGAAACTGAAATATTTGTCTCAGGCAACAACGTGGTGTATGTCTTGGCACCTTTTATCAACAATGTGTCTGTCATCTAGACAAAAGGGATCCGACGAATGATCGCAAATTGATTACGAAACCTTTCTCCGTGGGTAACGCCTAGGTTTAGTGTATGCAGTTTGGAACAACAATAAATCTTTGCAACCCAAAGGGAGGGGGTACGATTCCGGTGGTTCGTGAGCTAGAGAAAAGAATGTTCGTAGCATATAGTCTAGTAACAGTTCTTGGATTAAGATAAAAATTCAGAATTATGCACTCCGAACACGGAAAATGCATATTAAATACGAAAAATACGATTTTTCTTTCAATTATGGAAACAGCACTCCGCCCAAAAAATCTTACGTGGTGGAACTTTCTCGATGAGATATTCGTAATCAGCGTCTCGAAATCTATCCGATATATCCTTTCACCCTCGTTGGAGGATTTTCATGCCGACCAGTGTAATCAGATAAAATGTTCTGCATTATTTTCTTATTTTTTTTAAAAAACAGAATTCTATTTATTTTCACATGTTACATGGTATCTGCATTTAATATTATGTTGATAAGTCAATGGATCCACTTTCTATCTTCTGTCTCCGATCGCTCGTACTGCAACACCCGGGGCCACAGTTAATGAATCGCCACTAATGAGGCATACACACAAAATATTTATAACGTTAGGTGCCATTCGAAAGGGAGTTTGAGCTGTACATATAGTTAACAAGCAATGGTGCCATAGTCAATTACTATTTATAGCGTAGGATATGATATTTTGTTCTACTTATAATATTGGTTGAAAATATTTATTTATGAATCAAGCTGCCGAACTATATTAATCACGCTAAAATTTCAGATATTTATTTGTATTTTTTTTTATTACTATAAGGTACATAATAGGTTCTGATCGGGAAGTTCGGGGCCGTATTTCCTTTTAAGTATATAATTATGTGAGATATTCGTATTAGTTTTAGTACTTTTTAAAATTTTAATTGTTCAGGAGGCTACGTGAGGTTGACCCTTCATGTATATAGCCTAATATGTGATTATTGTTATTCATTCATTTTCATTTGTGTGTTTCCGTACTTTGACTTTAGTGACTTGGTAATTAGCTTCTCTTTTCCTATTGCCTATTGTCTGCCCTTTATAACAGACGAGAAATATGGTGGTTCTTGCTGTAGGTTTCCTGTCGTTATATTATATATTGCATATTTCAAGTTTTGATAAATCTAGAACTGTGTTACGATGGGAAGTTAGCATGATTCTAAATCTATCAGCATTTGAATCACGGGCATCACTGGCAGGAGGGACGAGGGGGACGTGTCCCGCCAATATTTTTAAATACAAAATACTCAATATATTATTCTAATTTTTATTTTTTTACTAAATACAGAACAGCATATAAATAATAATAATGATATTTGTTTGGAATATAATGTTCAGTCTGTGAAACGATTATAACAGAGTCCTTGGTATACTTCAGGGGGTCCGTGAAGGTAAGCAGAAAGGTAACAAATGGAATCGAAGATAATAAGTAGGTTGGGCTAGGTAGTACCATTTAAATCACTTTCTTCTATGCCCCCCCCCCAAAATTTACACGCCAGAGATTTGAATCCAGCCTGATTTGAATAGTATGCTGCCGAAGATATACGAACTACTACGAAGCCAAACTGAATACATTGACGATAACGAGGAACAAGCTTTTAAAAAAGTGTTTGAGTACGGGTAATCAGAACTGAGGGAAAGAAACCCAAAAAACAACTGGGTACACGGATTCAGAGGGACACATGAGTATTGTAATCAAAGTAACAAAAGTAGTCGTTACTTTTTATGATTCCCTTAACTCAACGAATCCAAAGGAATACAATACCAAAAAGGAATCAGAATTCCCATCATTAATAAATGACTAAAGTATTCCATTTTGAAGATGAAATGAAGCAAGGGCATAAATTACCACTGTTGCTCCTCTAAAAATTGTATTCAACTTAACGTCATCGACATTTATTTCGAAAATAGAATGCATTTTTTTAGTGTGTTTTACCGCAGACGATAACGTCGTCTCTTCGGGAGTCGAATGCAATTTTTTTTTACCATACAAAACCCGTAGAAGGGAATACCTTCTCTTGGGAGTGAAGTTAATGGTAGTCGAATGCTTTTTTTTTTTACAAGGTTAAACCGGTCAAGGGGTACACCCTTTCTTCGGGATGGGCATGAAGGGAAAGCTAAGGGATAGGTGAGAGAAGGTGAGGGCTAAGTGATTCTTTTTATTTTTATTTATTTATTTATTTCCAGTGCATTTTATTTTGGGGTTTGCATTGATTCATGTAGTTGGGTTTTCATATTCTTTATTTATTTATTCAGGACATCCATTTCATATATCGTACTCTTCAAATATGGAAGGTATCATTTAGGTATCTATTAGCGGCGAGAAATTGAAGCTAGGAATTCATCCACGGGATAATGAGATGATAGATGAATGCAGTGCAATTGGACAAGACAAACACAGGGAAGATGATTAGTAGAGACAAATGCAGGGTTATCTTCTGTTCTGTGGCAACTCAGAACTAATGAGCACAGATGAGCCTCTGGAACTACAATGATGAGTACTAGTGCAAAGATGGATAGATGTGCCGTGATAAATGGTCAGGGTGGTAGATGGCAAAATCTTGTTTAGTAGGATCGTTGTCGTCAAGGGTATTGGAGTACATTGTCAGAAGATGTTGAAGAGGGGTATCAAGATATTGAGAGGGTGTGTCTAGCAGGATGTCTATATGAATGGCGTCAAGAAAAAGGGGATTACCTGATTGAATGCTTTTGGTGATATATTTGGAGCGGGTTTGCTTTTGATGTTGAAGAATGGTAGGAAAAGTAATTCTCTCGTAGAGTAGTGCGGTAGGGGACGGAAGGCGAATGCGAAAAGCGAGTCGAAAAGCGTGGCGTTCAATGATTTCCAGTCGTTGATACAGTTGTGGTGGGGCAGATATCCATGCAGTATGGCCATGAGTTAGTGCCGGTCGGAGAAACGATTTGTATGTTGTAAGAACAGTTTGTGTATGGAGGCCCCATGAGGTACCTACTAAGCTTTTCAGTAAAGCTAGTCGTTTAGTGGCTTGAGTATGGATCTTCTGCAAATGGGGCTTCCAAGTCAATTTACTATCGAAGATCACTCCGAGATATTTAACATGGGAAGTTGGTAATAGGGGAGTGCCTTGAACTGAAAGACGTAGCAAGTTAGGATTTCGACGGATTTTGGAGGGACGTTTTTGAATAATGAGGGTTTGGGTTTTTGAGGCATTGACGGAGAGTTTCCATATGTCACACCAGTTGATAAAAGCATTTATGGCTGGTTGTAGAGTGCGATTAATATGTTGAATAGATTTTCCAAGAGTCAAAAAAGCGGTATCGTCCGCATATTGAAATAAGTGAATATTCGCCGATAGGGGTGGCATATCTGTTACATAAAGTATATACAGTAACGGGGAGAGAACAGAGCCTTGAGGTACTCCAGTGTGTAGGAATATAGGATGAGATATGGTAGAATTTATGAGGATATATGCAAGTCTATTGGCAAGGAAGGAATGTATAAGGCGGATATAGCTAGTGGGTAAGTAAAATTTGTGAAGTTTATAAAGCAACCCTTGATGCCATACTCTATCAAACGCTTTTTCGAGGTCGAACAGTAGAAGACAAGATGGGTGAGAAGAATTATAATGATTGGTGATGGTGTTACTGAGGCGAAGTAATTGGTCATTCAGACTAATGCCAGGGCGAAAGCCTGCTTGGTGAGTAGGAATGAGATTACGATCTGTGAGATGAGCATGGAGACGTGTAACAAGAATTTTTTCAAAAATTTTACTAAGGCAAGAGGTCAGTTGGATGGGCCTATATGAGGAAACATCATGAATGGGTTTGTCTGGCTTAAGGAAGAGAAGGACCTTGGAGACTTTCCAATCAGGTGGATAAAAGCCTGTGCGTAATATGAAGGTGTAGATAGATGCTAGGAGCTGTAGAAGTACTGGGGGAGCCGCCTTGATGAGCTTATATGTGATAGAGTCAAAGCCCGGAGCTGTTGAGCGTTTTCGATGGATGATCGCTTGGATATCTGCCGGATGAATTTCAGAGGTTAGGTCAGTGTTGTCAGATTCAGTATAACAGACTTCCCGCTCAAAGCCCAGAAATTTCCCGATCGGTTGCAAAATTTCCCGCCAAGAAAGAATATCAATCATTAATCATTATATTAATAACTTCAAATTAAAATCAAATAACTCTGAACAATCAATCAGAAGTACATCCTTCCCTGCGGGAAGAGAAATCTATTATAGGGCTATCCTTCTACTTTTAACTGTATTTATTTGGTATAAACATACATATTTGCGTGTGCGCGCGCGCGCTACTTCCAAGTATTATGTCCTTCCATCCTTCCCCTCTTTTCACCTTAACATTAGGTGAATGACTGGCCATAACAAATATAGTAAGCAAAGGGACATAAACCCTTCCAGCCTTCTATCTTCTTGCAGAAAATGGATATTGGCGCGAGTAAGAATCAGTTCAATTTTTCTTGGTCTATAAGCCTGTCTTGCTGTTCTGGTTCTTTTGACCTTCAAAGAGGCTTCTAATCCACGTATTATTCCATATACAAAGATGAAGATAAGGAGCGAGAAAGAGACGACATTAAAAAGAAGAAAAGTTGACAAAATTTCCCATTTTCAAGCAGAATTTCCCACATTCCCGCCATCTGACAACACTGGGTTAAGTTATTATCAGGTTCCAAAACATGTGTACAGTCAGGTTGGAGAAAACGATTATGTGGGGTAGTCGAATGCAATGCGTCGGCTAAGTGAATAAATAATGTAAATATTCTTCTTGCACGCAATTTTTATTTATTTTTCTCTGTTGCAAAAATTCTATGAAGAATGTGTATTTAGACATTTCACTAAACTAAAATAATATCGGAAATGGTGTTGTAATAATATTATAGGGAATTCAGACAACAATTTTAGATTCTTACTTCATTAATAGCTACGCATCGATGCTGCCATCGGTTGGGCGAAAGTCGAGTCTTTTTAATTAAAAACTTACAAGAGGATGATATATAATATCGTACCATATAATAATGAGTAATGATAGTATCCTAGGAAGAAGTGATCCAACTGGTAACCCACATTCGCAGATGATAGATACAAAATTCTCTATTTATAGGAACTTTTATTTAAAAAAAATAAAATAAAAAAATAAAAAAATCTTAATCACTTTCACTAGATAGACGATTTTCTAGTGCTAGGTTGCGTAAAGCTTTCTCTTTGAGTACTTTTTAGATGCTCGACGGAATTAGCAAGTGGTTTTGCTCGATATGCATCACGTAATCAAATGAGAAATAAAACCTGTTTTTAATTAGCCTTTTTAAAAATTTACCGTGTCATACATTCGGAAAGAAACTGCATTGATTTGCAGAATGGCTTCTGTGCACTTCATGAATGGTGTGAAATTAACAAGTTACCATTAGACATTCAGATGTGCAGTGTAATATCTTATACGAGAAAAAGAAATTACTTGGAATTTGAGTATCATATTAATGAATCATGACACACCACTGCAAAGAGTTAACCAAATAACTGATTTTGGAGATTTGGAAGTAAATTCAAGAACACTAATGTTCTTAAAATTCTATGATGCATATGTACACTCATGTCCAAAATAATGGTCACATTCTATAAATGTAATACAACGATAACATGTTCTTTATCCTTAATATTGAGCCATTAAAACATCTTTATTTATCTGTTTTCACACTTTGTTTAATAATCATAAGTGAGAAGTGTACATTTTACGTTTACACACTTTTTCTTCAATATGTCAACTTCGTTAAACTGATTAGCTCTATTTATTTTCGGTTGTCCTGACAACGACATCCAAAATCATATTATTATAAAACATTTTAATATATTTTTATATTGACATTATAACTAAATTATTTCTCTTTCTTTCTATTTTTCTAATAGTATAATCAGCCTAGTACACATTTGAAATACCTTAAGGCCCAAAATTACAAGAAAATAATGATTTACAGGTAAAAATATACAACGTTCTCTTATATGTTCTTGTAGGAATATAATTTAATAACGAATCCGCCCAGTATTTCTTATAACGTTAGTAGTCCTATGTGCCAGGCAGGGCAGTGAATATATATATATATAGTGTGTTTAAAAACAACACCGACAACGTTTGGAAGGTGATTCCTGGCACCAAGATAAGCCAAAAAGTATAGACCAACGTGGGTGCACAAATACTTCCTTTCGGAGTTATAGGCTGCCGAAAACATGACAAAATGAACTTTAACCCTTTCCGGATCCTGGCTTTTTGGGCTATTTTTTAGACTTTCAGTCAAGCAGCTACTGTATCGTCACTATTTATCCTAGGATCATGGTTCATACCTCATTCCCTTCAGAATAGAGCTGGCTTTCGAATGGTACTACTTGCATGCTCATACCATATACCAGAAGCGGGAAAAAGTGTCAAAGTGAAAATTTCGGAGGGAAAAATTTTTTTCTCGAACTTTGGCCCCCCCTGGACCACCCCTGTGTGATCATAGCCATCAAAAAAATCTGATAAATAGTACTTGGTATACTGAATGTGTGTGCCAAATTTCAAGTTTCTATCTTGAATAGTAAGGGCGGGAGAATTTTTATCAAAAATTCCCACAATGCCCCAAAGTACTATAAAGCACTATGATCTCAGGGAAAAAAATTCCTGAGAGATCCCTAATTACCCTAGGACTATAATCCGCCAATCATTCTCTTCAGAATAGAACTGTCTTTCAGGCGGTACCATTCACATGTCTCCATCATGTATCTAAGGCGGGAAATTCCTGAAAGAAAGGATTTTTTGAGGCAAATTTTCCCTTTTTCAACTTTTGCCCCTCTGGACCCCCCTGTTTTTACGCGGAAATCGGAAAAAAGCTTCTGGTAAATACTACTCGGTGGACTGAATGTTTGTGCAAAATTTCAATCTTCTACGTGAAAAAATAGGCCCGCCAGAAAAAAATTCCCTACCATCCCCACTTTTACCCTATACAGAAGTATATTTGTATAAAAATTCGCTGAGACGGCCCTAATTATCCTAGAATAATAATTCGACCGTCGTTCTCTTCAGAATTGAACTGCCTTTCAGACGGTATGACTCACGTGGTTCTATCATGTATGTAAGGCGGGAAAATGACGAAAAACGGGATTTTTGGGGTAAAAAAAATCCCTATTTTTACCTCTTTGCCCCTCTGGTTCCCCCCTGTTTTAACACTGACATCGGAACAAAAAATCTGGTACATACTACTTCGTGGACTGAATGTTTGTGCAAAATTTCAATCTTCTACGTAGAAAAATAAGCCCGCCAAAAAATATTGAACATACGCTTAGAAAATGAGAAAAGAAATGTTTGACTTATGACGTCATCACCTCCTATGTCTGGACGCAGGACGGTCTGAAACCATACGTAATGTCTTCTGCAAGGCCTCTGGACTTGGAAAACAAAGAAAACCCGGACGAAAAAGCTCAAATAGAAGAGAAATAACGCAATATACCATGAAAAGTGCATATGGTACAAATTGTACCATAGGATCCCGAAAAGGTTAAAGGTCCATAGCTCCAAAACTATGGGACCTACCGTAGTCGAGTCACGACCACTTAGGAAGTAATACGTGTGCTATCCAAAAATACATGTTCCAGAATCCTAAGGTACTCACGCAACAATCTGTATAGAGACAGTTTGGCTACGATCATATAATTTGAAATACTCACCAACTACCTATATAAAAATTGTTACGGAAATACAGCAGGATTCTGAAACATGGATATTTGGATAGGGCACATACTAGTTTCTAAATAAAGTCTTGACCCGACTTCGGTAGGTTCCATAGTATTGAAGCAATGGACCTTTAAAATTCTTTTTTTTTTTTTTTTTTTCATGTTTTCGGGTCGCTATATCTCCGACAGGAAACATTTGTACACCTAGGTTGGTCTATACTTTTGTCTTGCCTTGGTGTCAGGAATCACCTCCCAAACGCTGTCGGTGTTGTTTTGAAACACCCTGCATTTTGCGCTCTCCTTGCTGGTCTAGTGGTTAGCGCGTGCATCTGTGGTGTACATAGTTTCGAGTCCAATTCCTGGTGGGAGAGCACGCAAAATTTCATTTCGTAATCACTCCCTTTCATTAATCACCCATCTCCTAAGAAGAAATTCTGGGACGTCAAATAAAAAATATTTTCATTTCATTTCAAAAGTTTAATAGGGAATTTGCAGGCAGAATGGATGGCAATCAAAATGTACGCTTAAATCGCATGAAAGTTAATAGACTAAACATATATAATAAACATTTCAATATAAAATTATACATATGTAAATCTACAACTATCAATATTATTATTATACCATATCAGGAAAGGACATAGTCATAATGCTACTTGTTTTAGTGACTGTGAAATGATTTATTTAAACAATTAATTTAGTTTAGTTCAGAAAAGACGAGACAAGACAAAAATTATTTGGTCGTCCCCGCGAAGTGGCGCCAGAACGTCTAGCCCTCAGGCTAATTTGTCCATAGAGAAAATTGTTGAATGGTTTTGTTTCTGTAGATGCAGATGAAAGCTGAGCATCCTATGACATGTAGAGTTGGAATGTATAATGAAACTGGGAAATTGCTGTTTGTATTCAAACCAAATTCAAGGCTGTTGATTGGCCAAGATGAGGAGCCAATAGGCTGCAAGCTTAGTGTGTGGAAGGCTAGAGGAGTTTAAACTGGAACTGTGGCTTCTGATTGGCCAATGGGAGGCGAGTATTCCTTTCTCTGAGGAGAACCGTTTGAGGTATCTTCATCCTAAAGAGCGGGCGAAAATTGATGAAATCCATAGATTTACTTTAAAAATTCTTGGTGTCATATCTTCTTGGCAATGATTGTGGAAATGCCCTTAGATTTGATTTAGAGTAATGTAAAAATTACCTAAGATTGATGGTATGATGTGTAGCTTCTGTAGAATCGTAGTTGTGTGTGCAACAACGTCTTTGATGAGGTTGGGTACATCGTCCGGATGGTCCAACTGGATGAGAATAAGAATATTTCACTTTACAATCCTTTGAGTAGCATTATTGATTTCTTCCTGGATGAGGGCTTGGACGTCCGTCAATGTTATTGGAGATGCTTCTCATGGGGCGACTTCTTGCTGACCTTTATTTGTAGTATTCTTCGGTCGATGAGACTGAAACACCTTCGACAGCATGCTGGCCTTCTATAGGGCCGTTTGAGGTTTGCTTGTTTTGAAGTAAAACTGAGTTTAGATCGACTCAAGGAGGTCGGTACGTAGTGACAGAGAAAGGTCGTTGCAGGCAGATACGTGCTTCAGCGCAGTGGTGCATCAATTTGCATGTAACACAGAAGTCCTTGTTGAGAGATTGTTTGCAGGCTTCTTCATGTGTTTCATTACAGTGATAGAAGGCACGATCATTGGAACAGTAAAGGACGTGTGACCATACTGACAGCAAGTTCGTCATAGGAGCGATCTGCGGACGCGACGAGATGGTGGTATTTCAATGCGTCTGCCGTTCAAAGTAATGCCGGAGTTAATGAATGCATTAACTTGTTGAGGATCATACGATAATAATCGTACACATTGTGTAGGTCCACGACTGGAAATGATACGAACCAGATTGTGCGAAATAATATTCTGCTTGGTGAGGAGATTCTTGAGTATGTTGACTTGATCATGATCAGGATCAATATTGATGCCGTCAAAAACGCAACTGTACATCTTGTTCTGGTTGCGAGATGCAACTGAAGTGAGATATTGAGTATTTACATTTCTAAGTAATATTTGAGATTAAGCAGAACCCGTTTGCGTGGCGTAGAAGCTAGGTGAGGAACATCTTGTTTTGGAGGCTTATTCAAAGAATCAGCAATAGCTTCCTGCTTAGAAGATTGGTGTGAAACAACTTGTTTTGGGGCTGAAGCCAAGCATCTGCGTTACTCGCCTTTTTGGATTCCTTTTTTTCTTCCATGATAGCACGGACGTGTTTACTCTGTGACAATTACTTTAAAGATGGTGTGTAGTTCAGGAACATAAGAATGAAAATTTAAATGTACAATAGGAAACAAATTATATTTGAATTTAAAATATCACCAGATTAATACAGTATAAACGAGTTACATTTTTTTCATTACTAGAAATTTATTTTTCGTGACTTTTTCTCTGCAAAGTCTTTTAGAATACTGTCAAAGTTTACACTCCTGCTAATTTCCGATTCAATGGACAACATTGCCAACTGTTCAAACGTTCTTGCTGAATTGATGATCTCAAGTACGTTTTGATTAGTTTTAACTTGGAAAAACTCCTTTCTCCAGATGCCACAGTCACTGGGATTGTCAGGAAAATTCGAAGAGCAATAAATAAATTTGGAAATGCAGTAAATCTGTTGTTACAAACTAGGAATTCAAGCATTTTCTTGGGGTTTTGGATCTCTGATGTCAGAATTGGCTTCAATGCTTCAATTTCTTCACAAAGCATGTATCCATCTATATCAGTTTGTTTTATAGTTTCAACTTAACCTTTCTCCTGTGTTAGCTTAACCTCTGTCAATGCTACTTGCAGATCTGCTGCACATTTTCTTATGGTGTCCTTAGACATGTCCTGAAAATTGCACAAGAATCCAAATAAATTTTGAATATTTTTCAGTTGCTGAAACCGTGGCTCAATTGTTTGCAGTGCTTTATCTACTACTTGATTAAAACATTGCACTTTGAAGGCTGTTTTCGGGTCTGGCAAAGGTACGTCTGCAGACTCATAATCAAATAGTTTTCGTTTTTTGGATAATCTCCTACTCTGAGCCTTGAATACAGGCTCAACATCTAGGTCTTCGGCAAGTTCATTCGCTCCAATCAAGGCTTCATCAAAACCTTTTTTCCTGTATGTTTTTAGCTAGTCACAAAGCTTTCAAAATGATGAAAGTCCAGTAGTAACATCCATGGTATCATTCTGAAGTTCCTTACTTATAAAAGTTTACTTGGAATAGTAAGGAATACCAGACCCGAAACTTGTAATCTCTCATTTGACTCATTAACGATACAGCATCGCTTCTTGCTTGAGGATCATCAGTTTTTTCTGCTAACTCTTCTATTGCATTACAAACTCCTGGACGTTGGTACCGACAGTTTTGACACTTCCTATTCTGCATTCCCAACATGTTTCGGAAAGGGTTTCACAGACAGGCCTGTCACATGTTTTCTAAAAACAGTCCATCTTTTAGTAGATGATACGAAAAGTGTGTAAATACGTTGTAAAATTCCAAAGAATGTCATTGCATCTGGACATGTCTTGGCCATGTCTCCCAAAATTAAGTTGTAGTTGTGACATGCACATGGTGTGAAAAAAGCTCTTGAATTCCTCTGTAGAAGTCTTGCCTGCACACCTGAGATGTGACCCTTCTTGTTGGCACCATTGTCATACCCTTGTCCACGGATATTTCCAGCATCCAGTCCTAATGTTTCAAGTTCATGTAGAAGAATGTTGTACAAATTTTCACCTGTGTTACTTTCCACCACTAAAAACTTGATGAAATGTTCATATACTCCTGGTGGAGCATTTGACTGTACACCGTCAGCTACATATCTAATTACCAACGACATTTGCTCCTGGTGACTGATGTCAGGAGTGCAATCGAGAATTACTGCAATGTACTTAGCAGTCTTGATTCGCAATATTATTTCTTGTAGAACAGCTGGACTCATTATATTAATAAGCTCATTCTGGATATTCTTTCCTAAATAATGATCATGTATTTCGTTTTTCTGGATTTTTTGCAGATGATCTTGCATTACGGGATCAAACTTTCCTAGTAACTCAATAATACCAAGGAAATTTCCATTATATGGTGTTCCTATGCGTTCTTCAGATCCTCTTAATGGCAAATTTCTTTCTGCGAGAAACTGTACAGTGGCTACCAGTCTCTCAAATACTTTATGCCAGCGTTTTGTTTCCTGTCTAATTTGTTTTTCTTCCACTTCATCAATAGTTTTTTCAGCAGAAATTCTTTGCTGTAGTTCACAGCAACTGAGCATAGCTTGCAAATGTTTTCTGGAGTTCTCATACTCAGCTAGTCTTGTATGAACGTTTGGGCAGTTATTAAAACCACTACTTTCAAGTGCACTTGCTGCGTTACCAAAAAGCTTGCAATAGTAACATAAGATTTTATCACTTGATGCAGAGTATATTAGCCATGGACGATGTACGATTTCACCATTTGGCAGTTTTCTCTTGCAATGAAATTTTGAAAAATGTGATCCAGTCTCATTCTTGGGGAAAAATTCTACTTCAATTTTAGGTGGTCCTCTTTTGACTAAATAATCGCTGACACTCTGAGTTATTATTTCTGGCCATGTTGCAGGATCATCTGTTATTTCTACAAAACTCTCAGATTTTAAATTCCTATTCTTCCCTGCCTCAGAGACACCAGCAACCATGTCAACAGTCAAGTTTCTTTGCTGATCATATTCAATATTTCCAAAATGGTCAGTCTCACTTCCAATAAATAAATTACTACTTTGATTGTGTCGCGTATCTTCTTCAGACTGGCTTCCTTCAGTGTCACTATCTTCCATGAGTTGTGGCTCTTCTTGCTTTTCTGCATTTTCTGAGATGGTTATGCTGAAATATTTATCTAATGCACCTTTCTCCTTTTCTTCTTCAGCCTTCTTTGCTTTGGCTGCAGCTCTCTTCTTACTTCCACTTAAATATTTTCTGCCGATGTCTCTTAGTCTTTTACTCATATTTAAAGAAATCTGAGGATCCTATAAGAAATGATTAGAAAGGCATCTAATCGCAGAGCTGATAAAAAAAACACTATTCTTACTTTCCGATTTTTTAAATATATCATAAAGAATTCAGCAGACAGAAGTAATGAACCGTAAAGTTTTTTGTGAATGCAGGAATACATCTTATATGTCTGTATCTTATAGGTATGAATTGCCTAGATTTAAGTAAAAGAGGGCCAGGAATCCTCGGAAAGTAAAATTAAACTACTCCTGGTTTAGCAGCCCTTAGGAGTCTAAGCTTACAAGTCAGTTTGTGGATCTCTTACCTTTGGGTAATGTGTAGTCAGCACATCGGCTCCTCTCGCCGTTAATGCTGAGTTTTTAGATCAGAATTTGCCACTTCTGTCTTTCGAGTAGCTTCCTAACTGTCCTCACGACGCAGTGGACGCCGCAATGCCAACAACGTTTGTGAGTATAAATGGTCACTCACTTTACCTCGGACCAAACCCGGCACTGCTTGACTTCGCTGATCTAACGGAAAACAGCATTCCAATGTGGCTAGAATGTTGTCATCTTTCAAATTATAATCTCCAAAATATTGTTTTTGAGGAAAGTAGAGTTACTTCTAGATTTTAAGAAAACTGTTTACGTATCACAATAACTATAGATCAGATGCGTATCAGCCGAGACACATGGAACTAGCATCGTTATACCAAGAATGGATCAAAGAATTATAGGTGCGATATAGGTGAAACTGGGGCAAGAGCATAAATCAAAGTAAGAGTAAAAACTCATTTTCCACGAAACGGCAAAATTTTCTCCGGAAGTGCCATCATTATTTTGAAGGGTTTTGTAAGTAAGTGTACTTGAGCGTGTAACCTACAAGGCAACTTAAGTGAGTATGAAGTTATAGCAGACAATATGGTTTTAGTATCTCGGGACAAAGAATTACAAAGTGGGTTATTTACTGGATAAGATAATGACAACTGAAAAGAAGATAATGACAACTGTAACTAGAAAAAAATATCTTTCATACGATTTCTTTTCCATTTTCTACTCTTACTGTTTACAAGATATTCTGAAATAAGGAAAAGTGTCTGCTCTTGCCCCGGCTTCCCCTATATATTCACTTCAAAGAACTCCGCCCTCGGGGAATCCTGAAATTTTCTAATATTTTCAAGAAAAACAAACTCTTTCCCTGTTTTCACTACAGTACGGTGATCACGCATGCCAAATAAATATTTTTTTTTTTTTTTTTTTTTTTTTTGTTGAAATGTTGGTAACAAGTAGGCCTATCTTTACAATATTATTCTACAGCCGAGATAAAGTGATGTGGACGATCCAAGTTAATATTAAATCACCACTGCAAATACTTTGCTGACAAGGCCGATTTTGAATAAAACTGCGCGTACAGATAATTTTCAAATGGTAATATAGTAGTGCCAGGAAGAGAATGTATAATGAGTAGACTGTCAAGGTTGGGGAAGTTAGTTAACGCGCATATGAACAGAGATTAAACACCTCAAACTCGCTGTTATTTTTTTCTTTCTTCATGAGCAACACGAGCATAACTTGCTGACAATATATAAAACTTTCCTGTGTTTAGCATTGCCCTTCGATTGACAAATAACCAAACTGCGGTGCGGAGAAAATACTTCCAGATAACATACGTTAAAAAAGCTTTTTTTAAAAAAAAAACTGCAACTTTCCCCTTATAATTATGATCAATAAGCAGGAACGCCGGCAAGATTTTTCCAAGGCGGAGCAAAATATGGACATACAAGTGCAGTCCCTAATACTCTCACAACTTGATAACTTGATTCACGCATACACATTGTACTTAATTTATATTTGTAGAACCAGTATTTACGTAGGCCTATATTGCATATCAGTGACGTAGCCAGGGGGTGCGTCCGGGGGTTTAGACTCCTGAAATTTTGAAGTGTTGTTAAAATAAAACCTAAAATTGCGTTTTAGTTCCCCATTACAGAAAAATTTCCGGGGGAAGACTTCCGGATCCACCCCGAAATAAAATTGTGGGTACGGTACCGTGTATATATTAAATATAGTAAATATCTATAGTATTATAGAATTTTATACTAATTTATTAAATACAATAGTCGATCAGCAACCCAATCTAACAAGTGTATTTCGAAGAATTGAACACTTTTCAAAAATATAGGTGATGTAAGTGACCCTCTTGCCCCAACCTGCGGTCGGCTATGCATACAACACGTCCTTTAAAAGTTTATCAAAAGCTACCAACAATCCTAATATTGTGGAAAATATAGGAGAATGATGTTTTAAATGCGTCATAACAACTACGTATAAATACCATAGTTTCTTTGCCAATTTGCCTTACATGAATTGACTTTCGAAAGTTATTTTGCAACTTAAGGTTAAAATAATAGACCCTACTTGCACTGAGTGTTAATATGACTGAATAGAAGATAATACCTACGTATAAATTCTTATGAAAATCGCCTGTTACTAAAGGAATATTTAAAAATGAATTTATCTTCATTGTTTCAGTTACACTCAATGATATACGATAATCTTTTAGGTTATGTTTTATTGACATTTCCGACTGTTCTTTATGCCATTGTTTCAAACATCAGACTTTATATTAGAGATACATTGTTTATATATTGATCACTAAGACTTACCTCAATTATATTTCAATGAAGTAATAATCAATTGTGTTCACAGCACTAAAACACCCTCTTTTATTTTGTAAAACAAACGTAAATCTGTCGCCGTGAAGGCGCAACTTCAGTATTCTCCCGTACATAGGTTACACTAGCGCCGTCTTTCGATTATTTTTGTTGATTAGTAAGGTTAGAGGGCACTTGAAGGTTGTGTGGGCTTGACAACCGAGAGTAGCAGAGCCATCTTAACGGTATCAAACCCACTTGGCCGGGGCCCCGCGAGCAGAATGGCATGTACTAATTACATGTATTAGGAGCAAAATTTAGTAATAGGAACCACAACACAGTTGTATGCTGTTAAAAAATGCACTGGAGAGTAGCTTAGACTGAAGAGTAGAGTAGACGGCACCAGCGCGGGGCCCGATTTGGAGCAATCGGTCCAATCGGCTTAAGGCCGGCCCTGCCTATGTCTATAATGAGCAAAGGTATGTGTAGCAAACTTTATGTCAAAAGAGCAGTAAATAAGAACAATAGAACAAAACAAAACTTTCTTGTCCAATTAGCAACATTTTATTTTACTCATTCTAACTTTCGTATTTATAATTATTTTCGTATTAAATTTACCATAAATATACATTTTCCGATTATACACATAGCATCAGTATTAAAAGTACCCTGCAAAATCATTATCAAATTATATTCTTACAGGAAAACAGTTTTAGATTGCGACAATCATTTTGGACATGAGTGTACGTACCAAACTGGAATATGCGTCCATAATATGGAATCCAATTGCACAAAAATAGATATACATTCCAATTAGAAGCAATTCAATCTAAATTTGTTCGCTATTTAATATATAAAGATAGGGGATCTATCCTCGATACGAAAAATATCTTGTACTCCTACCAAGCTCTTCAATATATTCTCTTGAAGCAAGAATAGCTAATTTCCTTCTGTTTTTTCTGAATAAACTTATACATAATGAAATAGATTCGCCAATAGGCCCATTATTGTCCGAAATGACCCTTCATGTTCCAAACAGGAAAATGCGCAAGCGGCTACAAACATTTCATGAACGACCCCAGCGTACTAATGCATTAAATATATCACCTTTTAGGAGAATCTGCACAATACATATCCAAATAAAGTGCCCTACAATATATATATTTGACATACATATAAAAAATACTTTGACTACATAGTTTAGCATGTAGAACAGATATTATGTAATGTAATCATTCATGTAAACTACTGAACACTGTCAATGGTTAATTATATACCTGTTGTGTTCAATATACAATAAATAAATAAATAAAATGGACAAAAGACTAATATAACACCTGTATGAAGATCTAAAAGATCATAAAAATTCAAGATTGCACTGAATTTTACTGTAGTTATGTGATGGCCACAAAAAATAGCCTATATCAGTGTCACTGGCGTAAATTGTTTTGATTACGGATGGTAGGGATGGCCAATTCCCGAATTTTTACCTTCTGGAATGCAAAAAATAAAATCGGGAAAATTCCGGATTTCGGAGAAATTCTGATGTCGAAAAATTCCGGAATTCGGAAAAAAACCGATTTCGATAAAATTCCCGATTTTCTGAATTTCGTAATTTTTCTTAATTCTGAAATTTTCTAAATTTCGGATCTTTTTCAAACTCTGGAATTTTTCCGACATCGGAATTTTTCGAAATTCTGAATTTTTGTGAATTCGGGATTTTTTCCGAAATCCCGAAAGTGAAACTTTCGAATTTTCCAGAATCCGAAAAATTTTAGAAATCCCTAGCTTCGATGGTTTGTGGTGCCACTGTCCTTTGTTCATATTAATGAATTAGACCACTACTCGATGAATATTGCACCAATCACTCACGATATCTAAAAAAAAAACTGTTCAACTTGTTAAAATTGTAAAATTTTATTACATGATTTATAATTTTTATGACACACACACCATAATTTTTATGATAGGGGAACAATAGAAAGAAATGCAAGGGTCTTATTAAACGCTTGCACGGACATGGGTTTCAGTACATATATATGGAAGTTTGTTGGGATCGTAATAATGCAAATTTTGGACGCGTTAAAATAGACCTATGACAATACATTCTACAAACTGAATACTTTCAAATATCTAGCATCAATATTGACAAACCAAAATAATATTTACGAAGAAATGAAATGTTTACTAAAAGAAAACTATTTGTGTTATTATTCTGTTCAAAATCTTTTGTCGTCGCGAATTCTGACGAGGAATATGAAACGATAATCATGCCTGTTGTGATGTATGGTTGCGAAATATGATCTCTTACTAGTGTTGTAAAAAAACGTTTTTTTTTTCTGTGAAGTTTTTTTTTTTTTCAATAAAAAACATCGTTCTTTTTCATGTTTTTTTTCCAAATGTTTGTTTTTTTTCCTGGCAACTATTAGTTATTGATTTACGTTGCAGATTATTGAAATAATCAACAGAACTTGAGTCGAAGCCCTCGTAACTTTGAAATCTTTTGTTTCTTTGTACCTGTATACTAGCAAAATTGTGTGATTATTCCTTTCGGGCCCAGGTCATTTTTGGCGTTTTCCTACATTTCCAGTTAGTGATTTATTGCTCAAAAACCATTCATTCGATTGATATGGTTAAGGCCTTGTTTTTTTAGAAAATGGACGTGACTATTTTTTGGTAAAGTTGCATTGCAGTGTTGCCCATGGGTGGGAAATTATTGAGGGAAATGTAGGGGTGAAAATTTACAAAAAAATCCCTAACCGAATTTCAAAATTTTTTGTATCTAATACCACTCCTGCTATGTGGGTTCAAATCACTTAAAGAAACTTTGGTGTGTTCACAAGGTGCAGTGAAATCCTGAAGTCGCTTGCTTCCATCCAAAGAGGGAAAGAAAAAATTTGTCATACACATGAAATTTTGACACTTTTTACGCCTCAAAAGCAAGATCAAATATGCCGTGGCTACAGCTTCTCTAATTATTCTATTGAAACTTTTATTGTGCGTTGTGTAGGGCAACGAGGAAGCTTTTAGGTGGTGGTACGCTGTTTCAATGTAGTCAGTAAGAGGGTAATAATAGAGGGGAAAAGAGAAATTTTCCGAATTTTTCACCTAAAAGCGGGAATTAATTGTTTTGGCTGGAAACACTGCCATCAGACAGACGAAAACTATCTGAAAATAAACCTTAGTACTCCAAGAATATATCCTACAAGTATCATGGCGATATATAATAAAGTAAGCATGAAATTAAAAAAAATCTCATTCTACCTCAGAAATTCACCATTTTCTTACCATTTACAGAACATGGTTTATTATAAACCTCAACTGTACTTTCCCTAATAATTCTAGTGAAACTTTTATGGTGCGCTGTGTAGGCTAAGGATGAGGCTGTTAGACACTGTTACGTTTGTCCGAATGTACCCAACAAGAAGGAAATAATAGAAATATAAAAGGGATTTTTTTCAGAATTTGACCCTAAAATCTGGAATTAAAATTTTCTGTAGCTGGCAACACTACTATCAGACACACACAAACTATCTTAAAATAAACTTTGGTATCCCTCTAATATATCCTACAAGTATTGTGACGATATCTAATAAAGTAAGCATGTCAATAAAAAATCTCATTCTACCTTTAAAAAAAATCACTGTTATCTTCCCAATTAGAGAACAAGGTCTACTGTAAACCTCAACTGTACTTCCCCTAATTATTCTATTGAAACTTTCTATAGTGCGTTGTGTAGAGCAAAGACGAGGCTTCCAGATACTGGTACGTTTGATCCGATATAGCCAACAAGAGGGAAATAATAGTGACAAAGCAGATATTTTTTCCAAAATTTCCCCCTAAAATCTGGAATTAAAATTTTCTGTAGCTGGCAACACTGCTAACAGACAGACGTAAACTATCTTAAATTAAACATTGGTACACCACTAATATATCCTACAAGTATTATGACGATATTTAAGGAACAAAACTTCTAATTACCAAAAATATATTACGGTAAACAGAAAAGTAGGGAAAAAATAGAAAAATCAAGAGTTAGGACCTAAATACGAATTTTTCGTGCGTTCCCTAATTACCCCATTGTAACGATCTGTACTTGCGTTGTTAAGTAAGGACAAATGTTCGATTGGCATAAGTTGACTTGCACTCGGACGTATAGGTACGAATTTATAAACAAAAATGTCTAATGTTTTGCCCAAATTTAGGAAAATTTTAATTTCTCTAATTGGCAACACTGCGCGCAGGCCCGTCGAATTGATGTCAACAGTTAGATATCCATCCAAGGTATCTACCGGGCAAGTCTTAAGGAGGTCTTTCTACAACGAAGGAAGCTACAGGGAAAAAAGAAGTAAAGGAATTCGAAATCAGAAAATTCTCGAATTTTTGACTGGGGTGAAATTTGAGAAGGAAATTCGACACCAGAAGAAAAAGAAATTAATATGATAAACTATAGTCCAACCATATTTTGCAAGAATAATATCCCGATATCTTAATTAGTGTCCACACAGGAGTGGATTAAACAAATGACAAACCTTGTGTGCCACTTTGGCCACCTGGGCCTCCGAGTATACATTTGATTACATTTTTTGACTACTAACTCATGTTGTTGTTGTAGTTATAGTCTAGACTAATTATAATATCATTGTTGTAAACAATAACTTTATAAGGAAAATTTTACATCTTAGTTCCAACACTGTTGGTGAGAAATGCAGGGTGTTTCAAAATGAATTTTGGGATTTTAAGTCTTCGTAGTACTTATTACATTTTAAGTACAATTATAAGCAATGCATCAAGTAAAAGAGCACCTCAAACAGTCTTTGCTACAAGTGTTCAATGTGAGATTCATTCGTCACACGGCACACATCTAGTCGATAGGCGAGAAAGGCTCATAAACTTTCCCCCAAATGGCACAAAACACATTCAATTTAGGGGAGTCTCGTTTCAAGTGTACCATCTCCTGAGGATTTGCTGACGGCCAGATACAAACATTATGAGTGTTCGCATTAGCTCAGGTGAATTGTCGATTTATCACTGAAGACGACGCGATCCAGAATATCTTCATTGTTATGCAGGAATATTTCACTTGCGAAATTGGCACGTAAACCGTAGTCTGTAGGCTTTAGGCCTGTATCAACTGCAAACGATAAGGACGTAGTTGCAAGCGTCTCCTTAATATTCTTCACACAGACCGTTGCACTGTACAGATTCAGTCTTTATTAAAACACACTCCATCTTTGCTACTTGCTCTTTCTAACGGCAGACAGAAGAAACAATGTATGTACATGCGTGCGTACAAAACTGTTTGAGTTGCTCTTTCATTTGATATAATACTTATAATTGTAAGTTAATTGTAATAGATACTACAAAGTTTCAAAACCCTAATATTAATTTTGAAACACCATGCATTACTTTAAATTGTGTTATCCTATATTCATGTCTTTTATATACATATCATCAGGGTCGGTCCTAGTCAATTTGTCGCCCCATGCAATGGCATAATTTGGCGGCTCCCCCTTTCTCCAGAAAGAACAAATCTTAAAAGTCATGATTTTAAGTATGCTACTCCAGCATGAACAACAAAGGTGAGGGTACGTGCAGTTGCACTCAGAAAGGCTAAAATACTTACTCTAAAAATGCAATCCCGTTGTGTCTGTTTTTTTTAATATTAATCTATTATGTTAATAAAATATAAAGCAAACACACCTGCAGAAGAAAGATGGTAATCCTTTTTATAGAATTCACTATCGAGCTTCAATCTCAATGTATCAATTTGCAATTCCAGTGCAACTAGCTATTTTATCTTTATTTCTTGATTTCTGTTCTATATCTGTTAATATTTTATAAAAAAAAATTCTATCTTCAATGATAAGGAACTTGTTTCTGACAAAAACAAGACTAGTTGTCATATCAAAACTGTGATAACTTACTAAATGGAACAGATATTCACTACTAATACATAATTGAATTCTTCCATTTGGCAACAATCAAGCAATTTGTGCTCGGATTTATTCGACCATTTGCTTTAGCATTGTCCATGTGGCCTTAAACTAATGCAACCTAAACATAATTTATGAATGTAGTATTCAAATAGAAGGTCAGCTTAGTAAATGTAATTACCATCATTATGAAGTATGTTTCCAACAAGAAATATTTAATTTAAATAATATACTTACGACAAATTTTGCCGGACCATCCAAACTTGCCGCTCCACGCAAATGCCCGTGTTGCATATACAGGGTGTGATTGAAAAGTACCGGAACTTTTCCCGCCGCGCGGCTCCCTGGCGTTCGAGAAATGTGAGGGGTGGGGGAAAATGTGCGCGGGACCTTCCTCTTTCAAGCGGAACTTGGCCCAGTGCGCTGCGAACAGCGGTTGAGAAAGCATCGCTGTCCGTGCGAACGTCGATTGGTCGTCGGTTACGTTTTTTGAGCGCCTAAAATGGAGTAAAGATTGACCAACGCTAGGCCAAAAGACGTTCACCGAGGGGTCGTACTCGTAGCACCATGTTTCATCACCACTGATCACACTGTCTAATATCTCTTCGTCGGCTTCCACACAATCCAGCACTTCACGACTCATTTTCACTCGCAGTTCTTTTTACTCCTCGGTCAACACGTTAGAGACCAGTTTGGCGCACACCTTCCGCATGTTCAATTCTTAAGTCACAATTTTTTGCACTGCATAGTATGTCAAATTAAGTTCTTCGCTGATCTCCCGGAGGGTTGTCCGACGGTCCAGGTTCAGGTATTCTTGAACTCGGTCGACGTTTTCATCGGTTTTCGACGTCGACGGCCTCCCAGAGCGTGGTTCATCATCGGCGTCCTCCCGACCTTTTCTGAAGGCCTTGTGCCACTCAAAGATCCGAGTACGGGACATCACACCTTCCCCAAAGGCTTCCTTGAGCAGGTCCTGGTTTCGGTGAACGTCTTTTTTAGTTTGACACAAAACTTGATGCCGTAGCGTTGGTCAATCTTTGACTCCATTTTGGGCGCTCAAAAAACGTGACCGACGACCAAAACGACGTTCGCGCGGACAGCGATGCTTTCTCAACCGCTGCTCGCAGCGCACTGGGCCAAGTTCCGCTTGAAAGAGGAAGGTCTCGCGCACATTTTCCCCCACGTCTCACATTTTTTGAACACCAGGGAGCCGCGCGGCGGGAAAAGTTCCGGTACTTTTCAATCACACCCTGTATGGTAGAGCCGACTCTACATATCATATATATATCTTGTCGACAAATTATTTACATATGACATTTAGAAAAATACTATTAGGCAAATTAGTATTAGTTTTTACTTTTAGACAAGTTATTTGAATTTTATACTTTTCGTGACAATATTTTCGTACATATTAAAGACCTGCTTTCACGAAAAAATAAAATTTCATTTCTACTTTTATTTCCTAGTTGATATTGATGAAAACTGCTGAAAGCCGAATTGTTAATAGGTATGGTATTCATGTAAATTGTAAAATATTTGTAGCGTATTAGTATCTAGCGTTTAATTTATGTTGCATTTTACGGTAATTATACCTACATAAAAATATTTAGTACTTAAATAGACGTAAGATGCATTACAAATGACTATTTAAAAAAACGAAATTTAGAAAAAAAAACGAGAGCCAATGTTTTTTTTAAAAAAACGTACATTTCTGAAAAAAATACGAACTTTTTTTTCTATTTGCAACACTATCGCTTACTGTGAACGAACAACTCAGACTGAAAGTGTCTGAGAACAAGATCCAGAGACAAATATTCGGATTCAGGAGGAACGGGAATAGGTAATGGCGGAAACTTGATAACGGGAAACTGTATAATTTATACCGTTTACCAAACGTTGTAAGGATCATCAAGTCTTGGAGGCTTAGGTGGGCAGATCATGTAGCCATTATGGAAGAAAGTAGAAACGCTTTCGAAGTCTTAACTGGAAGACTAATCTCTAAGCGACCATTAGGAAGATCTAAACGTAGATGGAATGACAACATTAAGATGGATCTCGCAGAAATGGAAACACAAAGTAGAAACTGGATTCAGTTGGCTAAGGATAGAAGTCAGTGGAGAACTTTTGTGAACACGGCATTGAACCTCCGGGCTCCATAGGAAATAGTTAGTAAGTTTTAACATGACACATCTGTTTGATCGCATATTATCAATCTATATGCAAGAAATTGTTCACTATGCTTGAAAATAAAGAGTACAGATTTTCTTAGGAAATTGTTCGTACATCCCCAAAGTATTGAGTAGACATTGATAATAATTGTGCCAAGGAAGGAAAGTGCAGATTGATGTGTGTTTTCGGCCTAAGTAATCGTTTTTAAGATACATCAGTTTTCACAATTATTATCAGTGTCTACTCAATACCTTGGGATGTATCAGCGAGAAAGAAAATTACAGATTAACTTGGAGAATCATTCAAAGTAAGAAAAATTAAGAACTTTTTTAACTTGACAACTTATTGTCAACTCGACAATCTTAACGGAAATTAATTCTGTTTAGTTAACTGACAACTCTAACATGTTATCGTTTTCTCAAAATTTTACATTCTGATTTTCAAATATACAATTTCACGTTCATTGGTTAGGGGACACGTTGTACTAATTTGCATTCGAATATTTTTCTGATTCTTTGGAGACAGTTCAGTACGCAGTTCGAATTTGAATTCAAATTCACATGTAGATCCATTCGAGAAAATCTGGCACAAATTAGCACGCATAGATAAGTGCCTAACACTTTTTAAGTCTGTCTGCATAGCTCTTACTCAGTATGACTCATATCTTGTGAATATGCAGACTTAGTTCAATCTGACTTGTGGTTCCAGTACCAAAATGGCTGCATTGTGCTGATAGCCTTCCTGATTAACTCATTAAAGATAATCTTTCTACCTCAAAAAGCCAAAATATCGGTAGACATGGTGTAATATATCTGTAAAATTTCTTATTTAAGAAAAAACAATCGAGATGGAAATCTACACAGGCGGAGGTATATGGGGCCTAGCCTCTACCTGAAAACTTGCCCCCCAGTAGGACCCTCCTCAGTCGTGGGCATGTCTCTAAAGTATTGAAAAACGTAGTACATGTTTGATAAACCTAATTTGTGTATGGCTTCTGATTGAGTGATTTATCGATACTCAGTCAAAACTGCTTAAAGATTAAAAAACTTTAAATTTGAATAGAACATGAAATTTGTGACGAAAGGTACTATTAAATAAGGATTTTTAGAAATTCAATATGGAAAGGGGTAATCATCATCATCATCATCATAGGTATTCTGGTTTTATTGGCAGGTCACTTTCCGCAGCTGAGAATCTTCCATGCTAAACGGTCCTCCACTAACCTCTTCGTCTTCGCGTATGATCTTTCTGTTTTAATATCTCCCATTAATTGTAGTATCTTTCGCCCCCTCGCTCTCTTTCCCGCCACCATACCCTCTAAGACATCCCTCATGATACAATCTCTTCTTAGGCAATGTCCCAACCAGTTTCTCTTCCTCTTCCTATAAATATCTAAAAGTGTTCTTTTCTCACCCACCATTTCTAACACTCTCTCATTCGTTTTCCACTTGACCCAACTAATTCTTTCCATTTTTCTCCACACCCACATTTCGAAGGCTTCCAGTCGATTTTCGTCATTTTTACGCAATGTCCACAGTACAACACTCCACACGAAACATTTTATGAGTCTTTTTCTCAATTTTTTATTCAAGATCCCACAAAACAGACTTTTCTTGCTTCCAAAAGACTTCTTTCGTCATTTCTATCTATGCTTTTATTGGGTAATAGGCGTTAGAAATTAGTTCAACAAAATGTTCATATCTCAGAAACCCTTGAGGTTAGATACACAAAATTTGGTATTTGAAGTTTTCATTTGAAATGTCATAATTAAAAATATATTTCACTGTTTTTTCATACTCAGTCTAGAAGGGAAGGAAAAGTTGGAAGGGGACAAGTTCACGAAGGTGCTTATACGATGTATTCGAATTTCATGCAAGGGTTCGAGTTGGGACGAATTGTATTTGAGCGTACGTACCTTTGGCGTGGCAGACCCGGGTTCGATTCCCAGCGGGAACTCATGTGGTTCGGATTCCACTTTAATCAGTAGGTTCACGTCTCATATTGCCTCGCTGCTGAAAGGGACGCTAAACTAAAATCAACTCAACTCAACTCAACGGATGTACTTGAAAGCTGCAAAAGGAAGAACGGAAAATAATGTCCGCAGTAACACTTCAAGGGGGATGATTTGTTATAATTCTATAGAGTGTTAAGTTTCAATTTTCTTTTATTTTTTCTCTAAGTGTCTTAATTAAAGTTTTCGGTCTATTAAGAGTGAAAAAATTAAAAATTTGCTTTTTCTCATGCAAATTGATGCCTCCCATGATAATGAATTTAGGGTAGCTGTCGGAGAGGTATTAAAAAAAATCTGTATAGTAAATCGTCTCTGTGTCTGACATGAATGGTTGCAAAGGCTATTGTATGATCTTTGAGATATAATAGGGCAACATTATATTCTGGTTAGTGAAAAGTGTGTAAGTAATAGGCGGATGTGGTATGCGGGATTGCAGTCCAATGGCTCTTCCGCCGTTCAGGTGGATCACCACCCGGAAGTAAGTACATATTTCAGCCTGTTAACTTAACTACTTTGAAATGAAACGTTACATATATTAAATATTGTGCTATAAGATAAAGTTATGTTTCAGCTAACCCACAAGAGACTGGTTCATTTGGTTGTGTCTTCTGATATAGAAAAGGATAACGAATAAAAGAAAAGTATTTGATTCCTTTTACAATGAGCATACAAGATGACAGTTACTGTTACATCTTACTAGAAGTGCTCCGTTTCATGAAATGGTTATTTGAATGTGTAAAGTACTTCTCAAACTAATTCAGTGAACTAGAGCAAGCACAAAGTGTAAAAAAAAAAAAAAAGCAAACACTCTTTCTTAAACAAACTTTGTAACAGAGGTAGCCGGAGCCATACCACCACATGTTCGCTCCGTTCATTCCCCTGTAACGAAATCCAACTATTGCAGCCCCTAACATGTTGATAGTAAAAACTTTCCGATACCCCGTCCTATTTCTAGTGAAACCAGTTATAATAATAATAATAATAATAATAATAATAATAATAATAATAATAATAATAATAATAATAATAATAATAATAATAATTGTAATGATAATACGATATAATGCTGGACACATACGGATACGAAATACGTAGACCATTTTGAGTGGGGGTTCGATTTCCCGCGGGAGCTCATGTGGTTCGGATTCCACATTAATCAGTAGATCCACGTCTCATATAGCCTCGCTGCTGATCGGGACGTTAAACGCAAACACAACAACAACAATTATTTTGAGTAGGACAGAAAATGATTCCATTGGTTGCCATTATTATTCATTTATTTATTTATTCACTAAGTTTCATATAACACAAGGTCATTTGGCAGAAACTGAACATCAACATTGAAAACACAAATATAAAAAGAAAAAACAAATACAAGTAGAAGAAATTTACAAAATTCTCTTCTGTTAAGTTTTAAAGTTCCGTTCAGTAGCAAAAATGTTGAAAGCTGTTGAAACTGTGTTATAATCTTGCACTAGTCTGTAAAATAAGGATGGCTTAACAATTGATAACCTGAGAGTCTCATAGGTTAGTAAATTTAGAGAGCGAGTTCACTGCGGAGGAAGACGAAGGTTAATCTTCGATAGTAAGAATTCAGAATGAACTTTACCATTAATGATCTTCCACAGGTAAAGTAAATCAGCTGCGTGATGTCGTTTTTTAGGGATACATAAATCAATTCAAGACATTAATTCCTCTCTCGAGTGATCACGTAACTCAGGAATTCTAAATGTAACTATGAAAAAAAAGTTTAAAACCGAGTCAATGCGAGGTAGATTAGTAGGTCCAGCCGTATTCCATACAGGTCAACAATATTCAATGATCTGGAGATAAAAGTCTTATAAAAGATCATAAGGGCAGAGAGATTTTGTGTTTCAGGAAATCTAAAAAGTACACCAAGTAGTTTCACGGCTCTGGATGAGGTCGATATGATGTGATCCACAAAGGGAGATTTTTGTCAAAGACAACACCTTCATGCAATCCGTTTAATGGGTACATACATTATTGACCTTATATATATCTAACAAAGTACATTCTTTTTTAAGGAAATAGAAAGGGTAGAAGATTTGTTTGGGTTTATGTTCAGATTCCAATTATAGCACCAGTTACTTAACGTATCTATATCAGCTTGCAATGAAGAAGCATCATCTACGGTGTTAATAACTCTAAATAGTTTTCAATCATCTGCAAAGAGCAAAATATTAGAAGAGGTTAAAAAAAGTGCTAGGTAAGTCATCTAAAACAGTAGTGGGCCAAGCACTCTTCCCTGAGGCACTTCGGATAAGACGGGACTATACGAAGACAGGGATCCAGGAAGAGTAACACGTTGTTCCCTCCCTGAGAGATAAGTATCTAGGAAAGAAAGGTATTGCCACGAATATTATATCTATTTGAGAGCTGGTAATGAAGAAACTTAGAGTTTATGGAAGCAAAGGCATTAGATATGTCAAAGTAAACTACATCAATCTGAGGGTTAGCAGTTATTGCTTGGGTTGCATGTATGACGAATACGGAGCCGATATTGAGCACATTTCCCGATAGTGTTCAGATGTATACATTAATATTTAAATAGTTAAAATTCCACAAAGAAAATTCAGAAATTTAGCGGCGGTTATTTCATGTATGTAAGATAAGACATGTATTCCCAAAAATAAAGCACAAGCGCTTAACATGAATATGTATTTCTTTCATTAATTTTCAAAATTGTCATTTGCTTTCCTTCCTTCACATAGGAATTAATTAGTTCTTACGAGTTCCTAGTACTGACATTAGTAGCAGCACAATAGCAAAGATCACAAGCGTGTCTTCTGGCGTCATTCTTCAGAACTGCTTGTGGGGTTGGATGTAGTTGTTTGCATTGCATACCCGTGCCCAGGCGCGTCGCCAGAAACTTTCGCAGGGGGTCAAGAACAAACGCTAATAATACACACACACACACACATATATATATATATATATATATATATATATATATATATATATATATATATATATATATATTAAACAAAATCATAATATTATAATTAGGAAGCAATGCAAGTACATATACTATGTTGACTTTAGAAGAACTTTTTCCGAAGACAGAATCCTATGTTCCCTCCTTAATACTTCATAATAATTCCTGTTTTCAACATCTCAAACGTTGAAAGAATCAAGGAGAGAGAGACAGACAGACAGACAGAAAGAAAAACTGCATGTTCGTGACTATGTTGCTACCGTACGTGCCTTTAGTGTGGGAGATTCGAGTTAGATTCCCAGTAGAAGTTGAGCTCATAAAGTTTGCATTCCATATCAATCTTTAGGTCCACATCTCACCTTCGGGGCTGTAAAAGACACTAAACTCGGAATAATCCAACCCAAAAAGAGAAAACATTATAACAGTACTGTGTTTCTTGATGTTTATTTATCAGTCCTTTGCGAAGTCATGCTAGAACGAGACTGCTCTCGGGATCTCGATAAATACAAGAAAATATTTTTGTGCATGAAAATCAGAACCTAATCATTTCACAAAAATAGAAATTAAAAAAAGTAACACATGCAAACATGTATTTACAAAAATGTTACGGTTTTTCTTACCAAACAGGAAAAGAGCAGATTTTGTAAGATAAAATCGTCGTCATCTTCGTGTTTGTAAATAACTAAGCCACCAGGTAGAAATGATTCCTTGTCATATAGGTCTACTTATTGAACAAGAATGGCATACCCCTTGGTACTTTCCCAAAAGCATCCAACACGTCTAATATGAATTGCGTTTCATTTTTATTTATAAGTTCCTAATGGAAACTCATCATGCACAATCTTGTCAATCTTTCTGCAGAGATAGTTCACCTTAACCACGTTTTCACACGTCTTAGGGTGCTAAAACTTCTCTCAACACTACATGTTACAACGGGGAGGATAACCATTACTTGTATTCCTTGCTTTATTGCCAGATAAAATGTGGCGTGATGTATCAACTCAAAAAGAGAGAGTTTCTCTAAACTGTCTGCATCTAGATTTATGTGCCTTCCATAAATCGTACCAGCATTCAGCTTGAGAAAGGAAATTGTCTCATTCTTAAATTTCATTTATTTCATCCATCATCTTCATGAATTGTACTTTAGAGGTGTTTTTTATTTCACGGAGATGCAGTGTGAAAGGTGAAAAGCCTGGACTATGTTCTTCCGAAAATTTATTATTTAGCGATCGTAACAAAAAATCTATGTACGGTATAAATATGGTTCGCAGATAATATTCTTCGCCGAAATGTGTGATTTCGCCGCCATTAAGTTCAACTGAACTCCTTGCAAAATTTGTGCTACTGGTTCAAGGTACGAGGAATATTGAGTGATAACTGGCAAAGGAACAATAAAGGCACCTGTTTTCCCTGCAGAAAAAAGACGATAAGCATTGCTTCTAGTTTCAGAAACTGCTGAATTTCTTGACAGTTCTTCTAATGCACACACTATTTCTATGAAATGTTCAGAAAATTTTCTGATGCTGCTGTATTTGGAAGTCCTGCAGGTTTCAGAAAGAAGTGGGATATTTGGAATATTTTTTTCTTTCTTAATGGGCTCTCGCAAAGGAAATTGCTTTATTTGATAGTATCCACAGTGTTTCGTATGTAGGAAACGAAACATTGCTTATTAACGACAAGATTAAGCATGTGTGATGCACAATGGTAAAAAAACGCTTTTGGGAATTGTCGTCTGATAATAATTTGTACACCGTTACTACATCAAGCCATGGTGGAACAACCATCGAAACCCTGCCGTACAAATTCACACTGAGATAACCCACATTCTTCCAATGCTTTTAGAATTATTCTAGCAATATATGCAGCGTTTAACGATACTAATGGAATGAAACCTACCAATTCTTCCATCTGATTTTCAACAGTGTCATAAAACCGAAGCACATTATAATAGTGGGAAGAAACAATTTTACGCTTTATATATTGTTCATATAATGTGTTGCCTGCAAGTAATATCATTTCATTTTGAGTCTACACAGATAAGTATTTTGCATTTTGAGCAGCAGTTTCAAAGTGTTGCTTTAATGCTTATCTCCTGAATCTACTATAAATTGGAGAAGATCGTAAAAATTGCCAGATTTAAAATTCTTTCTTCGGAAAGAGAAATCATGTGTCGCACAAAAGACAATTGTCTCAGTGATTGATGACAGTTTTTTTTCGGTTTTCCTCAACTTGCTTCGGAGTTCCTTCTTCAATTTTCAAATCAACGAGCAAACTTTTCGTAAACATATCATTCGAGAATAACTGAGCACGTTCTGTGGACGCCCGATGCCATTCTGATTGTTCGTGTTGTCGAGCAGATGCAAAAAAATTACTGTATTTTCTAAACGGTGTTTGTATAAAAGACCCTTGCAGTCCTCTTTTTACCGGAGATCGAAAAAGACAAGCTGCTTCCACAATCCCCCTCGCAACTTTCTAGAATATGATAGCCACGGAAATTCAACAAACCACTTATACAAAAAGGGGCGTTTTCCTGGCATAACATATTGTTAAAAATCATATGTTTCGGTCGGGTGCCACGGTCACAGCAATATTTCATATCGGCCAGTGTCCGACAAACTTGAAGACAAATATAAGATTACATAATTGCCAATGTCTTTTGGGTCACAGGACGTCTCCTCACCTAATAAGGTTGCACAAGGGGACATTTGGGGCAAAGGCACGCTAACGATATTGCCCTCCGGTAACTCTTTATCTCCGCTCAGATTTTCAACACAGAATATCACGTTTTGATGCTTCCCAATTTTGAGCACACTTGCTGTTTTAGAAAAACAACGAGTTTCATTTCCTTATGAAAGATTAATTTTAAAAACGCAATTCTTTCTAATTCACTCACCTACACATGAGATATTAAATAAATTATAAACTAAAAGGTAAACACTCACTCAACTTTGAAAAAGACCAGAGATCGAAAACCGCACGCATTTATAACCTACCGACAATCCCGAGCAACGTTGAAGTTATGAAAACGAAAATCGCCTATATGACACACCAGAACCACGGATTTCCAATAACTGTGCACAACCAACTATGCAAAACTAAATCTTTCTCTTCTTGAAAAGGGTCAAACTCGATCCTTTTCGCTAAAAATAACATTGTAGTTTTAAACCGCGGGGTCTCAAAGCTAAAAAAAAAAAAAGCTCAATTTCTTTCTGCTCAGAACGCTACGACAATGTTTGACAAGAAAAAGAAAGACAATGTTTGACAGCATTAAAGCCATTGCCCCTGCTGCTCCGTTTGCAGACTTGTCTTCTCGAACTCTTCCGTTATATGTAATCCATCAAGATTCTTGGTTTAAAAGGAGACGGGGTCATTCAGGATCACCTTGCTACAGCCAGAGGGTAAACAAGTGCAGAGTATTCGGTGACATTATTGCCTTCACAAACAGAATTCTTGGGTTATTTTTAACATTAATATGCGTTAAATACTCATACTTTTCTGATTGTAGTAAAGGTCAGACAAATGAGTCAGAGAAACAATTTTACTCTGTTTTACAAAGGAAACCACTGCAGAAGTATTAAAAGATGTGGCTCTTCATTTTCCATGGGAACGATTGAGGATAACTTGCTTAATTCTTTCAACGTTTGAGATTTTGAAAACAGGTATTATCGGGAAGTGCTACGGAGGGAACATACGATCCTGTCTCCGGAAACTCCTTCTAAGTTCAATATATGTACTTGACTACTTCAAGATCAAAGTAATATTAACTAGATTTCCAGGGGGTCTATCGACCCCTTCGACCCCTCTGCCGACGCCAATGTTTGCTTCTGGAACATCTCTTTTGAGTGTCCAACAGTAATCAGCCGGATTTTATGAACTTCACTCTCCCTGGTTTCTCTTCTCCATGGAGGAAATGTCCTGATGAGAACGTTCCCCATTCTCACCACCAACAGCACCAAGGTTTTCAGGAAAGAAATCCAAGTGGGAATTTAGCAAATGAACTTTAAGGGACATGTTGGAACCCATTGCTTTGAATGATTGCAGGAAATAAGTCACAATTTCATGGTATATCCGGTATATCCTTTCATCCTCGTGGGAGGATTTTCATGCAGACCAATGTAATCGGATAAAATGTTGATTATTTTTTTTATTTTTTTTAAACAGAATTTTATTTATTTTCACATGTTACATAGCATTTGCATCTAAAATTATGTTGATAAATCAATAAATCCACTTTCTATCTTCTGTCTCCGATCGCTCGTAGTGCAACACCTGAGACCACAGTTACCGAATCGTCACAGATGAGGCATACACACAAAATATTGATAACGTTAGGTGCCATTCGAAAACGAGTATGAGCTGTACATATAGTTATGAAGCAAGGGTGCTGTAGTTCAACTACTATTTATAGCGTAGGATATGGTATTTTGTTCTAGTTATAATATTGGTGGAAAATATTTATTTATGAATCAAGCTTCCGAACTATATTAACCACGCTAAAATTTCATGTATTTATTTGTATTTTTTTATTACTATAAGGTACACCTTGTCTCAAAAAGGTTGAGCGCATTCTTTATTGCTGTTTCGAGGCAAAAATTTTCTAAGTCCAACTTCGGGTATCTTCGGGAAAAAGTAAACCAGGTTCGAACCTCGAAGCCAACCTTTGCAATCGGGAAAAATCTTGCAGATGTGTTTTTCTTCTTTTAAATATAATAAGACTTGTTACAAATTATATATAAAAAAGCAACATTGATTGAAATACTTAATGATACAATATTTCGAAACTGTATTAATGCCAGCACATGCTTCTTTGTCATTTTGCTCTCCATACTTAATGGAATATTTAGATACGTAAACGAATCTTTCCATATGTAAAAGAATGGTGAAAGTTAAGACATAGAACATTATTCTCTCCTGAGTACTAAAATAGAAGTCAAAGTAGAACAAAAACAGCGTTTGCAGTGGATGTGAATGTAATTATTATCTTAAATACAGCTATATATCGCTAGAAGTATTATTCTTTGAGTGCTTGTGATAGCTCAGTGGTACGCCGTTGGATTTCAAATCGTAAGGTCGAGGGTTCGATTCCCATCTGAGTCAATGTTTTTTTATGAAATTCTATTTTCCGCAATGCATGGAAAATTATATAAAATAATTACATTAAAATACGTCAGTTGTATATATATAACATATAATCATTGCAGAACATAGTGATTATTATGTTTAAAATATAACAGGTGTTCACAGTACGTTGGTATTCTATGATATATGTGAATGTTAAATACAAATTAAGAAAATAATATCATCGCAATAAATAAATTATGTAGTGTATTTATTTGCAGCTATTTGTCATATAGGGGTTACTTCTGAACATTCGTGTTACAGCATGTCATTGATATTCTTGAAAAATTATTCGAGGCATAAAAACAGGGTATAAACAGAGAATCCAAAGTCGGAACGCTCGCAAGAAATTCATGAACCACAAAGGTTACGTGAGCAGACTGGAATTGTTCTTATGAAGCATGCCACAGCAGAAGGTCTTTACATAGATTTTCAATTCAATACCTGATATATGCTTTTGCAATGTGGAAGTGGTGATGCCTTTGGTCGCTCTCTCTCACTTTCTCGCTCGCTCACTCTGTATTTATATATATGAAAGTGGATGTATGTGTGTGTTTCGACATAATTCTGATATGTCTAGAGCAATTTTAACCATATTTCTTACAATCTGGAAAAGAGTACTGTCGGGATATATATCAAAAATGCTAGAAAAGGATCGATATTAGTACCGAATCCATAGTTTCGTGGTCGCTTAGGTAAACAGTTCTACTTTCAATTCAAGTCCAATTAAGCTCCCATTAGCACCCAGGGTGGTTACGTAGCGACAAAAAAATATCGAAATCAACCAATATTAGAGTCGAAGCGTAAGTTTTCAGTGCCGCATTTCCCATTAGTCCAAGTAGGCCCGTGCCTAAAGGGCAACATATTTGAAGAGCGCAAAGTTTAAAATTTTAATTTTTTTTCGTATGAAAAAGTTAAAAAAATGTAGAGCAAATATACTATTTCATGAGCAGTCCTCTTTTACTATTCTAATATATTTAATGATAGCGTAAGAAATCTGAAAATAATTCAGAACATGTTTCCCATTTATTTTTTGTTTGTAAGTTAGGGATCAAGGGACGGAGAAATGTGTAGTTATTGGGGGCGCCGAGAGCAAAAGTGCATAGGGACGCCGAGCTTCTAAATGCAGCACTTTTCGCTAAATTAATTGTGTAGAAATTTTAATGCCATTTAAGACCAAATTTAGTCCTAGCAGTGGCAGTTTGCTGTCCTAGGAGGAATGAAAGGGACTGACATCAAAATTATAAAAAAAGACCTACATTAGTGTCGAATCTATAATTTTGGGAGTCTCTTAAATAAAGATTGGAACTTCAGATGCCATGTAAGTTAAGCCCTCATTAACACAATGAAGGAGTTTGTGAAATTTGTGACATGTAGAAATAATTGAAAATAACCAATGTTAGTATACAACCCATATCTTTCGTGGTCGCCAAGTTCATTGGGAGCAGTTCTGATGACCTTTAAGTTTAAGTTCAACTTCCAGTAAGAGTAAGATCCCCCAGCACATCTAATAAGGAGAGCGTAGTTCTGGAATGTCTGGCATAACCTTTACCAAACTTAGGGAACATATTACTTTCAATCTAAGAAGAAAATATTGTAGTAGTATGAAGTTATGGAAGTTGGGAGGTGTGACATGTAAAAATAATGTAAAACGACTGATCTTAGTGTTTTATCCATAATTTTCCGGTCGTTGAGAATGATAGTGATGCTCCCAATGGAAGTTACATCTAAATTCATCCCCATCTTCACAGGATGATGGCCTGGGAGAGCTAAAAATAAAATCTCAAAAATTGCTTAAATATTTGTCGAATTCATAGTTTTCGGGGTGAGAAAGCGTTTCTAATAACTTTGGAAGGTAATTTGTACCCACGTCAAGATGGGATTTTTAATCATATCAATTTCTCACCTTAAGAAGAAATTACCATTACAATTATGATATTAAGCCAACCTTCGCAATCGATGAAAAAATTATGTGGATGTATGTTTCGTCTTTTAAATGAAACGAGACATGTTAAAAACAAAGATGGAGTGGGTCAGTGGGTCGGTTGGTAAGTGGGTGAAATGGGTCAATATTTGTGAGTGGATCAGTGGATCGTGGGTCAAAAGGACATAACCTACTGCGAAACACCACTCACCGTGACTCACACTGGCCCACCCGGTGGCCACCCTTTTAGTCCAAAGATATTTCGTCCAAAGAACATTTCGTCCAGAGACATTTAATCCAAAGACATTTGGTCCAAAGGACAATTCGTCCAAATGACATTTCGTCCAAAATACAATTGGTCCAACGGACATTTCGTCCAAAGGAGAATTGGTCCAAAGGACATTTCGTCCAGGGATGTTTAGTTCAAAGCACATTTCGTCCAAAGAACATTTGGTCCGGTAACGCTTGGGGGTCAAGGGTTTGTTTCTATTAGAAGAGTAAAAGTGAAACATTATGACTCAGTAGCTTCTTATTTCTAAAGGAAATTTGAAATAGAGATTTATTCCGCAATTTTCATTTTGATAGAACAAATAATGCTGAGATATTCAGAAAAACGTAAACGCCTGAAAACAACATGGCCGAACAACAAGAGTGAGGGAAAGGTTGTAGTGTGAAGTATGTTGCTGTAATAACTGCTAACATGACATCTAAAATTTTCATGTTGTGAATGAAATAGTTCTAAAATAAGTACCGGTAACTAAAATTAATGGAGTTTAAATTTGAGTAAGTTAAATATTAGGTATTCAAACCCTTGTGTTAGAAAAGTGAAAAATTATGTGTCAAGTATCTTTGAAGAAATACTGAGAATAGAAAAATACACATGTGTGAAATATATTCTTAGTGTCCAAAGATAATACTCTTAAACAGTCACATTCTTGGCTGCAACATTGTGAAAAGTGATTGACAAATATAAGATGAATGTTGGAACATTTCGTGTAGAATATACGTATCTTTTCAGGTTAACCACAAGTCTGGTTTCTATTTGTAGACTATTGATAGTGTGTAACTTCGGCAGACGTTTCTACATAATTAGTGAGTTGTATGACAAACCAGAATTGTTAACTTGTCTTGTATTTTTATTTCAGTGTCACTCCTTATGCAAATATAGTATATACTTTTGCTTTCATATTAATTTTCTCGGTACAGCACAGTACATTTAAGATATCCATTGCAAAGTCTCAAACCAAATACAAGATTCACATGACCATGCGGAGGCAATTTTGTCCGCAAATGAAGAGGGAGTATGCTCTTCAAAGGGTTGTTTATCATTTTGGGAGGTGAATTCTTTAACCAACGAAGCTACAACAGTATTTCTGCGAAGCTAAAACTGTATTTTTGTAAAATTATTAATGAAAGCAAAGAAAGGTGGCCATTTAGTTTTCAGGCGTTTATGTTTTTTCTGAATATCTCAACATATATTTGTTTTATCGAAAAGAAAATTGCGGAATAAATCTCTATTTCAAAATTTCCTTTAGAAATAAGAAGCAACACAAGTAACACTTCCCATGTGTAACACTCCAATTTTGATAAAAATTTGGCAGGCAGATACTACACATAAAATAAGTAAATACCTGTTTTTTTATTTTCTGCAGAAAAACGGTTTTAGGGGGCAAAAGCCCCCACCCAAAATTTTGAAAGTTGTCGCCCGAAAGGCAAGAAGAAGTGGACCGAAATGAATGAAATCGTGCACAAATATTGTAGACAAAAATGAGGGAATACGGGTTTCATGTTTTTCTAGAAAGAATGGTTGGGTGGGGCGTGGACCCCTCCAATCCTTTGCTCATGAAATATCAAAAGTGCTAGTAACAGTATGTCAGAAGTGCCTAAATTTACATGAAGAATTGCAACGAAACTTTGTGTATGGACAATATGCAAAAAAATAAATGAACACGGTTTTTTAATTTTCTGCGAAAAAAGGGTTATAGGGTGCAAAAACTCCCACCCAAAGTTTTGAAAGTTGAAGCCCGAAAGCCAAGAAGAAGTGGACCGAAGTGAATGAAATTGTATGCACTGAGAAAAAAAAATTGTAGGTGGCGTACTTAAAAAGATAGGTTACATGCGTAATTCCTGTAGTTTTTGGACTTAACGTACAACAGACGTATAACTGAAACCGCATGTTTTATAATACTTTCCGTATAAGTGTTCCATTTATACGTACTTTCCATATGAAACAATACAGGCGGTCAGGATCTCTCATACAAATGGATGTATATAACATATAGCTGGCGAAGGTAACATAAGTATAAGCATGTGATATACGGAAAACTGTTAGATGCCATACATCCTGCAACGGCATGATATAACATCTAAGGGCAGTGCCTATATTGCATACGGATAACGTATGCTCCGTACTGATTTCTATAGTAAGCAAGAGGATACCGTATGTTTGTACAATATACCGCTGTCCGGAGAACGGATTTTTCTCTGTGTGTAGATATTGGATACGTAAAATAAGGCCTTTCGTGTTTCACAAGTGTCTCCATCTGATTTCTTCAAATTTGGCAGATCAACAACAAGCACAAGCAGTATAATGTATTATATAGCATTTCAGGAGGCACCTTTAACCCTTACAATGATTTTCCGCATAAACAAGAACACGTGTCGATTAATTTCCTGTTTGCTGTTGATGTGCCAAATTTGAAGCAAAACGGATAGGGATACTTCAGAAACACGAAAGACCTTATTTTACATAGGGTCTCTAAAATGTCTACCCACAATTTCATTTGCTTTGGTCCACTACTTCCTGCGCTATTACGGTAATATTTACTTTTTTTCGGAGAAGGCCTAGGCCCCAACACTGTTTTCCGCACAAATTAAAACACGTTTCGTTTATTGTTTTGCGAATTGTCCCTATACGAAGTTTCGTTGCAATTCTCCATACTCTTTAAGAACCTCTTATGTATAATTATTTGAACTTTTGACATCAGTGATATACGCAACCTTTTTTTTTAAAAGGAAAATACGAAACCCAATTATCTCAATTTACGTCTACAATATCTGTGCACAGTTTAATTCAATTCTGTACACTTCTTCTTGCCTTTTAGGCCTCAAATTTCAAAATTTTTGGTGGGGGATTTTGTCCCTTAAAACCGTTTTTCCTCAGAAAATGAACTCGCATTCGTTTATTTTTTGCGCATTGTCCCTACACAATGTGTCGTTCCAATTCTTCATGTCCTTTAAGCACTTCTGACATACTGTTATTCGCACTTTTGATGTTTCACGATCAAAGTTTTGTAGGGGTCTGTGTCCCACCCAAACCTTTTTCTTTTTTTCAGGAAAATACGAAACCAGTATTCCCTCATTTTATGTCTACAATATCTCTGCACAATTTCATTCACTTTGGTTCATTTCTTGTGACCTTTCGGGCCTCAAGTTTCAAACTTTTGGATGGGGGCTTTTGCCCCCTAAAACCGTTCTTTCACAGAAAATAAAAAACGTATTTATTTATTTTTTGCGTATTGTCCCTACTCAAAGTTTCGTTGCAATTCTTCATGTTCTTTACACACATCTGACATACTGTTATTAGTACTTTTGATATTTCGTGATCAAAGGTTTGGAGGGGTCGGTGTTCCATGTAACCATTTTTTCCAGGAAAATACGAAACACGTATTCCCTCATTTTACGTCTGCAATATCTGTGCACAATTTCGTTCACTTTGGTCCACCTCTTCTTGTCTTTCGGGCGTCAGCTTTCAAAATTTTGAGTAGGGGCTTTTGCCCCCCCCCCTAAAACCACTTTTCCGCAGAAAAACACGTATTCGTTTATTTTGTGTGTAGTATATACCTGCCTATTTTTTCAAAATCGGAGTGTTACACTTGGGAGGTATTACTTGTGAGTCATAATGTTATATGCATCACTTTTACTCTTCTAATAGAAGCAAACCCTTGACCCCCAAGCGTTACCGGACCAAATGTTCTTTGGACGAAATGTGCTTTGAACTAAACATCCCTGGACAAAATGTCCCTTGGACCAATTGTCTTTTGGACGAAATGCCCTTTGGACCAAATATCTTTTGGACCGATTGTGTTTTGGACGAAATATCCTTTGGACCAATTGTCTTTTGCACCAATTGTGTTTTCGACGAAATGTCCCTGGACCAAATGTGTTTGGACTAAATGTCTCTGGACGAAATGTTCTTTGGACCAATTGGCTTTTGGACGAAATGTCCTTTGGACCAATTGGCTTTTGGACAAAATGTCCTTTGGACGAAATGTTCTTTAAATCAATTGTGTTTTGGACGAAATGTCCTTTGGACCAAATGTTTTTGGACGAAATGTCCTTTGGACCAATTGTCTTTTGGACAAAATGTTCTTTGGAGAAATTGCCCTTTGGACCAAATGTCCCTGGACCAAATGTGTTTGGGCTAAATATCTCTGGACGAAAATTCTTTGGACGAAATATCTTTGGACGAAACGACCCCCAACTACCCACCGTCCCATTCTGTTCTGCGCATTGTAGACAGCATCTTCTGAACACTGGTGAGCTTGTCTACGTTTTACTTTCAATATCTCCATTTTTCTTCTTCTGAATCTCCTTTTCTAATGAAAAAAGGCTCAGGCATTTTTGGATTTTGATATTTGCAATTGTAAGAGTGGCAATAGCAATAAAAGTTCAATTTTGAGATAGAGCTTGTGAGCTTTTAGAGGAGCTAACTGCTGGAAAAAATTTCGAATCACCTGTAATATATGAATTATTATACCTAGTATAAAAAACTGAAAATAACTATGTCTGCGTGATTATCATGGTCAAATTGTAAAGTCAAATGAAATGACATTTCGTATATAATCAGGCCCCAATCCCAACTGGGAAGTTATCATACGCATATCACTTTCATTATAACACATATCCTTAGTGGGGAGTAGGTGTCCGAATTTTTGCAAAAAACTGAGTATCTTACAAGCCGTTCAATTTAGAGAGCTTAAATTCAGTATATAACTCTTTACTAAAAATAAACAGAACGTGTCCTGGCATTTTTTAAAATGTGTTTTATGAGTAAGGGGATTTTCTATATATTGGAAATTGGCAGTGGGTTGATTTGTAAAAATTATCGAAAACGATTGATATTAGTTGAGAAACTAATTGAGGAATGAAAACCACAGTCCTTTGCATTTTATACCCACTGCTTTCTAATATAATAATTGCTGAAGCTGGTGTTTAATATATGGATCGTTCAGAGCATAAGGCAATCAAACCATAAAGTTGTGAGAAAAATATAGACATAACATTTGTATTCCAAGCTTAATTTCATGAGCATTTTAAATTAGTACGGCATGCTTAATTATATGGAAAACTAGTTTTTCTTTCTTTTTTTCTTACGTTGGTCTACTTTATCTTGATTTGATACTTTCAAATTTCATCCTGTTTTCTACTGAAATGTATACGTAAGCCAAGAAAGAAATAATTATATATGACAAATTTAAATTCATCTTAATTTGGAAGATGAGAAACACTTTACCATTGTATATCGTAAAGATCAGATCCACCGGTATTGTAACAGAGCGGTGCTTTAGCGATTGACGGTAGGAATTCAAACTTCGATAAGTGAAAATTTCTCAGTCTTGTTTTATTTCAAGTGTAACCTCTTTAGTCAATGGAGAGAAGGACGTGGATCATTGGTCAGAGTTGATTACGTTGGTGGGTCGGAGTAGGTCACAATGGTTCAGAGTGGTTCATAGTTGGTTGTGGGTCAATTCTGTATTCTACCATTAATTTCATAATTCGCAATCACCCTGTCCTTTAGCTTAAAGACACAATCGTGGAACGTAGAATTTAATATTAGTGATGTAATAAACCCATAATGGGTCGCTTCTTGTTTTACCTTGGTGCATTATACTTTTGCAATGATATGACAAGTGTTTACCTCTTCTGGGTAGTTTCACAGTTTCACATTTGTAGAGATGGTCAAGGAATTTTCAATGAAGGATTTATTACCATCTTGAACGCTCGCTATTTTGCACAAGTTAGCATAAAGACTCGGGACTCTTACCATTTTTTTTTTAAATTTTAGTAATACTTTTAAATGACATACTACTTGATTCCCCTTACCATTTTCAAATTTTGAGTTGCACCCCTCCTGAGACCCACCGGGGAACCTTGGGGCAAATCTTTTTCCTCGACACGGGGTACCTTTGAAATTATAAAATGCATGTTTTCCGCTGTTGACATCTGTTTCATCGTTTCAGACTTTTATTAGTGTTAACGGGCTTCATGGATACCATGTTTCTTTATTCTCTTAGTTTTCAGATACAAGCCCCCATGTCGTAAGCGTCAGTGGACCACCGATGCGCAACTGGCGACAATTCGCCAAAAGTTGCTGATCCCGCAGCTACGATCCGTGGTGGCCCCACTTCGGTTTTGAAAATTATACCACCAGCGGCAGAGACTCAACGAAACGCCAACGAACCACAAAATTTCTCCCCCAAAATATGTTAAATCGCCCATAGGCTTGATTTGTTTATATTTAGGTGAGTATAAAAAACATTAGGGGAAAAAAGCAAGTATCCCAAGGTGGGCGCGAACCTTCAACCTTAAGTTTACTTGCCGCATATTCTTCTGACTTCGCCACGTAAACGATGAAGAAAATCTCGCTTGTAGAAGGATAAATTATTGAGGTCTTAATTTAGCCAATCAAACAAATCGCTCTATCTCGAGTTCTGTGAGATGGTACTGTAAACCGTTTCGAGATTTATTGCTTTCTGGTGGGGTACTATCTATGTGCAAAATTTGAGAAAATCGCCGACGCGCACCTTCGGAAACTCTCCTCTTTAGTGCAATGTTGATAAGAGGTGGTGTGTGTCAATGAAACCTTGATCCACAAAATACTGACCCACTACACATCGTGACCCACAATGACTCAACATCCAACGTGACCCATTCACTCACCATGACCCACTCTGACCCACCACCAACTATAAACCACTCTGAACCATTGTAACCAACTCCGACCCACTAAAATACATCGTCATTAAGTTTGATCCATTATCCACACCATCCTCTCTACTGACTTAAGAGGTTATATCTGTAATAAACCAATTTTTTCCAGTAGTTAGCTCCTCTAAAAACTCATAGCCTGCATCTCAAAAGCCAAGCAGTAAGTCCTATTGCCATTGTTACAACTGGAAATATCAAAATCCAAAAGAGCCTGAACTTCTTTCTTCATTACAACCAAATGAAAAAAAGAAGAAAAATGGAGGTCTTGAAAGTAAAACGTAGACAAGGTTGCCAGTGTTCAGAAAATGCTATCTAGAAGACACTGAGCAGAATGGGTTGGTGGGTCAATGGGTCAGTGTGAGTCACAGTGATGGTGTTTCGCAGTGGGTCACGCCTTGCTGACCTACGATCCACTGATCCACTCATACATCTTGACCCATTTGACCCACCGGCCAACTCAATCTCTGATTTTACATTTAGTATATCATTTAAAAGACGAAACATACATCTACACAATTTTTTCTCGATTGCGAAGGCTAGCTTGATACTATACTAGTTGAGATGGTAATTTCTTCTTAAGGTGAGAAATTGATATGATTAAAGAGCCCATCTTGAAGTGGTTACAAACTACATTCTAAAGTTATTAGAAACGCTTTCGCGACCCCAGAAAACTATTACTTCGACAAATATTTAAGTAAGTTTTGAAAGTTTATTAATCATATCTCCAAGCCCTTCATCCTGTAAAGATGGGGATGAATTTGGATATAACGCCATTGAGTGCCTCACTACTCATCTCAACGACCGAGAAAACAATGGACAACACTCTACAATCAGTCATTTTACACTATTTTTACATGCCACTCTTCCCAACTTCAATCCCTTGAGGTATCTGAATTCCACAATATTTTTTTCCTTAGATTGAAAGTAATATGTCTCCCATGTTAGGTAAAAGTTGCTCCAGACATTCCGGAGTTTCGCTGGAATATACACGTATACATACATCAAAACATTTAGAGCTGTGTGAGCAATGCTTTTGATGTTGCTCCTGTAAATTCAAAATCCAGGAGGCATAGTCGCTCATACCAAAACGTGGCATTAAATGACATTGTGTTTGTAACAGTGTCACGAACTCAAACTATGGATTTGACACTAATCTCAGACACTTGAGACATTTTATTTTTCATCCTTTATCGCCCTCCATAATAATGGGTTTTGAATCAATTGAATTGATTTTGAGTTTAACGTCCCGTCAGCAGTGAGGCTATATGAGACGTAGACCTACTAATTAACGCGAACTACATGAGCTCTCGCTGGGGGGCGAATCTGGGTCTCCCACACCGAAAGCGTGTACGCTATACGCTTAACCACAAAGGAGCTTTACGATGAGAGTTAAATTTGGACTTTAACGCTTTCGGAGTTGTAATTATTAATTTCTGCAACAACGAGAACTATGGATTCGACACTAATATCGATCGCTTTTACTTTATATATATTGGCGGAGAGAAAGGGACCACATCCATATACAAAAGCCTTGCAGATTATTGAACTGAAATCCTTTGGAAAGAAATCCTATTCTGCCTTCTTTCTCGAGTATAAATAAGTCTCTTAGACATGACTTCGTGTTCGTAAATTTCCTGTTTACATAGTTTTGGGGATCGGGAGTTTTGTGTCTGTAACGAAGATTGGAGTTTGTATAATAATTTCTGTTTATACCCGAAAAGTCTCTTTACCTTTCAGAAAGCGTAAATCACTTGTTGTAATAAGAAAATTCAGAAGTAACTTCCGATGACAAATAGCTCCAAATAAATACACTACATAATTTATTCATTGCGATGATATTATTTTCTTAATTTGTATTTAACATTCACATATATCATAGAATACCAACGTACTGTGAACACCTGTTATATTTTAAACATAATAAACACTTTGTTTTGCAATGATTGTATGTTATATATATATATAACTGACGTATTTTAATGTAATTATTTTATATAATTTTCCATGCATTGCGGAAAATAGAATTTCATAAAAGAACGTTGAAGATGGAAATCGAACCCTCGACCTTACGATTTGAGATCCAACGGCGTACCACAGAGCTAACACAAGCGCTCAACGAATAATACTTCTAGCGATATATAGCGGTATTTAAGATAATAATTACATTCATATCCACTGCAAACGCTGTTTTTGTTCTACTCTGACTTTTATTTTAGTACTCAGGAGAGAATAATGTTCTATGTCTTAACTTTCACCATTCTTTTACATATGGAAAGATTCGTTTACGTATCTAAATATTCCATTAAGTATGGAGAGCAAAATGACAAAGAAGCATGTGCTGGCATTAATACAGTTTCGAAATATTGTATCATTAAGTATTTCAATCAATGTTGCTTTTTATATATAATTGGTAACAAGTCTTATTATATTTAAAAGAAGAAAAACACATCTGCAAGATTTTTCCCGATTGCAAAGGTTGGCTTCGAGGTTCGAACCTGGTTTACTTTTTCCCGAAGATACCCGAAGTTGGACTTAGAAAATTTTTGCCTCGAAACAGCAATACAGAATGCGCTCAACCTTTTTCAGACAAGGTATACATAATAGGTTCTGATCGGGAGGTTCGGGGCCGTATTTCCTTTTAAGTATATAATTATGTGAGATATTCGTATTAGTTTTAGTATTTTTTAAAATTTTAATTGTTCAGGAGGCTACGTAAGGTTGACCCTCATGTGTATAGCTTAATATGTGATTAATATTTTTCATTCATTTTCATTTGTGTGTTTCCGTACTTTGACTTTCGTGACTTGGTAGTTAGCTTCTGTTTTCCTATTGCCTATTGTCTGCCCTTTATAACAGACGAAAAATGTGGTGGTTCTTACTGTAGTTTTCCTGTCGTTATATTATATATTGCATATTTCAAGTTTTGATAAATCTAGAACTGTGTTACGATGAGAAGTTAGCATGATTCTAAATCTATCAGCATTTGAATCACGGGCGTCACTGGTAGGAGAGACGTGTCGCGACAATATTTTTAAATACAAAATACTCAATATATTATTCTAATTTAATTTATTTACTAAATACAGAACAGCATATAAATAATAATAATTATATTTGTTTGGAATATAATGTTCAGTCTGTGAAACGATTATAACAGAGCCCCTCGTATACTTCAGTGGGTCCGTGAAGGTAAGCAGGAAGGTAACAAATGGAATCGAAGAAAATGAGTAGGTTTTGCTAGATAGTACCATTTAAATAACTTTCTTTGATGCAGCCCCCCCCAAAAAAAATTACACGCCAGAGATTTGAATCCGGCCGGATTTGAACCACCACGATTCCTACCCGTTTCTAATTTTGAGAAAATGCTCCGAAGAACCAGTTCGCTACCGATCGACTTATTGAACGAAATAACCAAAGTAAAGGATTGTCGGAACGGATTATTTATTTATCCATGAGTTCGTTATGCTACTATACATAGCCTACACATTCAGCGGCAACTCTGAAATCACTAAAACGTTCCATTTTGAAGATGAAGCAAGGGCATAAATTACCCATAATTGCTTCTCTAAAAATTGTATGAAGTTCATTTCGTCGGATTGTAAAAACATTCCATTTATGGGCTAAGTGAGTCAATAATATAAATGTGTATAATTTCTTGCACGCACCTTTCATTTATTTTTCTCAGTGTCAAAAATTCTATGAAGAATGTGTATTTAGACATTTTGACTGAACTAAAATAATATCAGAAATAGTCTGGTATTAGCAATTTTAGGTGATTCAGACAACAATTCGAGACCCTTATTTATTTAATAGCCAAGCATAAATGCTGCCATCTGTTGGGCCGAAGTTGAGTTTTTTTATTAAAAATTTATAAGAGGATGATTTATAATATACTACTATATAATAACGTATTATGATGGTATCCTAGGACGAAGTGATCCAACTGGTAACCCGCATTCGCAGATGATACATACAAAATTCTCTATTTGTAGGAACTTTTATTTTTTAAAAGAAATCTTAATCACTATCACTAAATAGACGGTTTTGCCATTTTCTAGCGCTAGGTTGCGTAAAGCTTTCTCTTTGAGTACTTTTTAAAACCTTAAAGGAATTAGCAAATTATTTTGCTCGATTTGCATCACGTAATCAAATGAGAAATAAAGCCTGTTTTTAATTGGCCTTTTTAAAAATTTATCGTGTCATACATTCGGAAAGAAACTACATTGATTTGCAGAATGACATCAGTACACTTCATGACTGGTGTGAAATTAACAAGTTACCATAAACATTGAGATGTTCAGTATAATATTTTATACGAGAAAAAGAAATTACTTGGAATTTGAGTATCATATTAATGAATCATGACATACCACTGCAAAGAGTTGACCAAATAACTGATCTTGGTGTATCAATAAGATCAATTTTTTTGTTTGATATTCACCTAAATCGAATCCTAAATGAGGCTTAGAGAAATCTCGGATTTTTAATGAGATTTGGAAGTAAATTCAAGAACAATAATGTTCTTAAAATTCTATATGATGCATATGTACACTCACGTCCAAAATAATGGCCACAATCTGTAAATATATTGACAACGATCACTGGTTCTTTATCCTTAATATAGAGCAATTAAAACATCTTTATTTATCTGTTTTCACACTTGTTTAATAATCATAACTGAGAAGTGTAAATTTTACGTTTACACACTTTTTCTTCAATATGTCTACCTCGTTAAACTGATTAGCTCTATTTATTTTCAGTTGTGTTGGCAACGACATCCAAAATCATATTATTTCAAACAGTTTAATATCTTTTTATATTGACATTATATACTAACTAACTTATTTCTCTTTCTTTCTCTTTTTCTAATAGTAGAATCAGCCTAGTACATATTAAAAACACCTTACGGTCCAAAATTACAACAAAATAATGATTTTCAAATAAAAACATACAAAGTACTGTTGTATATTATGGCGCCCGACGGACTTTTCTTTTAATTTATTTATTCAATAAAAAGAAAAAGAACTCTGGACCGTTAACCTTAGGTACTTCTTAAGTGTCCCTCGTGCATACAAAATATTCCATATCATAATACACCTGCATTTTCTTATTTTTACATTGAAAACACTATTATTAATTATATTTCATTATAATCGTTGATTACAAGGCACACAAAAATTACGGTCACTTAATTTAAGTCCGTTATGGGCCATAAAAAGGTTAATTGTTAACAAATTTAAATCATTGACTTTGGGCCAATAACTAAAGATGTTGATATATATATATTCTAGGCAAATTGAAACTTAATCCGTAATAACATTTAATTTCGAACTTCTTTGAAAAACGTATAAATTGATTTTCATTACTCGTACTTCTTTCCATGAAATACATGACGCCAATTTTACATAATGGTCATTACTTTCATACGTTTACATTAAAAATATAAGCTTTTATTCCTTAACATTTATATTATTAGCATATAATTCGAATGTAAGAAGAACACAAAAGTAAGAATTGTTTAAATACAAATTCCTTATAGAAAACATGAGTTATTAACTTCAAAATATATCCTCGCATTACAAAGATGCTTTCAAATATACTTTATGACATAAAACATGAATAATGCGATTGATATTGTTTTCTGCAATCATAGGAAAACACCTGAATAGTATGAAATACAAATATCAAATAAGATACATAACATTAAAACATACGTTAAAATAAAATTGAGCAATTACTATTGTGGATATAAAATCAAAGATTAAATAGCATATTAAGTTCCTTCTGTTTAACGTTCTTTACATTAGCTTTCGTTATAACTTTAGGAGGAACTAAAGTTTTGACTAAATCCATCCACCGTTTTCTAGTGTTTTCGGTAGGCTGCATTAACTTAATTTCATCAATATTTCGTAATCCTAATATTTTCTCAGTTCAAATACTTTAGGATTAATTTGTATAAATAAGGTCCACCAAACAAACAACGAAATTTATGTATCCTTTTCAATGATGCCTCACTCTTGTTTTTTTCTTTTCTTTTCTTTTTTTCTTTTTTTTTTGCTTGCCTGTGTAATCAATTAATATTAAATTATCTACCTTTTGTAACCTAGGGTATGAATAATTCTTGGTAATTTCACGCAAAAAACATAAGGTAAAATGGATACGATAGCTCTCGTATCAATCAATGCATGAATGGAAATATCATAAACTTTCAATTTAACTCTCGCCGTGCAAGAGGTTTTTAAAAAGACAAAATCCTTTTCAGTAGTATCTATATTAACTTCCATATCATCGTCAAATCTCCAAAAAGAATTACCAATTGGTAGATATTGATAAATGTTATTTTTTTTTGCTAGCCAAAGGCTAGCTCCCTTGCGAGGGTTACGCACTCTATCCGGGTTGAGATGTGAAATGATTGGGTCAGAGAGGATATTGGAGCTGGTCTAAGGGATATGTAGAAAAACTGGAGCATCATTTTATATATATCACTTTATTGTATTTCATCTTTATTTCATTATATTATAGAAGTATGCTATCCACATTGGTCATTATGATCTTATGATCATAATCATTAGGGCTGGGAGAGATGATGATGAGGTGCACTTGACAGGACAAACACAAAAGAAGTTGTTAAAAACACGAATGCTGGTTATCTTCTTGTCCAGGGGCTACTCTGGACAGTGATGAAGACGAGTGAAGCCCTGTTAGTATGATGAGTTTACAGTGCAACATATGTGGGCTAAACGTGATGGGGAAGATGGTCGGAAGAGTAGGCAGAAGCGACAAAATGATCGGGGTAGTCAGGTAGAATTGTTTTCAGACAAAAGGAGAAGAGCAAAGATAGAAAACAAGTGACGAAATTATATCCCAGATCGTAGTTGCGGTCGATGTTTATTATGTTCTGAAGTAAAGAATGTCTTTGCTGAAATCGGGTGGTAATAAATTTGAGCCTTAAGTCTTCTATGTTATGAAGTATGGTAGGAAAAGTTATACGGTCATACAAATACTGCGTTGGACTCGGGAGCTTGATTCGATAAGCTAAACGGAAAGCATGGCGTTCGAGAACTTTCAATTTGGCATAGAAAAATGGCAAAGCACCAACACAGGTAGAGTGGCCGTACGTCAAGATGGGACGTAAAAGTACCTTATAAGTATTCAGTACTATAATAGGCTGTAATCCCCAGGTGGTGCCAGTAAGACGTTTAAGTAGATTTAGACGATTGTAGGCCTTGCGAATGATTTCTTTCAAATATGGCCGCCAAGTTAGGTGATGATCGATAGTGAGACCTAGGTAAGTAATCTGTTTGGCGGTTTGAATTCGTGTGCCATCGACACTGATGTTAAGAAGATTCGGATTTTTTGTATTCGAGAGTTCTTGCGAGGTGGAATAAAGACTATTGCCTACGTCTTAGTGGAGTTGATGTGAAGTCTCCACGTATTACACCATCGAAGGAAGGATTCAGTCGCTAAGCTGAGATAAGAATTAATCTGACGAATGATCGAGGCTGTGCAGAGAAAAGCAGTGTCATCGGCATATTGAAAACTGTGCACATTAAAAGGAAGTGCCAGCATGTCAGATACAAACAAAAGGTATAGAAGGGGTGAAAGAGCGGAGCCTTGAGGTACACACGAGTGAATAAAAGTAGGATGAGATAGAGAGCTATTGATGGTTACGTAAGAGAGGCGGTTAGAAAGAAAATGAAAGTTGAAGCGGAGATAAGATAGTGGAAGCCGGAAACAGAGAAGTTTAAACATCAGAGCTAAGTGCCACACTTTATCAAAAGCTTTTTCGAGATCGAAAAGAATGAGACAAGACGGATGTGCAGTATTATAATGATTCGTAATGAGATTTATGAATCTAAGTAATTGGTCATTGATGCTAAAATTAGGTCGGAAACCAGGCTGATGCACAGGTAACAGTTTATGGGTAGTGAGATGAAGATGAAGTCTGATGACAATGATGCGTTCTAGGATTTTACTAAATACGGAGGTTAGTTGAATCGGTCGGTAGGATGCAACAGAAGCTGGAGGTTTCTTAGGTTTTAGAAACATGAGGGTAGAGGAGGTTTTCCAGTCTGGAGGAAAGTAGCCGGTACGGAGAAGGAACGTATATATATAAGAAAGAAGAAGAAGAAGACAGTAAGCTGCTTCTTTGATGTGGCGGTACGTTATCCGATCCAGACCAGGAGCTGTATTCTTTTTGCGAGTTACAACAGATGAGATGTCAGCAGTAGAGATAGGAGCGGTAAGAGAATTATTACCGGGGAGGATATGCATTTCACTTGGTTGTAGATATGATGCTGATGAGTTTAAGATGTCAGTAGGATGTCTCCGGGGAAAGTCTGGTGGAAATGGTGTGAATGTGGTTTGTAGGTGCTCGGCAAAAGCGTTGACTTTTTCTTCGTCTGTATGTAGCGGACAGCCGTTAATTAGCAATGGATAAGGCGTCCGGGTAAGCTTGCCCGTTAGCATATGAGAACGCTTCCAGTACTTAGTTGAGTGGGAAGTTTCTGCTAAGGTGTTGCAAGTCTTTACCCAGTTACGGAGTTTATATGCCTTGACATAACTTCGGACTGTGCGCTGGAGCTTGCGATGGTGTCGAAGAGCTTCTAAGTTCCCAGTGCGCTGAAACTCACGGAAGAATTCACGGGAACGGTGTATAAAAGGTAAGTAGCTTGGTCGTAAGCGAGGTTGATACCTGGTTATTGCAGTGGTTGGTATGTGAGGCCAGAAGAATGACGGATAGAGCTGGTGATGTCGGAAATACGATTATATAGATCTTCTCCTGTAGTAGGCGGCTCAATATTGGGTAAGTCGGCGATAATGGTTGAACGATAATCGTCCCAGTTTGCTTGGTCGAAGCGTGGAATACGACTAGGTTCGGGTAATTCTCGAGAAGTAGGAGCTTGTGGTTCATCTATGTGAAGCTTCATGGGAAGATGATCACTACTAATGGAATCTACTACCTCAAGAGTGCACCGTTGTGAAAGGTTGATAGTGGAAATTACTACGTCTGGTGTGGTTTCAGTGATAGGTCTAGTGGGCTTGGGGATGTGATAAATATGGCCTGTGTTATAAGTAGTGATGTAGTCAAAGAAACGTTTTTGATTATCCGGACGGCTGTGAATGTTGACGTCGGCCATGATGATATAGTATTTAAAGGTATTGGATATATATTGAAGAATGAATGAGGAATTGGGTGTCTAGGGCGTACATAGATGATGGCTGTGGTCTTATTTGTATTTTTTTTGCTAGTCGTGGCCGGCTAGCTCCCGCCCAAAAGGTACCGCCCTTTATATCGGGAAGTGGAGTAAAGGAATGATGGGGATTGGAAAATTGTGGATGGGTACTGGTAGATGTATTAAACTTTATTTCAACACTTTATTTTACATCATCATAAATATATTGAAGCATTTTCAGATCAACAGACTAGTATATCATATAGTATGAGAAGGGTTGGACATTATGGCCGTTAACCATAATCATAGTTGAAGGTGGATGGGAATGAATGGTAATGAGGTGCACAAGACGTCACAGCAACGGGTTTTGTTAGCAAGACAGATGTGTACAATCTTCTGATCCTGTTTTTTTCCCGCTCCTACTTTTATATTTGATACCGATCGCTTCATTTCAATCATCATGAATTTTGTCTTTCTAACATTTATTTTCATCCCATATTCTTCAGAAGCCTTTCTCAATTTTTCTACATCTTATTTTCTTTTTAGATTCTGCAAACAACAATCATATCAACCCCAAACCGTATACACCTCATTCTTCTATCTCCTACCGAAATCCCATCTTCATTATGAAAACTCATTTTTGCTATCTCTTCTACATAGCTATTAAATAATGTCGGCGAAATATATAATATCTGTTGAACTCACCTTTCAATTACACTTTCTGTCTACTGTGCATACGCCAGTGAATTTCCATGGAAGATGAATAATTCTGATAATTTATATAATATTTATGGACGAATATGTAATAGAACCTATATGAATAACATAGTATTCTTCAAAGTAACGGATACGGTAAACATTATTACAGCAGGATGAAATAGGTGAAAACTTCAGATACTACAAAAGGCATTTCACTTGCTTTCCCCGCTGGTCTAGTGGCTAGAACGTGTTCCTAAGGTGTATGGGGTCCCGGGTTCGATTCCCGGTGGGGGAGTTTGGAATTTTAAGTCTCTTAGATGTTTTTGTATTCGCGTTCCTGTCGTTCAAGATTAACGGAAATGATTGTAAAACGTATAAAATAGAGACAAGTTACTCACAAGTAAACCTTACGTTTGGGTGAATCGAGTTGCTGAATGAGACACATAAGAATGTAGTACTAAATGTGGTCAGTATTTCAGTGAAGTTGTAGGTACGAAGCTCCAGGAGTTTAGGAGATACAGCTACCAGAACATCACATGGGAGCACAGAATAGTCTTCATACAGTTGGAGGTAAAAGCCCTGTAAGACCTCTTGTAACGACAAAAGGTGAATAACAAATATATGGGTACATATTAGGACTAGGGGGAAGTCATATAGTAAGAGTATACCTGACGGCGGCCATCTTGAAATCCGCCATTTTGAATTAAAGTTAAGTTTTTAAAATAGGAATAGGGCCATGTGATACATGATTTAAGGCGAAAATTTAATCAGAAGAACAATGGTGACGTTTATTTTGATTTACGCGCAATTGGTAAAAAGTTACAGGGAAATTAAATATTTTTGCAGCATATGTTTTAGTCCTTTACCCCACCTTGTAAATTTTGTGTTAATGATAATTAAATAAAAAGCAGGTGGATAAGTATTAGGTCTATGGTAAGAGTTGCCTTGATGACGGCCATGTTCAAATCCGCCATTTTGAATCAGACAAAAGTTTTAAACAAAACGCATAACATTGACACCTTATTAATAGCAAATTTTACCATAAATCCAACGGTATAACCATTTTTGCTTTATCATTAACCAGCACAAAATTAAATGGGAATAGAGTAATGCAATAGATGACTTCGGGCTAGAAGTTAATCAGAAATACAATGGTGGCGTTACAATGTTAGTTGTTGTGCAAGTAATTTGTGCAAGTCATGCACTCTTTTCTGAACTACATATTGATTGTACTAATTGAGGACTTTGTCTGGAAGAAAGACCCAAGTTCAATTATGACTCAATTCCACTTTGGTCATTTTCCCTTAAATTAGCAACTTGTTTATGCGATAACAAATGCTGGTTAATGATAAAGCAAAAATGGTTATACCGTTGGATTTATGGTAAAATTTGCTATTAATAAGGTGTCAATGTTATGCGTTTTGTTTAAAACTTTTGTCTGATTCAAAATGATGGATTTGAACATGCCCGCCATCAAGGCAACTCTTACCATAGACCTAATACTTATCCACCTGCTTTTTATTTAATTATTATCATTAACACAAAATTTACAAGGTGGGGTAAAGGACTAATACATGTGCTGCACAATATTTAATTTCCCTGTAACTTTTTACCAATTGCGCGTAAATAAAAATTAACGTCACCACTGTTCTTCTGATTAAATTTGCGCCTTAAATCATGTATCACATGACCCTATTCCTATTTTAAAAACTTAACTTTAATTCAAAATGACAGATTTCAAGATGGCCGCCGTCAGGTATACCCTTACTATATATGACTTCCCCCTAGTCCTAATATGTACCCATATATTTGTTAATCACCTTTTATCGTTACAAGAGGTCTTACAGGGCTTTTACCTCCAACTGTATGAAGACTATTCTGTACTTCCATGTGATGTTCTGGTAGCTGTATCTCCTAAACTTCTGGAGCTTCGCACCTACAGCTTCCCTGAAATACTGACCACATTTAGTACTACTTTCTCATATGTGTCTCATTCAGCAACTCGATTCACCCAAACGTAAGGTTTACTTGTCAGATACGTTCGGTGAATAAGTTAACTTAAAGAAAAGAAACAAAGTGCCTAAGGCATTTGTCTGTAAATTGAAAGGAACTCTTAAAGGTTAGTTCCAGTCCCCCCAAGGTAAGATATTTCTTTTATTTATTTATTTATTTATTTATTTATTTATTTATTTATTTATTGTCTTCAACAGAGAATATATTCTCCAATTACAGAAGACCTGTACAATATATTTTACAAGTTTACTATTGTAATAGATTTAAAAGAAAAATAATAAAAAAAGTAATAAGAATATAGATAAATATATACAATTAATTTTGTAACAAACTATTTAAAAGTGAAATAGCTACAGTAGCAGAAATACATGAAATTAATACGCTTATACATAAACATGTGAATATGCTTTTAGGAATTCATAAAACATTTTGTCGCAACAATTCACAATAGGTTCGAAATGACATATTAAAATCTAAATACGGCAATTTTTGTGATTTAATATTATATGTTTTGCACATTCGGATCAATGGTGAACTGCTGTAATGCTCCATTCTAGGTGTATCATATAATAATAAGCACCTCTGTCGAGTATTAGCCATTTTTGTGTTAAATTTTAATAGTCCCAGAAACGAACTGTTATCGTATATACCTTTAATCAGTTTGTATAAAAATATTTGTTCATGTAGTTTTTGTCTATTAGATAATTTAGTATAATCAAATTCATTTAGCAAATGCTGGTATGATATTCTATGTCTTGTAGCTGAGATGTGGTATTTCCGGAAATATAAATAACGTAGAAAACGTTTCTGAACTGCTTCTATTTTATTGGAATGGGAGAATGTAGAAGTTTTCCATATTAAGGATCCGTATTCCAACTTACTTCTTACTAGACTATTAAATAAAACTTTACTAGAATTAATAGTTCTAAAGTTTGCAGCGTTTCTGATGACAAAACCTAATTGTTTGTATGCACATTTAACTATATAATCCAGGTGATTGTTAAACGTAACTTTTGAATCTAATATTACACCCAAATCTTTAATATAATTTACCCTCTGAACTAACTGTTTATTAATTGTATATTGAACTTCCGGGCTGTGCTTAATATTACTAAACACAATATAATTACATTTCTTAACATTAAATTGAAGTCTATTTCTTACTGACCAGTTACACAATTCATCAATGTCCTGTTGTAGATATAGGCTATCTCTTTGATTATTTACTTCGATAAATAATTTAATATCATCTGCGTACATTAGGCAGTTGGCATATTTAACAGTATTAAATATATCATTAATATATAATATAAAAAGAAGAGGTCCAAGGTTGGATCCTTGAGGTACTCCAGTATTACATCTATATTCTACGGACTTAAATTGTTTGTACATCACATATTGCACTCGATCCGTAAGGTACGATCGGAAGAGTTTTATATATTGTGAACATAATCCAAATTTATCAAGTTTATCCAATAGTATTGTATGATCAATCTTGTCAAATGCTTTGGAAAAGTCAAAATAGACTGAGTGGACAGATGAACGCCTATGGAAAATAGTATATATGTATTGAACATAATTAATTAAATTTGTAATTGTAGATCTGCCAGGGTAAAACCCATGTTGAAATTCCGAAATATGTGGTTTGACATGCTTTAGAATTCGATCAAACAAAATTTGTTCAAATATTTTTGCTGGTGCACATAATATTGCTATAGGTCGATAATTTTCAATTACTTTGCTATCTCCTGATTTCAAAACAGGACATACTCGAGTTGTTTTCCATAATGTAGGGAAACAACTAGTTTTTATAATCATATTAAAGATGGAGCAAAGTGGATTCATAAGTAGTTCAGAGCATGCCTTAAGTATATAAGGAGGTAATCCATCAGGTCCACCAGCCTTTTTTGGTTTAAGTTTCTTTATAGCAATTCGCTCTGTTTCGATTATAGCATTTTACCTGTTCTCGAAGTTTCTCTTTGTATTTCTATCGCATTCGATTAAATAGAACTTCGAATAGAGACCACGTTGAATTCATTTATTGACTAAGCCTGAAATTCTGATAAAGGATGATTTCTTCTTCTTCTTCTTATTATTATTATTATTATTATTATTATTATTATTATTATTATTATTATTATTATTATTATTATTTAAAGTACGAAGTTTCAAATGAGGCGATGCAGTATTTACGTAAACAAAATGAAAATTTATTTGATAATATTCACTAGTCCACTATACATTTGCGAGGTTTTGCTTTGGGAAATGTAGTGTATACAACATTGAATAGTAAAAGTATTACAATAAAAATATATTATTAAAAATATTGATTAAGTAATTGGAGTTAAACATACTTTCCAGTAAGAATTATATAGAGAGAGGATTTACTTTAAAGTGCGATGCAAACGAATATTCGAGTTTTAATCCGATTAGAAATCGATAACTTACACAAGAATATTGACTTCATTAGTTCTATAAATCTTTATGCTTATCGTATTATAATTCACTTTAAAATTATGATTTTTCCATTTCAAAACGTAGAAGGAGAAATAAATGTAATATTTTATTTGTTAAGGAAACCTTTCAAACAGTGATGATTTCAGGGCATGATCTAAGGGACAATTTGAGACTCTGTCGACATAAATTTCCCCTTCGTGGCCAAAAGTTATCTTCGATCATGCTCAAAGTTGACTAATAATGTTTTATCAGTTTTCTCTTATTCATATATTGACCATTACCTGGGGAGAATCTTCTGAACTCGTCAATGCTTATAATGAGTTTTTCATTACAAATCAAAGGATAATAATGAAATATTGAACATAATATTTTGTTCTCAGCTGTGGATTTTAGGTTTGCAATTCATATAATGTTCCCTTCTAATGGAATTTGAAAGAAAAGTAGTTGCCAAAAATGTTCTCAGTCCTCTGACGAAAATAGGACCACACCTTAAAAAACAAAAAAGAATACTCCCTTCAGGGTTTGAACACATAAACTTCTAATTGATAGACTAGTGACCCAAACCGCTCGACTAGTTCGTATGTCGTCAGTGAGCCTCTTTTTACTCTTGGGTAAAGTAGTTTCCTGCTCCACACTTCTTTTTGTTTATGTCGATACAATTATAAGTTTGTGGTGAATGTTTGGCAGTTACAGGTCTTGCAATGCATATAGGTCTTTTACGTATAAATTATATTCAATTTTACGTCCTAATAACTTATATACAACAGGTTGAATCTGTGAAATGATTGGGGTTAGAGTGATCGTAAATGTTTTCATAGTTAGGAGCCTGGATATGCAAACCCGCTCAACGTGGGGATTTACTTTTGAGAAATTTGGTACATGGTTACGACCAGAATTACCTTGACTTCTATCCAACCCTATATTACCATTTTGCATTACAGATTGACTTTCATAATTTTGGACAAGCGTAATCAAATGGTTAAAATTGATACACTGTGCTGTTATCTAAAAGGTACTAAGATTCCAATAGAAGCAATGATTCGGGATTCTGGATGACTAGGATTTAATTATCTTAATTCGTTTTATGTAGAAACCACAAATTCAGTCACACTTTTATGAACCTTAGGATTGAATGGTTTCGTTCTCATTATGGCATCCCTATTTGCTATCATAAAATAGTTCTCGCAATTAGATAACAGAGCGTTCGTAAAGTCAGAATATGTACGGAGGATATTCCTAATTGCCTTAAACCATGTTAGACAAGGCGGCAATAATATATGTGGTAGTAACTTTAAAAATTGAGACTCGTCTACACCCATCAATTCGCATTCATACTCAATTTTTTCTAGGAACCCCCTCGCAGGTATATCTTCTGGTACACCACTAAATTTAGTAAGTGATCTTACTTCACTGAATCGCAAATGTTTACCTTATTAATCTTCAAATACCTGTGGTTATGTTTCTGCCTGGATAATTGCCTCGTTCTTCTTTCTCCTTCGGTACTATCTTCAGTACAGCTTGAAGATTAATTACATTCAAGAGTTGCTCTGGGATGACGATGACGTGTAGATTCCAAACCGATGGAAGTAGGGTGTACAGTATCCATGTGCCGACCATTATGCACTGCACTTTCATGTATACAATTCTCTTTGATGAAATTCACATCATCCTGCAACTGCTTAATTTGGTTGGCGTGTTCATTTACTACTAACTAACTAACTAACTCTATGGCCTATGGAACCCGGAGGTTCAATGCCGCGTTCACAAAGGCTCTCCACTGACTTCTATCCTTAGCTAACTGCATCCAATTTCTGTTCATTTACTACAGTCTCTATAATGTCTACAGAGTCTTGAACCTCGGTGCATCTCTGTACTATCTTTTCCATTTCTTCATCATAGCGTTCAAATTTGGCTACAATTTGGTGATTCATCTGTTGTAATTGCTGTTGTATGCCATCATTACGTTGCTGCAATTGCTCTAATCTTTCGCCAAAATGTTGAGCTTGTTGATTCATCTTTTGTCCAGTTTTTCAAATTGTTGATTCACCTTTTGGCCCAGTTTTTCAAATTGTTGATTCATTTTTTCAAACTGTTCATCACTGCGTCGAGCTGGTCCTGAGCTTGGTCCTTAATTTGTCGTGATATTTCATATTAAGACTTCTAACATGTTGTCTGGAGAATTCATTACAACAGGAATAGTTTGATTGTCAATCGTTCCACTATCTGTAGTACTCATGATAGGCCTATTTCTATATATAATCTCGCCACTTCTCAAAATAGTACGATTAATATCAGGCTCAATGTTGATCGCTTTTACTGTACTTCCAAATGATACAACCCACTCCCGGTGTTTTGCCACCAATTTACAACGATCACTGATTCTTTATCCTTAATATTGAACCATTAAACATCTTTATTTATCTGTTTTCACACTTTGTTTAATAATCATAACTGAGAAGTGTATATTTTACGTTTACACACTTTTTCTTCAATATGTCTACCTCGTTAAACTGACTAGCTCTATTTATTTTCGGTTGTCCTGACAACGACATCCAAAATCATATTATTTTAAAACATTTTAATATCTTTTTATATTGACATTATAACTAACTTATTTCTTTTTCTTTCTCTTTTTTCTAATAATAGAATCAGCCTAGTACACATTTAAAATATCTCACGGCCCAAAATTACAAAGAAATAATTATTTACAAGTAAAAATATACAAGGTACTGTTGTATGTTTTTGTAGGAATATAATTTGATAACGAATTCGCCCAGTATTCCTTATAACGTTAAGAGGCCTATGTGTATAATCAGCAAAGATATGAGTACAAACTTCATGTCAAAAGAACAGTAAACAAGAACACTAAAACAAAACAAAACTTTCTTGTCTATTTAGCAACATTTTATTTTACTCATTCTAACTTTCGTATTTATAATTATTTTCGTATTAAATTTACCATAAATATACATTTTCCGATTATACACATAGTATCAGTATTAAAAGTACCCTGCAAAATCATTATCAAATTATATTCTTACAGGAAAACAGTTTTAGATTGCGACAATCATTTTGGACATGAGTGTATGTACAAAACTGGAAAGCGCGTCCATAATATGGAATCCAGTTGCACAAAAATATACATGCCATTTAGAAGAAATTCAATGAAAATTTGTTCGCTATTTAATATATAAAGATACGGGGATCTATCCCCGATACGAAAAATATCTTGAACTCTTACCAAGCTCTTCAATATATTCTCTTGAAGCAAGAATAGCTAATTTCCTTCTGTTTTTTCTGAATAAACTTATACATAATGAAATAGATTCGCCAATAGGCCCATTATTGTCCGAAATGACCCTTCATGTTCCAAACAGAAAAATGCGCAAGCGGCTACAACCATTTCATGAACCACCCCAGCGTACTAATGCATTAAATACATCGCCTTTTAGGAGAATATGCACAATACATAATACCGGTAGTATCCAAATAAATTGCCCTACAATAGATATATTTAATATACATATAAGAAATACTTTGACTACATAGTTTAGCATGTAGAACAGATATTATGTAATGTAATCACTCATGTAAACTACTGAACACTCTCAATGGGTATATACCTGTTGTGTTCAATATACAATAAATACATAAATAAAATGGACAAAAGACTAATAAAACACCTGTATGAAGATCTAAAAGGTAATAAAAATTCAAGATTGCACAGAGATATTACCGTAGTTATGTGATGGCCACAAAAAGTAGCCTATATCAGTGTCACTGGCGTAAATTGTATTGATTACGGATGGTAGGGATGGCCAATTCCCGAATTTTTACCTTCTTGAATGCAAAAAATAAAATCGGGAAAATTCCGGATTTCGGACTAGTCCAGCATTGGAAAAAAATCCTTATTTCGGAATTCGGAAAAATCAAGATTTCGGAGAAATTCTGATGTCGAAAAATTCCGGAATTCGGAAAAAATCCGATTTCGATAAAATTCCGGATTTTCCGAATTTCGTAATTTTTTAATTCCGAAATTTCCTAAATTTCGGATCTTTTTCGAACTCTGGAATTTTTACGAAATTGGAATTTTTTCGAAATTCTGAAATTTTGTGAATTCGGGATTTTTTCCGAAATCCGGAAAGTGAAACTTTCGAATTTTCCAGAATCCGCAAAATTTTAGAAATCCCTAGTTTCGATGGTTTGTGCTGCCACTGTCCTTTGTTCATATTAATGAATTAGACAACCTCTCGATGAATATTGCACCAATCACTCAAGATATCTAAAGAAAAAAAACTATTCAACTTGTTAAAATTGTAAAATTTTATTACATGAATTATAATTTTTATGACACATCTATCATAATTTTTATGAGAGAAGAACAATAGAAAGAAATGCAAGGGTCTGATTAAACGCTTGCTCGGACATGGGCTTAGATACATATATATGGAAGTTTTTTGGGATCGTAATACTGCAAATTATGGACACGTTAAAATACTTATGACAGTACATTCGACAAAGTGAATACTTTAAATATCTAGGATGAATATCAACAAACCAAAATCATATCTACGAAGAAATTAAATGCTTACTAAAAGAAGGCTATTTGTGTTATTATTCTGTTCAAAATATTTTGTCGTCGCGAATTCTGACGAGGAATATGAAACGATAATTATGCCTGTTGTGATGTATGGTTGCGAAATATGGTCGCTTACTGTGAACGAAGAAATCAGACTGAAAGTGTCTGAGAACAAAATCCAGAGACAAATATTCGGATCCAGAAGGAACGGGCACAGGTAATGGCGGAAACTTCATAACGGGAAACTGTATAATTTATACCATTTACCAAACGTTGTAAGGATCATCAAATTAAGGAGGCTTAGGTGGGTATATCATGTAGCCATTATGGAAGAAAGTAGGAACGCTTTCAAAGTCTTAACTGGAAGACTAATCGCAAAACGACCATTAGGAAGACCTAAACGTAGATGGAAGGACAACATTAAGATGGATCTCGCAGAAATAGAAACACATTGTAGAAACTGGATTCGGCTGGCTAAGAATAGAAGTCAGTGGAGAACCTTTGTGAACACGGCATTGAACCTCCGGGCTCCATAGGCCATAGTTACTAAGTTTTAGCATGACACAACTTTTTGATCGCATTTTATCAATCTACACTGCTCCACAAAACTTAAGCAACCCGACAGAACGTGGTATAAGTGACGTGTGGGGCCCATTCAACACTGGTTAGTGGCATGCACATACACAGAGACACACAAGCAAGGCGAGCTCCCACTCTACCGCATAAGCAGCACTGTTGCAAGCGCGGTGAACAACTTATGCCATGAGGCGTACACCACAGCCCAGTAGTGGCCGAGGCTCCAAGTATTGAGTTAGTGGTTCTTGTGTGGGGTACACACCTTACAATGGCTGGCAGAGGACATTTAAATGACTTTGACTGCGGGCAAATAATTGGGCGGTTGGAATTGGGCCGATCGCAAGTGGAAGTGGCGCAAGAATTTAACGTGAACAAAAGTGTTGTGTCGAGGCTCTGAAGTCGCTTCCAAAATGGGGGTGAAGTCAGTAAACGTCATGGAAAAGGCCGTCTGAAGAAGACGTTGGCCATCGAGCACCGATTTCTCACAATTTCTGCCAAACGTAACCGTCAAGCTTCATGCTCTCAACTGCCCAATGAGTTGTTTCTGGCTACAGGACAATGCGTGAGTCATGAAACTGTTCTTCGGGGGCTCAATAGAGCAGGACTGTATGCAACAAGGCCTGTGCTGTGTGTGCCATTGAAACTGGAGCACAAATGTGTGCGTTACACATGGTGTCAGGAACATGTTGCATGGGAGGAACGCCAGTGGGCGCGTGTCATGTTTTCCGATGAGTCGAGATTCAGCCTGTCGTCAGATTCTGGTCGGATTTTAGTGTGGAAAGAGCCAGGAACACGCTATCATCCAAACTTCATTGCTGAACGGCCGTCCTATGGCGATGGTTCAATTATGGTGTGGGTGGAATTATACTGGATGGGAAAACGGACCTCCATATTGTGCAACATGGCACTTTGACAGCACAGCGGTACCGGGATGAAATTCTCAATACACATGTGCGCAATTTCCGTGGAGCATTTGGCAAAGACTTCCTGTTCATGGATGACAATGCGCGCCCACACCGTGCACATCTTGTGTCCGAGTATCTGGAGAGCGAAGACATTACGCGTATTGCATGGCCTGCATATTCGCCGGACTTGAATCCCATCGAGCATTTGTGGGATGATCTTGGGCGGCGAATAGAGCAGCGCAGTCCACCAGGATGCACTCTCTCTGACCTGCAAACAACTCTCCTCGAGGAGTGGCGTCATCTGCCGCAAGACTTGATCAACACTCTGTTTTGCAGCATGGAGGCCAGATGTCGTGCCTGTATAGCTGTCCGTGGTGGTCACACGGGGATACGGACAAAATCTCGCGGCCGAAACATCGCCGCCCAAAATCTCGCCGGCCAAAACCTCGCGTTGCCAAAACCTCCCCCCCAAAATCTCGCGTAGCCAAACCCTCGCCGCCCGAAACCTCGCGGGACAAAATCTCGCCGGGCCAAAACCTCGCCGCCGAAACCTCGTGGATCCTGAGTTCAAGCCAACCTCAAGAATTATCCAAACTTCAACACTCACTTACGAGGAGAATTTTGCAACATACCTTCTTATGGTACAAGGAGAAGATTTGTACCAAAACGTAAAGGTTCTATGCTTAGTAGTTTTTTAGATCTGGAGAACGGCAAAATTCACTCAAGGCCTTCCGTTCCATTCCTCCTTAGGGCATGCATTTCGCAAAATATTGTCTTATCTGGAGTTGTGCCCTTGTGGAGCAAGAAGATTTATACAAAATGTCAAGTTTCAAAACCTAATAAGTTTTGTAAATCTGGCGATAGAACATTCTACATTGAAGAAATCGTCGTGAAGAGGTTTTATACTGACGACATTTCTTCCCAGGCGACACTACGTCTCGCTTAATTTAGAGCAGGCGAGATTCTGTGTCGTGACATCATTACAACGAGGTTTTGGTCAGGCGATATTTTGAGGCGCGCGATTTTGGCAAGGCCAGGTTTTGGCCCGGCGAAATTTTGTCCCGCGAGGTTTTGGGTGGCGCGGTTCTGGCCAGGCGGGGTTTTGGCCCCGCGACGTTTTGGGCGGCGAGGTTTTGGCCAGGCGGGGTTTTGGCCTAGCGAGATTTTGTCCCGCGAGGTTTTGGGCGGCGAGGTTTTGGCCAGGCGAGATTTCGGCCCGGCGACATTTTGGACCGCGAGGTTTTGGGAGGCGAGGTTTTGGTCCGCGAGGTTGTCGCCGCGAGGTTCTGGGCGCGAGGTTTTGTACGCCATATTGACTGCCTATGCCCTCGCAAAATCCAGCTTCACCTGTTGAGGTATCGTTGTGCTGAGCTTTTTGGTCAGTCTGTACATTCTAACCGTATTGTTCGTCTTCACTGGTGTTGCATTGTGCATCTGGACCGTCTGTTTGTTCATTATACTTGGTGCAGTGATCGTGCCATTTTATTTTCTGTTACTTTCTTCGAGTTGCTTAAGTTTTGTGGAGCAGTGTATATGCAAGAAATTGGGCATTATGCTTGAAAATAAAGAGTACAGATTTTCTTAGGAAATTGTTCCAAGGAAAGAAAGTGCAGATTGATGTGTGTGTTCGGCCTAAGTAATCGTTTTTAAGATACATCAATTTTAACAATTATTATCAATGTCTACTGAATACTTTGGGGATGTACCAGCCAAAAAGAAAAGTACAGATTAACTTGGAGAGTCATTCAAAGTAAGAAAAATTAAGAACTTTTTTCAACTTGACAACTTATTTTCAACTTGAGAACCTTAACGGAAATTAATTCTGTTTAGTTAAGTGACAACTCTAACATGTTATCGTTTTCTAAAAATTTTACAATCTGATTTTCAAAAATAAAAGTTCACGTTCATTGCTTAAGGGACACGTTGTACTAATTTGCATTCGAATATTTTTCTGATTCTTTGGAGACAGTTCAATACGCAGTTCGAATTTGAATTCAAATTCACATGTAGATGCATTCGAGAAAATCTGCCACAAATTAGCACGCATAGATAAGGACCTAACACTTTTTAAGTCTGTATGCATATTTCTTGCTCGGTATGACTCATATCTTGTGAATTTGACAAAAATCGTGCTGACTCTGTTCAATCAGACTTGTGGTTCCAGTACCAAAATGGCTGGATTGTGCTGATAGCCTTCCTGAATAACTCATTGAAGCCAAAGTTTCTAGATCAAAAAGCCAAAATATCGGTAGACATGGTGTAATATATCTGTAAAACTTCTTATTTAAGAAAAAAATCTGGAGGGAAATCTATACAGGCGGAGGTATATGGAGTCTGGCCTCTACCTGAAAACTTGCCCTCAGTAGGCCCCTCTTCAGTCGTGGGCATGTCTCTAAAGTATTGAAAAACGTAGTACATGTTTGATAAACCTAATTTGTGTATAGCTTCTGGTTGACTGATTGATCGATATTCAGGCAAAATGCTTAAAGATTAAAAACTTGAAATTTGAATAGAACATGGAATTTGTGACGAAAGGTACTATTAAATAAGGATTTTTAGAAATTCAATATGGAAAGGGGTAATCATCATCATCATCATCATCGTCAACATATGTATTCTGCCTTTATCGCAAATCACTTGCCGCAGCTGAGAAGCTTCCGTGCTCCACGATTCTCCGCTAACCTCTTCGTCTTCGCGTATGATAGTAGTAATCGCCCCACTTGAGGCAAATTTTTCCGCCCCCTGGAGCGTGGCGCCCGCCGCCGCCGCCAAATTTTGCGCCCCGGGCGCCCGGCGCCCCATTTGGGGTTACGCGGCCCGGGGTCAATGACCTAGCGCCCGCCGCCGCCGCCAAAATTTTGCGCCCCGGGCGCCCTGCGCCCCATTTTGGGGTTACGTGGCCCGGGGTCAATGGCCTAGGAGCGCCCGCCGCCGCCAAATTTTGCGCCCCGGGCGCCCGGCACCCATTTTTTGGGTTATGTGGCTCGGGGTCAATGACCTAGGGGTACCATGGCCCACCCCCTCTAAATTTTGGCAGGGGTACCTTGGCCCACCCCCAAAATTTTGGCAGGGGTACATAGGACCACCCCCCTTAAATTTTGGAAATTGACAAATCTAAAAATTTGGTATGGTAGCCTAGGACCACAGTATGTACCTCTATCCGTATTGGGTGTCTATGTCGTTCCCTTTCATGGGTAAAAAATTGCCAAAAATTCAAATTTCGGGGGTTTTTGACCTAATTTATCCTCTTTGATGAGGTGTTATTACCCTATATGGTTATATGGACGTATACAGGGGTCCATTCCCTTTCATAAGACATGGGTATATTAATGCACCCCTTGAAAAATTTGGGAGGGGTATCTTGGCCCACCACTTAAATTTTGGAAATCGCCCAATTTAAACATTGGGTATTATAGTACAGGATCCTAATATCTATTATGATAAATTTGGGTGGTCCACCTCATTTCCTTCTAGGGGTACAAAATTGAAAAAAATATAAACGTAAGCAATACGTTATACCACGTGTTTGGTTTTTGGCTCAATTTATCCCCTTTGATGAGGTGTTATTACCTTATATGGTTATATGGTCATGTATAGGGGTCCATTCCCTTTCATAAGACATAGGTACATTTGTGCACCCCTTGAAAAATTTGGGAGGGGTACCTTGGCCCACCCCTTAAATTTTGGAAATTGACCAATTTAAACATTGGGTATTATAGTACTGGACCCTAACATGTATTATGATAAATTTGGGTGGTCCACCTCGTTCCCTTTTAGGGGTACAAAATTGTCAAAATATAAACGTAAGCAATACGTTGTACCACGTGTTTGGTTTTTGGCCCAATTTATCCCCTTTGATGAGGTGTTATTACCTTATATGGTTATATGGACATGTATAGGGGTCCATTCCCTTTCATAAGACATAGGTACATTTGTGCACCCCTTGAAAAATTTGGGAGGGGTACCTTGGCCCACCCCTTAAATTTTGGAAATTGATCATTTTATATATTTGGTATTATAGTACTGGACCCTAACATGTATTATGATAAATTTGGGTGGTCCACCTCGTTCCCTTTTAGGGGTACAAAATTGTCAAAATATAAACGTAAGCAATACGTTATACCACGTGTTTGGTTTTTGGCCCAATTTATCCCCTTTGATGAGGTGTTATTACCTTATATGGTTATATGGTCATGTATAGGGGTCCATTACCTTTCATAAGATATGGGTATATTTGTGCACTCCTTTAAAAATTTGGGAGGGGTACTTTGGCCCACCCCTTAAATTTTGGAAATTGCCCAATTTAAACATTTGGTATTATAGTACAAGACCCTAATATGTATTATGATAAATTTGGGTGGTCCACCTCGTTCCCTTTTAGGGGTACAAAATTGACAAAATATAAACGTAAGCATTACGTTGTACCACGTGTTTGGTTTTTGACCTAATTTATTCCTTTGGATGAGGTCCTATTACCTTATATGGTAATGTATAGGTGTTCATTCCCTATCATAAGACATAGGTACATTGATGCACCCCGGGAGGGGATTCGGTATCATAGTACATGACTCAACATGTATCATGATAAATTTGGGTGGTCCACATCGTTCTCTTTTAGGGGTACAAAATTGCTAAAATATAAACATAAGCAATATGTTGTACCATGTGTTTGGTTTTTGGCCCAATTTCTCCCCATTTGATGAGGTTTTATTACCTTATATGGTTATATGGTCATGTATATAGGTTCATTTCCTATCATAAGATATGGGTACATTGATGCATCCTTTAAAAATTTGGGAGGGGTATTTTGGCTTATCCACTCGGTTTTAGAAATTGTTTAATATAAGCATTTGGTATCATAGTACAGGTCTCCAATATGTACCACTATAAATTTGGATGGTCCACATCGTTCCCTTTTCATAGGTAAAGAACTACCAAAAATCAAATTTCGGAGGTTATTGACCCCTATTTATCATGTTATATGGGTATGTACAGAGGTTTATTACCTTTATATGTTTATGTTCCCTTTTAAATTTGGGAATTATCAAATAACAAAATTCGGTAAACGTTTTCTAGGACCCATTGGTGTTCCTCTTATGGCCAAATATTCAAAATTTAAATGTTATTGACCGGCTTTATTATTGAATAAGTACAGGATTTATTATTAATTTTTTCATAAGACACAGGTGTATTTGTGTACCAATCTTAAATTTTGGAAGGGGTACATTTCTTATTGTCGTATCAATAATTGGTAGTTGGATAGTATCTCATTCATTGGGTAAATCATCAGAGGTTTTTGCTCTAAACAGTTCAGGTTCTTTACTAATGGGTGCACAAACTTTTAAAAATGTCAAACCAAACTTTGAAACAAAAATTTAGAACAAAATATCTTTGAAACAAAATTTTGAAACGAAAAAAATTCAAACAAACAATTTCAAACGAAAAAAATTCAAACAAAATTTTGAAGCGAAAAAAAATTTCAAACAAAATTTTGAAACAAAAAATTTCAAACAAAAAAATTTGGAAACGAAAAATTTCAAACAAAAATTTTAAACAAAATTTTGAAACGAAAAATTTTAAAAAATTTCAAACGAAAAGTTTTTAAACAAAAAATTTTGAAACAAAAGTTGTCAAAAAAATGTCAAACAAAATTTTGAAACAAAAAATTCAAACAAAAATTTGAAAGCAAGAATTTTCAAACAAAAAGTTTCAAACAAAAAATTTCAAACTAAAAAAATTTTACGTTTCACGGTTAACCGTCAAACTTTATCCGGTTTTTAACTATTCGATTAAAAAATAAACGGTTTTGATCATATTTATCAGTGAGTGCAAAATGTTGAACGAAACCAAGATTTTTAAATGTTAAACAAAACTTAAAACTGAATACAGCAAAGATTTGAAAATCATCAACCAATCAGATTGCACGAAAGATAGTGATCAACCAATCAGATTGCAGGAAAGATAGTGATCATCCAATCAAATTGCATTAACAATAACTTTGTTAGTGTCAGATTACATGACCTTATGATTAAATTTCAAACTGTTGTAGCATGTATTGCCTTTCGTCTATGAGTCATAAGATTCAATAAGGTTAGCTATCAGATTTCAAATCAATCACCACCAATGATCTTAGACTATGAGCTGTGACTAAAGTTCAATGTATTGTTTCAAATTTCGCACCTTATGTTAAAATTCTGTTTATCACCATTCCCAAATTTAAAGAATACTTCTCTTGATATACCTAAGTCTTAGAGTTAATCATATCATTATATGTTCAATAAGGTCAATAATGTCCGTCAATTGTTTACCTGAGTAGAACCAACTGTTTTCTAGAAGTGTGTGTGTACTCAAACTTAAGAAGTACCACAACAAAGGAAATGAATCCCTGTACACTACCTCATCAAGGACAATCACGTGGTACAACGTCTTGCTTACGTTTATATTTGGCGGGAATAATCAAAACCAATGACGCATTATCAAATTATCCTACAAAGTTTCAATGTACCAATGTCCTGGACTCCTAATCCATCATAGGTCAATAACCGATCACGTGATCATAATGATTTACCCAATGAATGAGATACTATCCAATTACCAATTATTGATACGACAATAAGAAATGTACCCCTTCCAAAATTTAAGATTGGTACACAAATACATCTGTGTCTTATGAAAAAAGTAATAAATCCTGTACTTATTCAATAATAAAGCCGGTCAATAACATTTAAATTTTGAATATTTGGCCATAAGAGGAACACCAATGGGTCCTAGAAAACGTTTACCGAATTTTGTTATTTGATAATTCCCAAATTTAAAAGGGAACATAAACATATAAAGGTAATAAACCTCTGTACATACCCATATAACATGATAAATAGGGGTCAATAACCTCCGAAATTTGATTTTTGGTAGTTCTTTACCTATGAAAAGGGAACGATGTGGACCATCCAAATTTATAGTGGTACATATTGGAGACCTGTACTATGATACCAAATGCTTATATTAAACAATTTCTAAAACCGAGTGGATAAGCCAAAATACCCCTCCCCAATTTTTAAAGGATGCATCAATGTACCCATATCTTATGATAGGAAATGAACCTATATACATGACCATATAACCATATAAGGTAATAAAACCTCATCAAATGGGGAGAAATTGGGCCAAAAACCAAACACATGGTACAACATATTGCTTATGTTTATATTTTAGCAATTTTGTACCCCTAAAAGAGAACGATGTGGACCACCCAAATTTATCATGATACATGTTGAGTCATGTACTATGATACCGAATCCCCTCCCGGGGTGCATCAATGTACCTATGTCTTATGATAGGGAATGAACACCTATACATTACCATATAAGGTAATAGGACCTCATCCAAAGGAATAAATTAGGTCAAAAACCAAACACGTGGTACAACGTAATGCTTACGTTTATATTTTGTCAATTTTGTACCCCTAAAAGGGAACGAGGTGGACCACCCAAATTTATCATAATACATATTAGGGTCTTGTACTATAATACCAAATGTTTAAATTGGGCAATTTCCAAAATTTAAGGGGTGGGCCAAAGTACCCCTCCCAAATTTTTAAAGGAGTGCACAAATATACCCATATCTTATGAAAGGTAATGGACCCCTATACATGACCATATAATCATATAAGGTAATAACACCTCATCAAAGGGGATAAATTGGGCCAAAAACCAAACACGTGGTACAACGTATTGCTTACGTTTATATTTTGACAATTTTGTACCCCTAAAAGGGAACGAGGTGGACCACCCAAATTTATCATAATACATGTTAGGGTCCAGTACTATAATACCAAATATATAAAATGATCAATTTCCAAAATTTAAGGGGTGGGCCAAGGTACCCCTCCCAAATTTTTCAAGGGGTGCACAAATGTACCTATGTCTTATGAAAGGGAATGGACCCCTATACATGACCATATAACCATATAAGGTAATAACACCTCATCAAAGCGGATAAATTGGGCCAAAAACCAAACACGTGGTACAACGTATTGCTTACGTTTATATTTTGACAATTTTGTACCCCTAAAAGAGAACGAGGTGGACCACCCAAATTTATCATAATACATGTTAGGGTCCAGTACTATAATACCCAATGTTTAAATTGGTCAATTTCCAAAATTTAAGGGGTGGGCCAAGGTACCACTCCCAAATTTTTCAAGGGGTGCACAAATGTACCTATGTCTTATGAAAGGGAATGGACCCCTATACATGACCATATAACCATATAAGGTAATAACACCTCATCAAAGGGGATAAATTGAGCCAAAAACCAAACACGTGGTATAACGTATTGCTTACGTTTATATTTTTTTCAATTTTGTACCCCTAGAAGGAAATGAGGTGGACCACCCAAATTTATCATAATAGATATTAGGGTCCTGTACTATAATACCCAATGTTTAAATTGGGCAATTTCCAAAATTTAAGTGGTGGGCCAAGGTACCCCTCCCAAATTTTTCAAGGGGTGCATTAATATACCCATGTCTTATGAAAGGGAATGGACCCCTGTATACGTCCATATAACCATATAGGGTAATAACACCTCATCAAAGAGGATAAATTAGGTCAAAAACCCCCGAAATTTGAATTTTTGGCAATTTTTTACCCATGAAAGGGAACGACATAGACACCCAATACGGATAGAGGTACATACTGTGGTCCTAGGCTACCATACCAAATTTTTAGATTTGTCAATTTCCAAAATTTAAGGGGGGTGGTCCTATGTACCCCTGCCAAAATTTTGGGGGTGGGCCAAGGTACCCCTGCCAAAATTTAGAGGGGGTGGGCCATGGTACCCCTAGGTCATTGACCCCGAGCCACATAACCCAAAAATGGGCGCCGGGCGCCCGGGGCGCAAAATTTGGCGGCGGCGGCGGGCGCCACGCTCCAGGGGGCGGAAAAATTTGCCTCAAGTGGGGCGATTACTACTATGATCTTTCTGTTTTAATATCTTCCATTAATTGTAGTCTCCTTCGCCCCCTCCCTCTCATTCCCGCCACCATACCCATAGGACGTCTCTCATGATACAATCTCTTCTTAGGCAATGTCCCAACCAGTTTCTCTTCCTCTTCCTAATAATATCTAAAAGTGTTCTTTTCTCACCCACCATTTCTAACACACTCTCATTCGTTTTCCGCTCGACCCAACTAATTCTTTCCATTCTTATCCACACCCACATTTTGAAGGCTTCCAGTCGATTTTCATCACTTTTACGTAATGTCCACGTTTCCGCCCCATACAGTACTACAATCAACACGAAATATTTTATGAGTATTTTTCTCAATTCTTTATTCAAGATCCCACAAAACAGACTTTTCTTCCTCCTAAAGACTTCTTTCGCTATTCTTACCTTTGCTTTTATTGGGTAATAGGCGTTAGAAATTAGTTCAACAAAATGTTCATATCTCGGAATCCCTTAAGGTTAGATGCACAAAGTTCGGTATTTGAAGTTTTTTTTTTTTTTTTTTTGAAATGTCATAACTAAAAACATATATCAGTGATTTTTCATATTCAGTCTAGAAGGGAAGAAAAAGTTGGAAGTGGACATGTTCACGAAGGTGCTTATACGATGCATTCAAATTTCATGCAAGGGTTCGAGTTGGGACGAATTGTATTTGAGCGTACGCACCTTTGGCGTGGGAGACCCGGGTTCGATTCCCGGCGGGAACTTATTTGGTTCGGATTCCACGTTAACCAGTAGCTCCATGTCTCATATAGCCTCGCTGCTGAAAGGGACGATAAACAAAAATCAACTCAACTCAACTCAACGTATGTACTTGAAAGCTGCAAAAGGAAGAACGTAAAATAATGTCCGCAATAACACTTCAAGGGGGATGATTTGTTATAATTCTATAGAGTGTTAAGTTTCAATTTTCTTTTATTTTTTCTCTAAGTGTCTTAATTAAAGTTTTTGTTCTATTAAGAGTGAAAAAATTCAAAAATTGAAGTTTCTCATTCAAATTGATGCTTCCCATGATAGTGAATTTAGGGTAGGTATCGTTGAGGTGTGGAAAATAATCGGTATGGTAAATCGTGTCTGGGTCTGTTATGAATTGTTGTAAAGGCTATTGTATGATCTTCGAGATATAATAGGGCAACATTATATATTGGCAAGTGAAAAGTGTGTAAGTAATAGGCGGATGTGGTATGCGGGATTGCAGTCCAATGGCTGTTCCGCCGTTAATGTGGATCACCACCCGAAGTCAGTACATATTTCAGCTCGTTCCCTTAACTACTTCGCAATGAAACGTTACATATTTTAAATATTGTGCTATAAGATAAAGTTATGTTTCAGCTACAACACAAGACACTGATTCATTTGGTTGTGTGTTCTGATATCGAAAAAGATAACAAATAAAAGAAAAATATTTGATTCGTTTTACAATGAGCAAATAAGATGGCACTTGCTATAAGATCTTACTAGAAGTGCTGAATTTTATGAAATATTTATTTGAATGCGTAAAGTACTTCTCAAACTAATTCATTGAACTAGAGCAAGCACCAAGTGTAAAGAAAAAGCAAACACACTTAATTAAACAAACTTTGTAACACAGGTAATCGGAGCTATACTTGCATATGTCCGCCCCGTTCATTCCCCTGTAACGAAATCCAACTATTGCAGCCCCTAACATGTTGATAGTAAAAACTTTCCGATATCCCGTCCTATTTCTAGTGAAACCAGTTATAATAATAATAATAATAATAATAATAATAATAATAATAATAATAATAATAATAATAATAATATGATATAAGCTGGACACATGAGGATACGAAATACGTAGACTATTTTGAATAGAATAGAAAATGATATTATTCCTTTTTTAAATATTGCATTCTTTCACATACACTGGAAGAAAATATTTCCATTGGTTGCCATTACAAATTTATTTATTTATTTATTTATTTATTTATTCACTAAGTGTCCATAGCACAAGGTCATTTAACAGAAACTGAACATCAACGTTGAAAACACAAATATAAAAAGAAAAAAGAAAAACAAATACAAATAAAAGAAATTTATAAAATTCTCTTCTGTTAAATTCTAAAGTTTCGTTCAGTAGTAAAAATGTTGAAACCTGTTGAAACTTGTTATAGTCTTGTGCTAGTCTGTAAAGGATGGATTAACAATTGATAACCCAGGAGTCTCATAGGTTAGTAAATTTAGAGGGCGGATTTCCCGCGGAAAAACACGAAGGTTAATCTGCGATTATAAGCGTTCAGAATGAACTTTACCATTGATGATCTTACACAGGTAAAGTAAATCAGCTGCGCGACATCGTTTTTCAGGAATACATAAATTAATTAGGGACATTAGTTTCTCTCTCGCGTGATCATGTAACTCAGGAATTCTAAATGTAACAATGAAAAAACAATTAAAAGCGAGTCAATGCGAGGTAGATTAGTAGGTACAGCCGTATTCCATACAGGTCAACAATATTCAATGATCTGGAGATAAAAGTCTTATAAAACATCATAAGGGCAGAGAGATTTTGATTTCAGGAAATCTAAAAAGTAAACCAAGTAGTTTCGTGGCTCTGGATGAGGTCGATATGATGTGATCCACAAAGGAGAGATTTTCGTCAAAGACAACACCTAGATTTTTTAAACTCGTTTAATAGGTACAGTATAGACCGTATATGTATTTAAAAAGTACATTCTTTTTTAAGGAGATAGAAAGGGTAGAACATTTGTTAGGGTTTAAGGTCAGATTCCAATTGGAGCACCAGTTACTTCACGTATCTATGTCAGCTTGCAATGAAGAAGCATCATCTACGGTGTTAATAACTCTAAAGAGTTTACAATCATCTGCAGAGAACAAAATATTAGAACAGGAGGTTGAAAAGGTGCTAGGTAAGTCATCTATATACAGTAAAAAAAATAGTGGGCCAAGCACACTTCCATGACGCGCTCCGAATAAGACGGGACTATACGAAGACAGGGAGCAAGGAAGAGTAAAACGTTGTTCTCTCCCTCAGAGATAACTATCTAGGTAAGAGAGGATATTGCCATGAATGTTTTAACTGTTGGAGAGTTTATAAAAAGGTAACTTGGTGTTTATGGAATCAAAGGGCTTAGATATGTCAAAGTAAACTACATCAATGTGAGGGTTAGCAGTTATTGCTTGGGTTGCATGTATGACAAACACTGAGCCGATATTGAGCACAGTTGCCGATAGTGTTAAAATGTATACGTTATTGGTTAAAATTCCGAAGATACAATGCAGAAGTATACACTATTTAGCGGCGGTTATTTAATGCATGCCCATGCGCGCATGCCCAAAAATAAAGCCCACACGCTTAACATGAATATGTATTTCTTTCATTTATTTTCAAAATTGTCATTTGCTTTCCTTCCTTCACATACGAACTGATTAGTTGTTGCGAGTTCCTAATACTGTCACTAGTAGTAGCACAATAGCATAGATCACAAGCATGTCCTCTAGCGTCATTCTTCAGAACTTCTTGTGAGGTTGGATGTAACATTTTGTATTACACACCCGTGTCGAAATTTGAAACAGAAAAAATATCGAAAAATGTCTATTCTCGTGTTACCATTGAACAAATTTATACTAAAGTTAGTTATAATAATAAGAAGAAGAAGTAGAAGAAGAAGAAGAAGGAGAAGAAGAACAAGAAGAAGAAGAGGAAGAAGAAGAAGAAGAAGAAGTAGGATCCTTTATAAACTGTATTGACCTGTGCCTTTTATACTGCGATATTCCGTGTTTTATAATGATACATTTCAATCTTATGCAGTCTTATGGGAAGAAGGTGTGAAGTAACTGTGTCTTATTATTGCAGTAAAAGCGAGAAGCCTGTGAGTGGAGAATAGCGGGAAGCCTGAAAAATGGCACTAGAGGCAATTGTGACTTTATAATTTGTAGTATTCGCCAATTTAATTTTACTTCTCGAGAATTTGTTAGACATTTTAGTGTTAATTTACATAACAATAATTCATTTATGTTATTGATTTTCTAAAAACTATATTGCTGACAGTGGGGTTGGGGATTTAAACCCTTCTTAAGCAAAATATTATGAAATAATCAACATTAACCATATTAAAATTTTTGTACCAAATTCACGTTTGTTCTGAAAGAATATGAGATTGGGTGCTTGAAGCCACTCTTTTATGAAGTTCTGCGTACGCCTTGCCATTCTCTATTTTTCTTTTTCGAATAATAAGAATATGTGGAAGAATGAAGGATATACTTATGTGAGTAATGTACATGAAGCTTTAGAAAAAGAAAAATCTTTCTCAATATCGTCTGGAAGTAAGATATTTTTTTAAAAAAAAATGGAAAATCCATGATTGACTGTATGCACAATGAGCCAAAGAAAATAAGCGATCAATAACACGAGAAAAGTACGCAAGAATTTATTTTAGTAGATGTCACAAACTTTAGGGGGGGGGTAAAAATTCAGTATGAAGGTGTATTATATGAAAATTTGAAATATTACCCCGAAATTAACAGAACATTTGGGATTTCCGGGGGAGTCTGGATCCTCAGTACCCACCTCCTGCGTAGTTCCTGACCAACACAATGAGAGTGTGCATAAACAGACGTACATTAACAAATGTTCAATTGACGTTGTTTGTTTTCTGGGCAAACAAAAACAGGCTTTCAGGAAGTTATAATGAGAGTACATATTCTTCAAACAAAAGAAATTGCGTACAACTACAAATTTGCTCGATGTAGTTTTGGAAATATTCAACATGTATTAATGAAACACAACTGACTAAAGAAACCAATAATACTGTGATTTGAAGAGAAAAAGAAACATCGTGATTGGGAATATGGGGAGTCGTTATATTTTGAAATCTTGTGATTATGATAATTTAGCCAAATATGAAAAAAATGAATTTTGGAATTCTTACTTCATATGTATGTTTTTAGGATTAACTAATTCATATCGGACTTCCGAAGAGGAAGATCAAAGCAGTTTCATGACTGTGTCTATAGCGACAACTCCCAGTCACGACCCTTCTTCAGTTTTATTAGAAAGAGGAAAAGTAAGAGTGAGAAAGAAGAGAAGAAGGTAGGAGAAAGGAAGAAAAGAGGAAGAGGAAAAGGAGAAAGGAAGAAGGAACTAGAGATAAAGGATTACTGGATAATTATGGAAATATGGTAAAGGAACTGGAATATTTTTTTAAAACGTGATTCATACTCGAATGTTATTACTTGAAGATCGTTTCTGAAATGATCCTGAAGAGACACATGTTCCCTCATACTACCCCGACCTGGATCCAGGCAACTGCACAACTACGGTTTGCCCTAATCCAGCCCAGGTAACGAAAAGTTTAAATTAATTGTTTGTTTATTGTTTCGAAATGTTAAATAACATATATCCAGTATCTCAATTTTCATAATGGAGATCGAACACACATTTGAATCAGCCCCCCCCCCCCAAATAAAATGACAGTGATGTACTTATTTTTCACAAGTAGAAGTTTTGAGATTCCTAAAAAGACTGTCGTTATTCAGGCTCATTCTGTTATTTTGGCTTTCCTCTCAGCCGATTCAGACTACTTTAGGATTAGTTGTCTTTCAGAACTTCCATCATACACTAATACACATAAAATACTATTACACACTTATTATAAACACTATCATAGTAAATCAACATTAAATGCTACCACTTAATACGAAATTTGTTATTCATTCATGTAGACTCACATATATACAGGACAATGTATCGACACGGGTCAAAATAGTTTAAAAGAAACCATCTAACTACAATTTGGTGAACATTTATTACATTTACTGAGAAAATAAACATAGAATTTGTGAACATACTATAAGTACACGTATAAATGTATCAATCCACATATGAAATTGAACATCAGCAATGTAATATATAGATAGATAGATAGATAGATAGATAGATAGATAGATAGATAGATAGATAGATAGATAGATAGATAGATAGATAGATAGATAGATAGATAGATAGATTACTTAGTTAGTTTTAAATTGTAACAAATTGCATATAATTATTGCTATTTTTATTCATAATTGTATTTAAAATTTTAACCGTAAGAATGCGTGCTATTAGAGCAAGCGGATTCATATTAATTTAGTTACATTAGATTATTAATCTGGATTTTGCTTAGCTTATAGCATTCCTGACTATAGGTATTCTACCATTAACCAAAAAATGGTTTTCAACAGCTATACGAATTCCATGTTACATAGTATTCGTAATTACAACCTCTTTATGTAACTTATGAATCACAGTTTTGATACTTTCTATCAATTGTAGTCTTCTACGTTCCTCTCTTTGTTCCGTTCAGAAAATCTACCTAGCTGAATTTCATGATAGTTTCACTTGCAAGTTTCGTTAACGTATAATATGGTTTTTCCTTGTAATTATAAGGATGAGGATATACTTTCTTTGTAATTATTTCTAATATCTTCTTGTTGACTATTCTTTCGACATACCTCCTACTATTCTCTTAATTCCTACTATTATTATGTTCTTCAGACGTTTTTAGTGTCTTTTGGGCACTGCTTACAATTCTTCTTATAGATGACAATACCCCAAATAAAAATCTTTTTAAGCATCTTCTCTCATTTCTTTGTTAGAGAACTTTTCTTCTTTCTTATGTCTGCTACTTCATTAATCTGATTTCGTTTATTTGGCACTTATTGTGACTATATCTAAGCTATTCCCTTTTTTTCAAACAACCATAACACTGGCTTACAGTGGTTTTGGTGCCGGGTGTTTCTTAGCTGATTTGAAGTAGAATTGGGACGCTGAATCCAAATATGGCGTTAGTTTTCCCCTAACAGCTTTAGTTTTTGAGATATAGGAATTGCAAGACTGACCTGCTACAACGTTGAAAATTGCATAGGTGCTGTTTTACTGTAAGTGAAAAGAAAACTATGACATTTAAATCTGTTATTTGGAACACTTTGAAAATAATGAAAACCATATAAACACAAACATCAAGTACATAATAACTCTGTAACTACATTTTATATTAGTTTTTATGAATAAAAAATCAAATAATTTGTTCAAAACGATCTATTCAACACTTCGGAAGCTTCGTTTTCGTGACATCCTTGAATGTTTCTTTGCACAGTCTCTTTTTAGGTTCCAGCAGTAATCTGCCATCATATGGGCATCCCATCTTCCTTGGTAGCGGTCCTCCATTGTTTTAATATCTTGGTGAAATCTTTCACCTTGTTCTTCACTCAGACTGCCTACGTTGTCTGGGAAACGGTCCAAATGGCTGTGCAGGTAATGAATTTTGATACTCATATTACATCCAAGTTTTTGGAATGCATTAAGCATCTGGTTCACTAGCTCAACATAGTTATCAGATTTATTATTGCCAAGGAAATTCTTGATAACTTCTACAAATGAGGTCCAAGCTCTACGTTCAGTCTCATTCATGGACTCCACGAAAGCCGGATCTTTCATGAGTTGTCTTATTTGGGGACCATCAAATATTCCAGCTTTTAATTTTTCTGTGCTGATCTGATATAGCTTGTTTCCCATGTAAGCAAAGCACGGCCCGTCCTTATTTAGCGCCTTTACAAACTGCTTCATCAAACCGAGCTTGAGATGTAGAGGTGGCAAAATGATTTTGTCACACTCAGCAATAGGCATGTTAATAATATTTTTCTTACCAACAACCATGTCGTCTCTCTGCGGCCACTCTTTTTTTGACCAATGGTTTGCTTTGTCTCTGCTATCCCACAGACATAGAAAACAAGGATATTTTGTGTAGCCACTTTGCTGTCCAAGAAGAAAGTTCACCATCTTTAAATCCACACAAATCACCCACTGATGGTCCTGATATTTAATTTTTTCCATAACCAAAGCAATTGCTTCATATTCTTCTTTCAGTCGTGTTGAATGAGCGATTGGAATTGAGCCATATTTATTGCCATTGTGTAGAAGGACGCATTTTAAACTTCGCTTGGAGCTATCAATAAACAGGCGCCAATCATCTGGATTGTATTCTGGAAGACCCATGTGTTCTAGGAGACCTCTAACATCGTGACAGAATACGAGATTTGTGTCTTCAGTGAAAAATGGTAAAAACTCCTTTTCCCTTGTTCGGTAGAATGTGATTTTAGTTCCTTGTTCTAGTACGTTTTTCTCCTTCAATCTGGAAGCAAGTAATTCAGACGATTCTTTTGAAAGATTAAGGTCCCTAACTAGATCATTTAGCTCATCTTGATTAAACTGTTGAGGAATTGTTGACATTCCCTCATAATCACTGTCACTTCCATCATCCATGTCACAAGAATGTTCACTACGTTCGTTTTCAGTCTCACAAAGCTCTGGCAAGTGGTGAAACGTTGGGATTGGTATTTCATCGGAATGAACAACTGGACGTCTAGCTGAAGGCAGATCAGGATATGTCCACTTGTTCCGGTTATTTCTATTCATACCCGTAACATTTACCAGGCAGAAATAACAGTCATCAACATGGTTTGTGGGTTCCCTCCAAACCATTGGAACACCAAACTTAAGACTTTTTCTTTTTCCAGTTGTCCACTGTCGCAAGTGTTCAGTACACATTTTACACACAATATGTGGAGCCCACGTTTTATCTTGGTCCCCTAGGCGTACACCAAAATATGCTTGATATGTTTTTTTTTACAAAGTCACTGATATGTTTTCTATTGTCTTTAAATGTGTACTCACCACATATGTAGCAAAACACATCAGGATGGTTAACACAACTTCTTCGACTTGAACTCATTTTATGTTCAGGCCACTAACACGGATGTTAAATATGAAGCCTTAGTATACGCGATACAAGTAATGATTTCAGAACAAAACTCACATGTTCCAACATGTCACTCCACCTGCAAGACAACAACTACGATCCACTAGCCAAGTAGAATACCAATGCAATCTAGTGGACGTTCCTGGAACTACTATATGACTAGTTTCCGTTTAGTACCGACAGATAGCAGCACTAATGAGAAAAGAGCGCCGTTCTTCCAAATAGAAATCTCTATAGAGCACAGTAGGATTTATTTGAGTTGCAGAGTTTATAACATCATATTCAAACTTGTTATTACGAGAATATTTGTATTTCTTTTGCTTATTTTGTATACTATTGCAAGAAGCATGCAGAAATAGTGGTTACATCATTTATAATTTACATATTTATTTTGGATTGTAATATTTCTTCCACATACATTGTAACGTAAATAACACTACTGGTACAGTAGCCTGTATCTACCAAAGTAGAGCTGATAGAAAAAAACTGCTTACATTATTGGATTCAGCGCCCCACACATAGTTAAAATCAGCTCTAAAATTTTAGGCACCAAGAAAAAATTTTTTTCTGTAGGCCTGTGTAATCAATGTACGTTTGTACACTATTTATATACAAACCTTCTACACTCATGTTATTGAACAAGAGATAAATCGAATATACAACATGCGCTGAAAGCCATGAATGATATCGTTAACCCAAAAAAGAAAAAAAGCAAGAAAATTGCATATATTCATGCACGCAGTTAAACAAAATTATTTAATTAAGTAAACTATGTATTATATTAAAATGGAAAATTTTTCTTCGTTCTTTCCGAGCTTCAAATTTTTCTATGATTTCATTGAAATCTGAAATGCTGCTCGCCAAGTTTTTTCTGAATACAAAGTATCGCTACTGCAAATATTTTCCTTTTGTTTTCTTTATGATACAGAAACACCTCTCTCCTGCATTTTGTTAGCATTTCTTTGTATGAATATAAGGGACAAAGAGCCCATTTTCAGTAACCACGTATTTTTGTCTACTGTTCTACTATATAGTAGCATGAAATCTAAGATTTTTTTCCTTCGAAAATGAAAAACAAAATAATAGTTTAACATTCCAGCAATTTAGGCTAAAGAAGACAGATAAGTATTGAAAGTGAATGATTTGAGATTTTTTATGCTCCGCCGGAAATCGAACACGGGACCATGTGCACGAAAGACACAGAGCTAAGAATTAGACCAGTTGTAAGAGATTTTCTTTTTGGAGACAAAATCGCCCACCCTTAGAATAGGATATTTTTATTTTAAGAATAAAACCTATCCCAAGAATTTTCCCCTTTGTATTATAAATGTAAAGGAAAACTTATTGACTTCGAACGAACAACTTCCCCAAGCATTCAGCCTGAATCCGCCCCTGCGCACCACCAGACGCGTATTTGTTATTTGCGAGTTTCTGTTTTGTGAATAACTTCTTTATTTCAAGCGTCTATACCTCACTAACCCTGTCAATTGAGTCAAGCGCTGCCAAGCGGAGGAATTCGTACCTATTACTAAAAATGATTACAGACCAGTTGCGAAACAAGGTGCAACTGGAAGGAAGCAATACGAAAGAATAGCAGCGACGCGGGAATAAATTCACTTCCTAATGTTAAGAGATAGGAGCTCTCTGCCATATGCTCAATTTTACTGCTACCAGAGGCAACGCTCACTGCAACTGGAAATGTAAATCACTCTTCTTTCAGTTTTTTAATTGTTTTTTACAAACCCATCAATACTGTTTTGCACTCAAAACCAAGGATTTATTTTTCTACTGATACACTACTTTAATACTTAAAGATAACTTTAAAATTAGAAACAATATCCGGTTGCACAACCCTGCAACATATAGTACCAGCCGCCGCTGATATTAACACCTCTTTCTTTTCCAGTGGGGTATTTACGATTTTGTTTCGGGAGGGGCTTTGCTAACTTTCGGGGGGGGCTTTGCCTGGAAATGTGAAAATTCTGCAAGATATTTCATTTACTTTACTATACTAAGTAAGATTTCAAGGGGGCTTAAGCCCGGAAGCTACCCCCTAAATACGCCACTGATCTTTTGAAAACTAGTCAGATATTTTATTCTTTCTCCCCATACTTTTATTTCTAAATTTCTCGCTACGTATCCAAATTTGTAGTTTAAAATCTGATTTTCCTATTTGTATTATTAAAGAATATATATAATAATAAAATTCCTAAATAAATAGGAATTCAAAATATCACCGTATGGAACTAGTTAGACTGTCAACCCATAACAGGAAACACTTTTGATACATATATAATACTGTCGTAATAATCTACTATTCTAATATGAATTGCTTGTACACTCCGCATAAAAAATGGCGACAGTTAACGCCGTGCAGATAGGCCACCCAATATACACCTTCTTATCCCATAATCGTGTCTGGTAAAGAGACCCCCTCTCTCTCCTCCTTTCTTCTCTCCCATAATCAAGTTAGCTAACAACATGAACACAATTCTAATTTCATACTACACATGTATTAGTATCAATAAAATGAAAGAACAAAACCGAGACGAAACAAGATTCATAAGTTAATTTAGGGAGAAATTGAAACACACACAATGAAAAATTGAAACCAATAGATGTATATTACACAAATGTTCAGAAATGATGAAGAGAGAGAGAAAGAGAAGGCAAGAGAAGAAGAAAAAGAAAAGGAAGAACAGATAAAAATGTGGAATTTTAAACTTAGTAACAAAAAAACCTAATACTTATAAAGTTCCGTTACCAGAAATCCAACAGTAATATAGACATAACGTTTATTTTTATATATTTTTTCAGGACTATTCGAATATATAGAGGATGCTTGAAACATTCATTAAATCACTTTCAAAAAAGGATAGCATACTCAATTTTCAGTAGAACTGTAGATTTCACAAACACATCTAAGATCATGTCAAAAGTTTAACACATGCTTTGTTCCCGCGTGGTTCCGTTGTAAATTCGGTAGTGTTCATTGGACGTCCTGATGCAAACTACATTCTAATAACCCCAGTAGGTAGCGTAGGTCATATCTTCCATTCCAGATTCCTAATGCAAAGTGAACAAAAAAAAATAAAATAAAAAGGAAGAAAGAAAGATAAAATTGAATCTTAGCTATTTTACCGGTAAATTTTTATTAGAAATATCCTATATTAAAAGTCGAAACCGTATCATAATGAAAAGTTACTAATGTTCAGATTCAAAATTGCATTTTCCTTATAGATGTAGCAAACTTTGCATGTTTCAAATTTCAACATGAATAAATCACATTGAATTATAGGATGGAAACAAATTTGTGTCGAACTTGTATAAATAAAATTTTGTTTCCAAATAACCAAAGAGGTTGCTATTTTCTAGTCTTTTCCGAAGATTTATCTGTTCCGAACATCCAGCATCACTTTCATCTCTTGCGGGTATAACGTTGTAATTTGCACAGATAGAATGAACCCGCTAGAGCTCAAACGGATCATAGTATCAGTTGGATGATTTTGGTTAGCTTATGGACAACCACTTGGTCGAGGATTCAAAGCGGTTATTCGACTGAGACTCGGTAACCCAGATGATAAAAAAGATATTTTGCTTATTCCCTTACTTTTAAAAAGTATTTCTTTCAGATATGACCAGGACTGGAGATGTTATCACCAGAGCACAAAAACTCGACACTGAAGTTGCCAGTTAATTACATTTTCCAGACTAGGTCTATCGGTCTCTTGCTCTGTTTTAACATTGGAACATGTACACTCACATGATGTGCGCGTGTGTGAGAAAGAGAGAGAGGAGAAGTGAAAGATGCAAAGACAGAATAGGGAAACTTCAAAAAAAAAGAAAGAGAGAGACGAATATAAATATGAAACATCTTATCATTACAGTGTATGATGAAGAACACACAAACTGTTTATTCGAATTCTCGTCAGTGATGCTTTGTAAGTTCTCCAACAGAAGATAAATCTCTGTTTGCAGCTATTATTTTATGCGAAAAAGTTATACTACCTGACATGGAATTGAACCCAGATTTTCCGCTTGGAAGTCTGGTACTTTACCACTACACCACCGATTGCTTTACCCAAACTTTGTCCAACAAATGCTGTAATATTTCTTTCTGAGAACGAAAACACGAAAATTGTTTACTGCAGATCAATGAAATGTTTCGAATGTCTCAGTAAATCCGTTCTCCTTTCGCAAGCAACATTCGTAAATCGTCTCTATCATGATAATGGTGTTTACTTCCACATTCTTAGACATTGCACGTGTAATATGAGAAATCAATTCTTCACCATCACTTTGTAAAAATTCAACTTTGGCGTGAACAGGATTTGATCCTATGCCTGACAGCTTTAATAATCGTAACTCCATTACGTTACCGCTACACTATCATGCCACCTGAAACTAGAACCCAAATATTAGTTACTTTAGCCTTGATCTTTGGAACGATCAAGCTTTTTCCTGTAAGGTTATTTGCACCTACGTGCACAACGAAAATCATTTATTCTATGACTTAGAGAGAAATTAGTGCCCACTAGTAAAGGAAACAGCATACAATCCAGGAGAAAATACAGAAATAAAAACATATTATGAATTAATTTCGCCCTGCAAGTAGAAAAGCACACGAATAATAATAATAATAATAATAATAATTATTATTATTATTATTATTATTATTATTAATAATAATAATAATAATTATATTACTAGCATGAATTGGCCGTTTTGCTGGGCTAAATTGAGAAGAATAATAATATGCTCATGCTCCGTTATTCAGTCACTTCTTTTATTACTAAAGCGCTCTTTGATATCGGTCATTTTCGATGAGTTTTATATTTCCCATGTCGTGGAGCACGGCATGTTCAGTGTCATTGTTCATCTCATCCACCCGGAAGACTATGAATTCAACAATTATATTGGTTATTTTGATTATTTTTATGTCTACCCCTCCTCCAGGTTGCGGGCTGAATTTAGATTTAAACGGCATGAGAAGTGACACTGTTCATCTCAGCAACTCCAAAAATTATAGATTCGATACTAATATCGGTCATTTTTCGTTCTTTTTTAAATATTGCTATTTATCTCTTTGCTTTAGTTACATCATCAAAATGATGAGGAAAACCATCTCCGGTTCAAACTTCATCTAGATTTGAAAGTTTTAACGAGATTGGTACGGTGGTTCAAAGACTTATTAAATTATATATATATACCCCTTCCCATTCCCTTTCTCTAAGTTCTAGCGTCAAAGTGAAATAATAAAAACCCTACCAGGCCCAAACCTCATCTATATTAAAAATTTGATAGAGATAGGTCGAGTGCTTCAAGAGTTATTAAGTTTTATTTATTTTTATATATCTTTCCTCTCCCCTCCACTCCCCTAAGTTTTACCGTCAAAGTGATATGATGAAAACCACTACAGGCTCAAACTTCATCCATGTTGAAAATTTGAAGCAGATCTGTCCGGTGGTTCAAGACTTATTAACTCATTAACAGTGTCGCATTTATTTTTATTTGCATTGATTTTTGCATATCTCCCCGTCCTTTCCCTTCCCTACATTCCTCCATCAAGTGAAATGGTTAAAAGCATTCCATGCACAAACGTAACCTATGTTGCAAATTTGATCCAGAGTGGTCGTTTGATTCAAAACTTCTAAAGTTTTCTTTATTTTTTTATATTTTCCATTCTCCCCCTCCAATAAGCAACAACATCAAAACGAATAGATAAAAATACTCGAAGTTCCGAACATTATGAATGTTGAATATTTGATCGAGATCACTCGGGTGGTTCAAGAGACTATAACTCACAGTCACTTTAATTTTATAATATAGGTTATTATTGTTACTATTATTATTATTATTATTATTATTATTATTATTGTTATTATTATTCGCGTCCTTTTGAATTTGCACGGTGAAATTACTGTATAATACGTTATTTCTGTATTTTTTCCTGAATGTGGTTTCCTTTATTAGTGGGCACTAATTAATCTCTAGGTCGTCGTATAAGTGAATTTCGTTGTGCACTTACATGCAAATAACCTTACAGGAAGAAGCTTGGTCGTTCCGATGATCAAGGATAAAGTAAGGAATATTTGGGTTCTAGTTTCAGGTGTCTTGACAATGTAGCGGTAACGTAATGGAGTTACGACTAATACAGCTGTCCAGCATAGGTTTGAATCCTGTTCTGGCCAAAGTTGCATTTTTTACAAAGTAATAGTGAAGAATTGATTTCTCATATTAGACTGCAATGCTTAAGAATGTGGAAGCAAACACGTTTATCATGATAGAGACGATATACGAATGTTGGTTTGGAAAAGGCAAGGGGTTTGCCAGACATTTGAAATACTTCATTAGTCTGTAGTAAACACTTTTTGTGTTATCGTTCTCGGAAAAGAAATATTACGGCATTTGTTGGACAAAGCTTAGGTAAACCAATCGGTGGTGTAGTACTAAAGTACCAGACTTCCAAACGGAAAATCTGGGTTCGATTCCCCGTCAGGAAGTATAGCTTTTTCGCATGAAATAATGACTGCAATCAGAGATTTATCTTCTGTTGGAGAACTTACAAAGCATCACTGACGAGAATTCCAATAAACAGTTTGTGTGTTCTTCATCATACACTGTAATGATAACTATGATTCATATTTATATTCGTCTCTCTTTCTCTACCTCTCTCTCTTTCTCTCTCTCTCTTTTCACTCTCTCTCTCTATTCCTCTCTCTCTCTTACTTTCTTGACGTTTCCCTCTTTCTTGACTTCATGTGCGCGTGCATGTTCCAAAGTTACAACGGAGCAAGAGACCGATAGACCTCGTCTGGAAAATGTATTTACCTTGCAACTTCAGCGGCGAGTTTTTGTGCTCTGGGGATAACATTTCCAGTCCTGGTCATATCTGAAAGAAATACTTTTTAAAAGTAAGGGAATAAGCAAAATATCTTTTTTATTATCTGGGTTACCGAGTCTCAGTCGAATAACCGCTTTGAATCCTCGACCAAGTGGTGGTCCATAAGCTAACCAAAATCATCCGACTGATACTATGATCCGTTTGAGCTCTAGCGGGTTCATTCTATCTGTGCAAATTACAACGTTATACCCGCAAGAGATGAAAGTGATGCTGGATGTTCGGAACAGATAAATCTTCGGAAAAGACTAGAAAATGGCAACCTCTTTGGTTATTTGAAAATAAAATTTTATTTATACTAGTTCGACAGAAATTTGTTTCCATCCTATAATTCAATGTGATTTATTCATGTTGAAATTTGAAACATGCAAGGTTTGCTACATCTATAAATAAAATCCAATTTTCCATTCGATTATTTGTAACTTTTCACTTTCGACTTTTAATATAGGATATTTCTGATAAAAATTTACCGGTAAAATAGCAAGATTCAATTTTATCTTTCTTTCTTTCTTCCTTTTTATTTTATTTTTTTTTTTGTTCACTTTGCATTAGGAATCTGGAATGGAAGATATGATCTACGCTACCTACTGGGGTTATTAGAATGTAGTTTGCATCAGGACGTCCAATGAACACTACCGAATTTACAACGGAACCACGCCGAAACAAAGCATGTGTTAAACTTTTGACGTTATCTTAGATGTGTCTGTGAGATCTACAGTTAGTTCTACTGGTAATTCAGTATGCTATTCTTTATGAAAGTGACTTAATGAATGTTTCAAGCATCCTCTATATATTCGAATAGTCGTGAAAAATATATATAAAAACAAACGTTGTTCCTATATTACTGTTGGATTTCTGGTAACGGAACTTTATAAGTATTAGGTTTTTTTGTTACTAAGTTTAAAATTCCACATTTTTATCTGTTCTTCCTTTTCTTTTTCTTCTTCTTTCGGCTTCTCTTTCTCTCTCTCTTCATCATTTCTGAACCTTTGTGTAATATACATGCATTGGTTTCAATTTTTCATTGTGTGTGTTTCAGTTTCTCCCTAAATCAACTTATGAATCTTGTTTCGTCTAGGTTTTGTTATTTCATTTTATCTATACTAATACATGATCGATCGGTTTTGTTATTTCATTTTTTGATTATTGGAAAGAAGAAAGGAGGAGAGAGAGAGGGGGTCTCTTTACTAGACACGATTATGGGTTAAGAAGGTGTATATTGGGTGGCCCATCTGCATGGCGTTAGCTGTCGGAGCTTTTTTGATGCGGAGTGTACAGTCAGAAACCTTAGAACCTGGAGGTTGGATATATAAGAAATGATAGCTTTTTCCAGTAGGCGCATAGTTTCAATGTATTTCTGATAGTTGGATAACATACATGACAGCAAATACAGCCCAAAACATAACCTGCCAGGATATTCCTCCACTTGGAGGGAAATGTATTACTATCTGAGAGCATCACTTAAAGAAACAACCACGAGATAAATCTGCAGAAATTCCATTCACGTTAAGATCTAATAGATAGGAAATAATGCAAAGAAAACGAAAAGAATAATACGCATCATGCAGAGGCCGAAAAATTATAGAAAGCTAAACAAAATGAGAAAAAGACGAAAAGGGAAAAGGAAAGAGCGAAAGACATATTAATAAATTAAATTTTAACACTTAAGGGTAAACAGTCTGCGCCTTTCCCCCCTGCATCTGTCTTGGTTTTTCACCCATCATAGGATAAATCTCTTTCAGTATCAAACGCGAAGATCATTTATAGTGTTTAATTCCTTGGAAACAATGTAGCTCCGTCTAGGGTGAGACTCGAACACAGAATCCTTAGAAAAACAGTCACACACACTACCCACTTATCTATAAACGCTATATCAACCCCGTTTATAGATCACCTATTACACCCGCTATTATCTAATGTGTTAAATCAGCCATTGTCGGTGAGTTACCCCAGTTACAGTTGAAGTATGAATTTTATTTACGGCCTTTAGATACTACAGCAACAGGCCCCTGGTTTTCATTAAAAGCATTTGTTCTGTAGATTAAAATCAAGAGACTTTGGGACCCCCTGGTTCGAAATTTAAAAAGAGCGGTTCTGGCCCCCAGGCAATGAGAGCTGTATTTAGAAGTCAACGCCTCTGAAAGAACCACCATTCATTTCAGCTACCGTGAAAACTAAGGATTTGTCACTAATATAGGTCATTTTGCATTATTTTTATCTGCTTCCGTACCCCCCACCCTGGTGACCCCGGCCCGCATACAATGTTAGCCGATTTTGAGTCATTGCCAATGGAAGTGTCACCATTGATCTCAGTGACCGTGAAAACTATGAATTCTGCATAAATATCGGTCATTTTCTAATATTATTACATGTCCCGGTAAACGCACCCATAACCTGAGACTAGTGGTTCGAATTTTGAAAAGAAACCGCTTCGTCCTGGTCTGGGGCCTGGACAAAAGTATATCCGTGATCAAAATTTAGCAACTTTATGTCAACTCGTCTGATCCCCAGGCCGCACACAGACAGACACACAAGCAAACTTGTGCTTCATGCACACAACAGATAGAACAAACTGCGTTCTTTCGCATAGGACGTTGCTATGTTGCTTCCACCCAGTTAAGCCTTCTACTAAGTGCGGGAGGGCATTAGTCTTTTATACGTAAACACGTCAGTTGAATTTGCCTCTTCTATCGAAGTAATGGGTCGCGTGTGCCCCTAGTATTAGCTATTTTGTTGTTATTGACCTTGAAGTATCAACAAATGGCTTTTCATGAAGTCACGAGTCGCTTTGGTCCGTGAAGTTGATATACAGCAGAAATGACCTATGCATTACTCACCCGTTGTAAAATAGAAAGATTATGTGAACACCCACAAATCTGTTATAGCAAGACACCTTTCCACATCTACTTCCAATCTGGATTAAATTTCACGACTAACTTTTTGAATTATACACAGAAGTATCATTGATATGATAGTGTTAATAATATTTATGGAACCAAGGACAGGTTTTAAACTTCCAAACTATGCTGTGCATAAAAGTAGGAAAAGTTCCAGAACCCTGCAAAACCAGGCCCGAAGGTCAGGCTTGGATAGATCTGTATTCTGTGTCCGGCTCGATCCGACCCGGCCCGGCCGGAATCTCAAGCCCGGCAGAGAACGGGTCGGACACAGACAGGACCCTAAACTGGGCGGGCACAAACGAGCCGGGCGTAACCGGCCTGGGAACAACCAAGTTGATAAGTCAAGTCAATTCTTCAATATGCAATGGGAAATGAGAAATGTGTAGTCATAATATTGTAATGTGTATTTGTCCTTCTCTAATGGGAAAAAAGTGTGAAAGTTTACCAAAGGTTTGGTTTCTATGTCCTTACTCTGTCTGTCTATTTGTTATCTGTACTTGCTCTGTACAGCCATCTTTATTATACAATAATACGGCTCATGGACGTAAAAGTCTTATACTACACTCCTTAGTGCATTACGAGTAACAGAGAAGATATGTAAAACTGCTACAACGTATGTGATACTAATACTACAACTACTACTGCTAATACTACTATTACTATTGCGATTAAGAATGCTAGTGCTAATTCCACTATTGCTGCCACTGTTACTACTACAACTACTGCTACTACTCATTACTATACTAATACTACATTGAATACCACTACTGCTATTACTAGTAATACGAAAACAAAACAATCCAAATGAAATCTTTGAGTTTTACGTCCCACAGTTATGCCGGCTAAGCTAAAGGAGACGGTGATGATGAGAAATAAATGAAATGGTGGAATGAATAAACTGGGAGGAAACGGAAGAACGCAGAGAAACCCCCACACACGGTGATTGTCCACCACAAAGTCCACTTGGCGAGAGCTGGCATCGAACCAGAGACCCCATCCATTAGAGGTGAACGCTCAACTACTGAGCCACCGTTCCAGGAACACCTAATCGACCCTGGCGTCTTGGTGATTATTTGATCATTATAATTTGTTATATTTGTAGTATCATACTATAAACAATACAGGAACATGTAACACTATTTGGTAATTTAATATAACCAAAAAAAGTTTTAAAGGAATGTTCCAGGTTAGCAGGGCAGACGGGTTCCTTCGTGATAGAAATTACTTTTTTGCGTAATAATGGATGGACAATATATTACACGGACAAGTAATGGTGTGGGCAAAACATTCGAAAAAGTATGGGTGGCAAAGCAGAAAATGCCGGATACTTCAACTGAAGCATTCGATTATCACAGTGGGAAAGTGCAGCAAGATAATGGGTGGAAAGGTGGAATTCGAACACCATCCGGAGCTAGGAAAAGTGATTATGTGTCACATTGGAAACGAAGATTGCTTTCTGGAAGATTCAAAGCTATGCTTTATTGGACAGAAATGGTGTTCAGATTATCATTCAGAAATGAATGCCAAACATTATGAGGAATGGTTTAAAAAATTGTTAACAGCCTTCCGACAAAATCAGCCATTGTCATTGGCCAAGCCCCATATCACAGCATGATAAATCCAGAAACGAGAAGCACATCCATGAGCTGGAAAAAGGCCGATATCATTGAATGGCTTCAAAATAATGATATTCACGTTCCGCCAAATGCTTCATCACTTGATGACCTTACAAAGGCTGGTAACTTGAATATGCTAGATAGTACTTTAAACGGAGGGAACTACTTCTGGATAGCATATTACGTACTATACCTGACAAGGAAATCATACTCTTGTGGTTGCCCGTTGCACATTGTGAATTTAACGCAATTGAACTTGTTCGGGCATTCGTTAAAAATATAGTTGTGGCAAAAAAAATAAAACTCAAAGAAGCTGATCTCTTGCAATTGTGCTCCGATTCTATGCAGAGTGCGAATTCTGCTGTTTAAAATAATGCAGTGGAACACGTTCGTAAGCTGGAAAAAGTATATACTGATAGAGCTCACTATCTTGAGAAACAAATGGAGACATTAAGTGTCCAGGTAGATAAAGCAGCAGCAGCGATGAGTCAACAAGCGACGAAAGCGAATGAGGTAAGTAGATAAAAAATATTTTTGATGTGTTACTTCGTTTTATTTCTATGTTAATTGAGATACGTACATCCATTGTAATTATTTTAAAGATACATTCTTATGAAGTACGCTCCGCCCTGAAATTTTCCTTAACGCGACAACAAAACACTAGATGATCTATACAGCGTTACCGCATTTCCAGTTACTGTGTTTTGTTTCTTCATATAAGCGCGGAGAATTTAAAAGTTGGAATGCAACATGGCTCTCCTCTTAACGCACAGAATCTGTACGTATAAATATTTTGTTTCAAAAAATAAATACTCTACTAAGTAAACCCTTTTTCATTAAAAACTTCAAATATTTGGAAAACTGGAGTACCAAATTTTGGAACTGTTTTTTGTACGTTTCTCTAACTACCTCCTTAAAGAAGATCAGAACGTTATACATATATTTTAATTACACAAAAAGTATCAAGTGATAAAAACTGAACTCTTCACACCTAATGGACGCATTTACGTATTATACAAAGGGAATTATTTAACGTTATGTTCTTTTCGAGATATAATATTATAAATATTGGTTTACAAAATAAAATAAAATAAGCACTCTTTTATAATTTCTATATTTTCTCGCTACACAGTACAAAGAAATTTTTTGTTTTAAGTTTTGAAAAGATAACATTCCAACAATTCCAACGAGGTACAACAATGCAATATAAGTTTTGAGTGAACGTCAGGGCAGTACTGCGAAGTCATTGGCCTATCGTTATGAAATGGATAGTAGATGCTGGAAGAGATGGAAGGAAATTCCAAGATAAAGTCATTGTTGAATTGCAGCTTTTGAAGTCAGTCGCAGCCAGATAGAGGTAGGATAATTCAGGGACTATTTGAGTAGTAGACCAATCTAGGAAAGTGGTCAATAATAGGGCTATTGTTTGTTAATTACTTGACTACTTCCTTGCCTGTTGGGCCAGAGAGGCCCTCGGTAGGTCCCTGGGAAAGGAAGATTTATTACCTGGGCAATAGAAGGGGATAGGATAGTTTTGAAAAGTGGAATGACCTCTTTTAATGTTGAACCATGATCCTACACGATTCTTTAATCAAACTTTTAAAAATTATAATAAAATTAAAATTAAAAATATGTTTCACATAATTAGAACTTCAGTATATGGCTTAAAACGCGATCCCTAGCTCCTACAAGCTTTTTCCCCTTAATTTAATTATGAGCTTAGATATTTAATTCGGTCCATCAAAATGATGTCATTTAATTTAATTCATTTTCATTAAAATTATTTTCCTCCTTTTTTACGGATCGCTTGTGTAAGCTCTGCTATTGTGTTATTTCGTTTTTAAACGTATTAAGAACTCCTTGTAAGAAAATTTTCCGAAAATATTTAAAAAGTATAATTTTAATGGTGGTTCGTTTTATTACGTAAAGTCTTAAGATGAGTTACGTTAACTTCGAAAATATTAACAGAACAGAACAGAACAAAATAGAAATAAGTTATGTAGGAACGGGAAGGAAAGGAATGAATATTTATTTATTTATTTATTTTCTATTTTTCGCTCCGAAGCGAACTCCGTTTTTCTTCCATCTTTGTAGTAATAGATACTCACATCCGCCGCTTAGCTTAACTATCTTCCGACTGTGTCCCCTAAAGAATCGAAGATACAATTACCCCCGTTCTGCTCACCTCTCCCGACTGAAATGGTTGGTTTTAAATTTCCGCTTCCATTGCTACAGGATTTTCCTTTCGATCAGATTGCCAAGACAAGTCGTGTTTAGCCACATTTCTTGTTGCTTGAATTAGGGGAGATGCTTACTTGTCAATCATTTCCTTTAGTTGTGAGTGAAGGGCAGATTTTATTTTTTCCTCCCTTTGCCCCATTAATGCTCATCGTTTCTTGTTTGCACAGGTAAACACCTCACTTCCCCCGCAATGACAGACTAACCATATTGTTTCCCTCTCTTTCTTTATCACTGAATGAACACACATTTCTTGTCGCGAATGGATGAATATTTTTCCCACTCTTTGGCGAGTTCTCTGTCTGCCAGTAGGACATTTCCTCCAACCTCTCTTCTCCCGTGGTTGACAAACAGCGTCCAAAGCTTACTTTTCCTCACATTTATTGAAACCCTTTGTTTGTTTCCAATACCAATATAATGTTGGGCGATCAATTGGCGTCCATAAACAGTGTTTCAGACAACATTATCCCTTGTTCTATGGTTTATTGCTCTTATGTGTATTTCGAGAAAAATAGATGGTATATTCTTTGTGACAAAAATACAACACTTATTGAGATATACATCGAAATGAAGGCAATATATTTCAAGAGTATAAAAAGCTGACATCGGTTTTCATTTTTCGATCAAAGTTATAACTCTTTAAAATCAAATTTCAATGAAAATTGGTGGTTGACCCTCCTTACCGAATTTTCTAATTATTTGTAGTTATCAGCTCGGACTGTCTGGTGACCCGCCATGTTATTAAAACTCTTTTTGATAAAAGGATTTCAAAGGGAACGTTTACATTAATAATGCTAGAGGACATATACCCCATAATTGAAGGGGGTTGGGTCCCCCTAAGTAAATTATCATTGCTTTACTGAAAGACTTGACTTTATGTCCCCTTATTTAACCAAATAGTTTATATTAAGTTTACTTATACTGGTACTGCTCCAATCTTTAACAGCATATTAAGTTCAGTAAAGCATACAGTCATATGTATTGCGACTATTGAAAATGTGTGAATCTTATGGGTGAAAGAAAACTTAGCGTATCGGAGACATGTTTTGCTACTGTTAGTATTAACTAGTGTATGACATTAGGATTGAAATAGTGAATATGTGCTACTGTTTTATTACACATTCAAAACATATTTAATACACATATAATATACTCACATTAAAATATATATATAGAAATATACGGAGCACTATTACACACGCGTGTGCACAACCAAATATTCTATGCTCAGCTAGCCTCGAATTTTGAATTCACTGGTTATAGTGGTGGCAAATTACAGAATAGGACATGATATAACGTGCATTTGGCGTGTGTAATAGTGTGTAACATTTCCTTTAACGGCAGTGTAAGTGCAAGATCAAATACGAGCTCCATTGTCTGCTAAGCACATTTTAATTAAATTATTATAGATTTTTAATAGTACTAAATAAAATATATGGGATTTTCAAGACATTCATTGAATCCTATTTTATTCCAAACAGCGAAGCATTGCTGAACTGTGTGTGACGGTAGCAACGCATTAACGAGAAACACCACTTTTGGGATTGAAGATCAAAATTATCGGCGGAGAGTCGAATTTCTTCTTTTTTGTTTATGTCAAAGATTAACTAAGGCTTGAGAGATGTGCATCTTGTATTTCTTATACTTACTGATTTTTAAAAATGAAAGAAATAATAATAGATATTCTAATTGTTCTTGAGTTTTCTATTATTAATGAACAGAGAGAGACTTTTGCGGATATTTTAAAAGAATTGTTTAAAACTAAATATAAATTGAATATTTACTTTTTTCTTGCTTACAATAATTGATTGGTCTCTTTCTTTTTATATTAAAGTGATATATACTAAAGTTAACTTGATAACTCAAAAAAAAATTTTATTTGTTTCAGATGGATTTCTTGTGCCCAACAGAAGAGCTTAATATGGTTGATTAAATATAATTACAAGAATTGGTGCGCAGTTTAAAGAAACTACCCGAGGGACTTCAGTACCTGGAAAGCCATAATTTAATTACAGCGCGTGGGACATCGGTGGTCAGAGAGATGTAATGAACTCCTAAGCGCCCTTCGTACCTTTGAAGGTAATGATACACTGGTTCTCCAACACTGTGTACCCAGTGCCGACGTTCTATACTTTTTGTGTATGGCTTTTTCCGTACGTATGATAGTTATGATCAGACTCAGCATAAACTTATGTATTTATTATCTAGTGGGGAAGGTCAGGCGGATAGAATAAAAGATAAAGAGTTATCTGACCTTTTGATTTCGGCGCGCGTTTTGTTTCGGAACCATGCTTAATCCCATCTGAAAATAATACCATAGTCATGTTCTCTCAAAAAATCATAACTTGAGTCATAATAATTTACATCAATTAACCAATCAAGATTAGCGTTCTTAGATGAAGTAGATGGGATTGGCATTCAAAATTCCGCTGAAATACCAGTTGAAGAAATCAGGAGTCTGGTTAAAAATTAGGACAACGCTGTGGTTATACCCAGGCAACAATTCCAGGGAGAAAATACTGTATACCAAACACTTCAACACTGTGTACAGGATAATTATGACTATGGGAAGCAAATGTTTTTCTCTCCTCTGCCTGGCCCGTCATATGGTAGTGTTACAGCAATGGTTGGACATGGCAACATGAACAGTACAAGTGGTACTACTAGTAGTGCTAATAGTTGTAGTACAAGTGTTAGTAGTAATGATAATAATAATGGCGGGTATAATCAAAGAAATAGTAATTTCGAAGTTGTAAGAGAAAGCAAAGGCTTCGTATGTTTCATCTTACAGGCCATGAAATTGCCGTCAGACCTATGGATGATAAAAGTAATATTAATAACCCAGTGGCATATATCGAGAGTTTAATTGGTTTTGCGATGGAACATCTGATCTCTAATGCACGATACTCGGACTACATTGGATTATTCATAGACAGTAGCAACATTACCAACAACAAACCAGTGTGCGGTCCGTGGAGAAGAAAGGGCAATTTCTCTGCTAGGACAGCCTCACTTCAATCGAACGTGTACTAAATTTGAATGAGATGTTTCTTTTGGGGCAAGAAGTACTGTTTCGATTCCACATAGCAGACAGCATGCATGGCCAGGGAAGAAATGGAACAAGTGCCGTTGACAAATATTCTAAATATTACGATTATTTGGAAAAGCGGTCAATTCGCATTTAAAAAAATATTGTCTCCCTCTGGCCATAGTATGGGTCCAAGTAAAGCTCCACGGCACAAAATATGATTTGTATAAATTAAAAATTGATGATCGCGATACATGGGTTTTTAGAGCTGAAGATCTTTGCGAGATGACAGGGGTTAACGTTCAAAGTAAGGGAGACTGTGACTTTTCCGAAGTTGACACTTTCCAGTCATATTTGAAAGGAGAGTATCAATTCGTGATTTATGAGGAGCATGAAAAGAATAACCGGGAATATATAGTACGTTACCCGGAAGAACCGGCAGATAATAACATTTTTATCCTATATAAAAAGGTAACACTATTGGTCATTTCGAATCCATTCGGAATATTAGAACTTTCTTCAAGGCACGGAAGTATTGTTATTATTGTTTGGAAGCCTATGATAAGGGATATCGTACACACAAATGTAAAACTCGTTGTGCCTTATGCGAACATACTCTCGAACGTGATTATACCACCAACAAAATTAAATGTAATGCGAGCAATAGAGAGTTTGCTGAGGGTGTATGTTTCGAGCACCATGTGAAACGTACTAAAGCTGCTAGCATGTGGTAATGTAAAGCTCTGCATCGATTACGGTGTCATCTTTGATAAGACGGGCGAAAATCTGATCACATGAGTGGCGAACATTTCTGTTCAATATGCCGTGCATATCTTCATACAAAACACACATGTTTTGTTCAGAGACAGCAACCTGTTCATACGAAAAGGTTTATGTACATCACCTAGATGTGGAGACGATGTTGAAAGCACCGAATGAGCGCGGTGATAGGGAACACAAAGTTGCACTGGCAAAGTATTGTCATCACGTTTGTCACACCTGAATAAGTAAAAACATGCATGAGCCTTGTAAAACGTGCAGTGATAATGATAGAAATCGTTTGTTTTCTTTTAAGACAATGACGGATTTTATTAAACATGTATTGATAGAGCGTCTTGTCTTTTAGAAGATAGTAGCGATCGCCCATAATGGTAGTCGTTACGATGGTCTCTTCTGTCTTAGAACTCTAAAAGAATACCAGCATATTGTACCTAGTGTTCTTATCCAGGGTCAGAAGATTTTTAATATCCGCATAGGTAATCGTATCTTTTTCCGTGATTCTTTTCTCTTCCTTGGCGTTAAAGTATCGAAATTACCGAAAACTTTAGGCCTTAGTTAAAATTTAGAGAAGGGAGATTTCCCATATTTATTTAATACTCAAGAGAAAAAAATTATGTCGCACCCCACCCTCCGCTTGAGTACTATGACCCTGAGGCGCCAAGCACGGCAGAAAGAAAGCAATTGGGCGCCTGGGACAAAGAATGTGCTGTAAGTGGCGAGGAGTTTAACCTGAAGAAGGATATGCTGGCTTATTGTGAGAGTGACGTTAGAATTCTAACATAAGCGGTCATAAAATTTAGTGATATGATCGAAGACAAACAGAGAGTTTGCAATGTTTCATCACATCATCCACCATTGCAAGTCTTGCGATGGGGAAATAAAGTACGTTGCACTTACCGGGGAATACTATTCCTGTCATTCCCGCGTTGGGATTTAATCATAAGACCGAGTATAGTAAGAAAGCTATGCAATGGCTTATGTATATGGAAGACCAATTAAGGATAGAAATCCAGCATGCTAGGAGAGGTGGGGAAAAGTATATTGGTAGGTACAAGGTCGATGGGTGACACGAAGGACTCAACGTTTCCTTCGAATGTTACGGGTGCCTTTTCCATGCCTGTAAGCTTTGTTACCCTTTTCACATTGACACCGTTTTGCTCGACGCTCAAGACTCGCACAATACGATAGAGAAACGATATGAGGAAACCATGCGGCGCCGTAGGTACCTGAAAAGTATATGTGTAAACCTATAGGAAATATGGGAATGTTCTAAGGACGATAAGGTAAAGACGGATAAATAAGTATAAAAGTTTGTTCAAGAATGTTGTACTAGTCTACCTGATTTTCTTATTTCTAAGAACTGTTACAACGGTGCTCGCACGGAGGTCTTTCGCTCCTACGTCAACTGTGCAAGTGATGACCAAATTGCCTATGCCGATTTAACAAGTCTATACCCTTGGGGGATGGCACATAAACCTATTCCGGTTAAATCACCTAAGATTCATAAGGGGCCGGACTTTCCAGATGTTGTAAGTATTCACGTTGTAGTAAAATGCACCATCTTGCCTCCAGAAGAACTCTATTTTTCGATCTTACCATACGTTGCGGGAGGTCGATTACTTTGCCGCACATGCATGGAAGAAGAAAACACTAACGATTGTACCCATAGTGACGCCGAGTGTGCTCTCACAGGAATATTTTGTACTCCAGAGTTACAGCTTGCTCTTCAAAAATGTTATAAAATAGGTCAATTCAGGTGGGTGGTTCGAGACTTATGTGAATTCGTTCCTTCAGATGAAGAATGAAGCCTCTGGTTTTCCTGCTTACTGTACCACTGAAAAAGACAAACAAAAATATATCGATGAATATTATACCCATGAAAGCGTACAATTAAATTACGATAACATTAGGATGAACCCGGGATTGAGGCAATGTGCGAAACTATATCTCAATTCATTGTATGGTAAGTGGGGGTAACGCACAGATATGTCACAGAGTGTAATCGTTAGTGACGAGGTCACGTTTCTTAGGTAATAACCACTGCGACAAGATATGAAATTCAAATTGTGGGCCAATTGATGATGACCATCTCATTCTCACGTACAGAGACATTGAAAACGGAAACGTACCGTTAGAGTTTTCCAGCCGATATTATTACTTCGCGGGCTAGACTTAGATTGTAAAAACTACTAAAGACTGTAGGACCAGACAGAGCAAGTTACTGTGACACTGACAGTATCATGTACCTACAGAAAAACATTAGGAACCCTTGTCACCGCTCGGAAAATATTTGGGTGATCTGCAAAATGAAATTTTAAAAGATTGGGAGTTTACAACCTTTATCGGTTTAGGCGCCAAAAATTACGCAATGTGGCTAACAAATGCTTAAGGGATGTTCGGCATATATTCAATAATTATGGGGATGACACTAAATGATAGACCACTCGCAAAATTAATTTTGACAGTTTCTATAAATTAGTGTGTGGACAATTAAAGTCCACAGTTATGGAAAATCCAAATAGCATCGTGCGTAGACCAGGGTTCAGTATCTTTAGCTGTAGAGAGATAAAGACACACCGAGAGGTCAACAAAAAACCAAAACGTATAGACGAGCTTAACGTGACTGACAATGAACCTATACGAAAACGTGCAGTTGCACCTTACGGATACAGCCCACAAATAAATGAATGTGACTTGTATGAATGTCTCTTTCGTGCTGTGAACCCCCAAACATTCAACGATTGTGAAAATATTTAAACTTAGTTTATTCTTAATTAATTTTTCTTAATTTGTTCATAATTTATTTTTAATTTCTTTATTTTTATTGGATCGCTTCTTATTTTTATATTCTCCTTTCCTTGAATTAATTTTAAGGAAAGTCATTTTAATTATTTATTCAATCGGTTTCTGCGAAACTGAGAGATTTAAAATTTTAAGCTTCAATCTTATATCCCAGTGATTTTTTGTTGGATCGCTTCCTATGGAAGCTCCATATTCAATGTATGAGTGTGTGTGTATATAAATGAAAGTCTATTGCATTCATTTGAGTACAAGATGTTAAGTTTCAACATCCTTCTATTTTAATAGCTGGTCCTTCGACGACTCGTAAAACTTGTTTTGTAAAATGTTTACTTAATGAACTTGATCAAATGTTAAGTATAAAACTTAATGATATTGTTTGGTGTAATGGTGCAATAATACCAAAATTAGATGCAAGAGCAAAAACACGTTTTGTAGAGGGAATACCTGACATGAATAATTTTGACGTTATAGAAAATTCATTATCAATACTTGATGATTTAATGTCAGAAACTAATGGTGATGTTGCTAATTTATTCACAAAGTATGTGCATCATTAAAAGTTGACAGTAGTAGTTATTATTCAAAATGTATTTCCAAAAGCAAAACAAGCACGTGATATTAGTTTAAATGCACATTATATTATAATATTTAAAAATCCACGTCATAAATTACAAATGCAATATTTAAGGAGGCAAATTGTGCCTCGGCATAGTAAAGAAATCGTCAGTGTGTTCGAAGAGGTAACACGCGAGCCTCACACTTCTTCATTTGACTTGACACAGAAAACAAACGATGCATTGCGAATACGTACAAATATTTTCCTAATGAAATCATGTATGTGTACGCTAACGTAAAACACATGCATAAAGAAATTTTTGTTTAGTCTGCATCAAGATTTTAAAGGTGAAACAACACCACAACAGGTTCCGTGCTCTGTGCAAATGCAAGAATACAAAGCGAAAACATATTTTACAAAATGCTTCAGGGGATTTAATAAAAACAATTTCTCAAGTAGCTAAAAACACAAAAGAAAACATCTCTTTAAATTCTCGTCAGAACCAACTTTTACGTAGACATAAAAGATCTTACGTGCTCTCAGCATTGTACTGCTTTCGAGAAAAAGAAGTTGTTACTACAAAAGTCTGCGCTTCTACTGTTAATCTTGGGACCACTTGTAGCAGTAGGAAGTAGTATTTTTAGCCGTTAAGTGTGTCAAAAATAAGTAAAATGACTCTGGTTTCTGAAAATGCACGACGTTAAATTCAATCGAGTCTTAAATCCATAGATTCTCATCAGTCACGTTTAGATGAAAAATGAATAACATTTTAAAACGTCGTGATCTCAGTGCACAACAAAAATGGAAATTATATCAACAAGCTTTGCACGTTATTTACAGTATACTTCATCTTCACATAAACCTATTAGTTTACCTGTCAATCAAGAAGAAGAAAATATTCATCATCAACTTTCCAACATGATAACAATACTTCTATTTTACCATCTGTATCAGACATTTTGCAATCAGTACCAAAAACACTTCGTAGGGAAACCGATGTATTATTAAAGCAGTTGACAAGTTCTAATAAAATTCACTGGGAGAAGACTGCTATAGTACCTATCCATACCATGTTCAAATATTATAGATTCAGTAAATGACGTTGTACGGACAAGAAAATATTCAAGAAATCCTATAGGTATTCACGAATTTAAAAATTTATTTGATTTTAATGTTCCTAAAGAATTTATTGGTACACCTGTTAGCACACCAACATCAAAAGTGAATAGTAGTAGTAGTAGTAGTAGCAGAAAACGTACGCGTAAAGTAAGAAAATCACCTAGTCCTGCAGTAGTAGCTAATTTATTTAAACATTGGAAAGAATATAATTAGTAAAAAATGGCAAAATTATCAAAAATGTATTATGATTATTCAAGTCCTGATTCTTTATAAAGTATACAAACATTATAACGCAAAACAAAGTTATCTAAAAAGAAAATAAAAAATTGTTAGCTTCTCAAGATGCTTATAAATTACATGCACTTCCTCGTAAAGTTTTGAATGTAGAAAGTACTATGTTAGTGCACCAAATGAAACCTTACAAATTGATCTAGCAGATATGCAAAATATTGCAAAGTGTAATAATATTAAATAAATATGTATTATCTTGTATTGATAGTTTTTCACGTTATGCATATTGTGTTCCGTTAAAAACAAAGAAAGGTCCTGAAATGGTAAAAGCAATAACAAAAACTTTTAAAAATTTCAAGTTGCCCGTCCTTAAAGTACAAACAGAATTAGGTGGTGAATTTTATAATCGACATGTAAACCAATTGTTTAAGGAATATGAAATTAATCATATAGTGTTCATTTCGAAATTAAATGCGCGTTATGTGTACATTAAAAAAGATTGTATCCTTAATTTACTGCAAAGAATACTTATCGTTATATTAATGTAGTAGATCAAATTGTAAATAATTATAATCATTTATACCATTTAATATCGCACCTGCACAAGTAAATGATTGCAATGTGAATCAAGTGTGGGAAACATTATACGAAAATAAAGATTATAAGTGACAAATTTAGACCGAATGATAATGTTCGCGTTAGTAAGTATAAACATGTAGTAGACAAAGGATAATTACCTAAATAGTCACAAGAAATATTTATTGTTCATAAATCTATTATATCAGATCCGATCACTTAAAAATTAAGAGATTGGAATAGTGAAGAAATTAAAGGATATTTTATGCACAAGAATTACAAAAAGTAATTAAAAATTAAAAGAAAACATATTTCATTGAAAAAGTATTAAAACGTAAAAATGGATGGATGGATGTAAAATGGTTAGGATATCCATCAAGTATGAATTTATGAATTAGGTCAGATTCTGTTCAGTCTGCGAAATGAATTCGAACTTTACACACGAATTTTACGTTGTTCTTCTTTCAAATGTAAGTAGCAATCTTTTTCATACTAATACTACATCATCATTTCCAGTTAAGTTAGCACAATCTATTGATTTAAGTGATGGGGAATGGGGTGTTGCATTAACAGAGATTAATATTCCGTGGTTTTTATAATGTTGGTGAAAATGAAGAAATTAAAATTACTACTGTTATCGATGATAAAGTTGAACGTCACCATGTTCCATTAACACCGGGATATTATTCATCAATTGAATCTATTCTACAGTTGATTCCTCAAAATGTTCGTATGTTACATAATTTACAGAATGAAAATCAAACTCTTACTAAACATTTTTTTAAAATTAGAAGATCAATGTATGATTGGTATTACACCAGTATTACAACACATTTTGGAACTATTAATGAAAATACACTTGATATTAAAAATGTTGTATACCCAAAAGTTAGAAATTTTGATTTAGTATTAGCACGTGGAAAATTTCCATGTGATCTAAATTATGATATTCCCATTACAATTAATGTTTGCATTGATATTGCAAAACAACAACAAAATATAGGACCATTAGTCCGAAAACTTAGTGTATATAATGTACAACACGGTCATGTAAAATCTTTTGTGTTTGACACACCGCATTATGTTTAAGTGGAAAAGAAATATTTTTAATGATAGAAGTAAACTTAAAGGATGAACACGGGTTAAAATTACCATTTCGTTTAGGAACTTCAAACCTATCACTTCACTTTATACGAAAATGATTTCTGAAAGTATTGAAGATAGTTTTTATATTACGTTACTATCAAATGTTAGTACAGATGTATATCCTACAAATAGTCCAACACATTTTATTAATCAATTAAAAAAAATATTCGTTTATCAGAATTCGATTGGCATGTAGGATTAAGTGAAGTACATATTCCATTAACATTTTATAATGTTAAACAAGGTGAAAATGTTATACGGTACAAATTTAAAAATGCAGTTCCTATGAAAATTACAATTCTTGTTTTATATTATCCATCCATTCATCATCAACTAGAAGAATTAAACGTAATATCAACTTTTATAAGATTTAGTTTTTCAAATGTACATGTTAATGTGTTGAACGTGTAGAATCTGTTACATTGTCGCCTACATTAGCTTTAAATTTAGGTTTTTCAGAAATATCATATCTTGTTAAAGAATCTCCTGGATTCAAACAACCACACGTAGAGACCGGATATCCACATCAAATTTTTATTTATACAGATATTATACAATATCAAGTTTTAGGTGATACAAACGCATCATTATTACGTATAGCAGCAATTTCTGATTAAATACGGAAACGTTCTAAGAATTACTTTTGAAGATATTCATTTTATGACACTTGTAAAATTCTGTTTTAACAGAATCAAAATACCATTAAAAATCATGCAGGGCAAAATTTGCCATTTCATTCTGGCATATTGACCGTAACATTACATTTTAAACGTTCTTCTGCATCTGCTAAATAGGAATAGTAAAGATGAGAGCAAGACGTGTTACTTATCACCGTGGAAGTGGAATACCATATTTTTCAGGACCTGTATATCAAGGGGACATGGGATAAGGAGTTTCTTGAAAGGGTTATTTCGTTTTCCTTTACTATTTCTTAAACAAGATTCATATACTGTAGGACGTCAGGCATTAAAGATGGGTATACAAGTTGCGGGTGATATATTAGAAAATCGTCCATTAAGGAATCTGTTCGTGCGCGTCTAAAAGAAGCTGGTGATAGTTTAAAGACAAAAGCTATTAACAAAGTCAGGAAGTGGCTAAGCGATAACGACAAGAGACGATCACCCAAGAGGAAAGCTCCTGCAATTGTAAAATTTTGACCACCTACAAAACGTAAACATATACACGACAACTTTTCATAATGGCGCTTCTAAATTCAAATAGTTTTAAATGCTGTACCAATGAATTTGATTTTTTTCTATACCAATGACACAAACAGCTATTGAAGCAAGTACGAATGCTGAATATCGTCCTATTTCTACATTTATCTCAGAACGACTTATTGAATTTGATATTCCTGGAGAAACAGGGGAATTTATTGATCCTGCATATCTATATCTTTATGTACGTTGTAAAATTACTAAAGCTGATGGTATACTTTAACTCAAGATGATATTGTTGCACCAGTAAATAATATGTTACATTCTTTATTTACTCAAATTGATATTTCGTTAAAAGATAAATTAATTAGTTCTTCATTAGGATCTTATCCTTATCATTCATAAATTGAAACGCTATTAAATTATTCTTATGATGGTTTTGAAACACATTTAACATGTGGCATGTGAGATAAAGATACGGCAAAATATTTTAATAATTTAGATAATACAAATGCTGGTATTCAAAAACTTGGTAATAAGGTGAAAAATAGTAAATCTTTTCGAATGTATGGACGTATTCGTACCGATATTGTAAGTTTAGATCGTACGTAAAATTACACCGTAGTAAAGATAATTTTCGCTTAATATATCCTTAAAATACAAGTTATAAAGTTGCACTGGAGGAAATTATTCTTCATGTACGACGCATTGATGTAGGTGCAGATTTAACTATGCAATTAAATACACGAATGGTTTCGGAAACGGCCAAGTTACCTCTGACCAGAGTGGAGACAATATCTTATACTATACCTGCACAAGTAAAATCTTTCAACATTGATAATCTCTTACTGGGTAATGTTCCTAAAGGCCTGGTTCTTGGTTTCATGTCCAACACAGCCTTCAATGAGAAATCACATCTTAATCCCTTTGAATTTCGAAACTTTAACAAACTGCAATTACAAGTCGGCTCAGAATCGTTTCCTTCCAACCTCGTCACCACAGATTTTATTAATGATTTACACCTTCTAAGGTACTATAATTTGATTTCAGGCACTGGTATACTATCAAAATTATTCACATATTGTTACTCTTTTATCGTTTAAAGATTTTTTTAATTTTTTAATATTTTATAAACTTACATCCCTCCATTTATATACAATTCCTAAGAAAAAACATTACAATCTTGATAATGCATTAGTTAATGCTGTTGATCTTTCATATTTCCACCAATAATTCAAGTTTTGTGCATTACGATATGCACATCCTGTTTTTTTTACAATATTTCTGTGAAAAATACAATATTGATTAAACGTGTTTCCACACAATTCACTTAATGAAGAGCAATGTTTTCTTTCTAAATGAATGACATTATCTAATGCAAATATTCTTTAAATCCAAATAGATTTATCTAAACCTATACAATAAAAGGTCAATTCTTTGAACATAATTGATATAGAAGGTTTCGTATGCATCATACAGTATATTGTGTTTTGCTATTCCATTTCCAAACCGTGTATATCAAAAGTTAACCAACCAATTTCCTTTTGAAAACCTAGTGATAAATTATAATCTATTGGAGATTTTACCAAGCATTGGAAATTTACTGTATCATTGCATGTAGTTAAACAAAACTCACGAATGATCAATCCGTTATCAGACATTTTAAAAGCTTGAATATCGATAATATACTGATTTACGCATGGTGAAATTTCGTTTGTGTGAAGAATGAAAAACAAAATTATCTGTAAAACAAATTCTGTATTCTTTAAAAGAACACAAATTTTACGCCTAAACCATACAAATGCGATTTCACTATTTTCTTCTTCAAAAACTTCAAAAAGTTCACTAAGAGTTTTATCAAGAGATGAGTACTTCGTTGCAAATGTTACAGTATTATGAAAATGAGTACTATCATGAGGAAGATTTAACTTGCATTCCATGCATTCAATTGGATTATTGTTACGTAAGTATACTTTTATAGTTTTTATTACACAATTCACATTAATGTTTCCATCACTACATATCACATACGAAACACTAGCTCTATTCGAATACATTTTTTTCGATCTGGAATATCCTATTTCCGTCTGTCTTTTATATAAAAATATACAGTAATTCCGGAAGATAGTCTGTATACCTAAATAATTGCGCATACGTTCGTAGAATTTTTCTCTTCTTAATATTTCAATAATATGCGTGTTTGCATACAAGTAGAACACATCGTCCTCAACACTAGGACATGCTATAATACTCCAAGCACGTGTTTCCAATGACTTTCGGTGTACATTCATACAATCATGAGCAAAATCATGAAGGGATCCTTCTCTATATCCGTCCCATATTAATGTATCGTTGAAATCCCATTTTTCAATAGCCTTCTTTATGCAGTCACGGTCAACCTATTGACTATTACAACAAGAATCTAAACACCAAAATCGTGATGTTCTTTATAACACAACTGGAGACGACGGTGGCGTTGGTGAAAGTGTTAGAGCTGGTGATTCTATTGCATCAAAAACATATTCTTCATCTGACGATGATTCGTATATTTCTGTTTCAGCATCAGATATTGGTTCAGTGTTAACTTCGTAGGGTTCTTCTTTCTCAAAGAAATGCATGATGTCTCGATATATATTTCCCGCTATAGTACGTATTTAAATTATTTTCATACTCGTAAGGTAATCATTCGTACATCATTGTAGGTGAACATTCGTGGCGCCAAACTTTTCCATTACCAATTAGCATAGGGGCATGTTTGAACATGTTCACCTACAGCAACCTTAATCTTCCTTGTATTCTCCGCCGACAATGTCTTGTGTTCACCTACCGCATCACCAAACTTGTTTTTGTTACTCTGTCGGCACTCTGTGATGTCTACCCGACGCGGCGTCGGTTTTCTTTTGTATTTGTCCTTATGTTTTAACACACACCTGTAATGTCATTACCCGACAACTCCATCTTTCACTTTCGCTAAACTGTTTTCCAAAAAGCACGTGAAAAGTTCAGTTCGTGTCTTGATTTCACCAGCGAAAGACGTATGAGAGCCACGCTCTGTATATGTACCAGCATAGAATTTCATGCCGGGGTATACGCATTTCGTACACAAGCTTTTAGTACGCTCACACTAAGTGTTCTGAATTGGCTAAACAAATGACCGAATTAAAATACCCCGCATGAATAAGGTTTATTCCCTCCCATCTTTAATATGATCACAGCATAGCTGTCGTACAAAGTATGCTCTAGCATACGATTTTGGAAAGTAATTAATATGATCACAATCCAATTTAACAACAAGTATGCTATGCATACGATCCATCAAAATACAGGTTGCAATGCGAATGATCCAGTAAAATAAAATACTACGAACCAATTAAAATAATTAATATAATCACGACATACCCCTTCTATGAAGTCTCTATAACATACGATCCAACACATACGTTGAATTTCCTATAAAAACAAACCCTATAAAGAAATCACGTTATACAGGTCATTCAACTTTTTCTAGTAACTACACCATCCCTCCTAAATAGGGATGGTATCGAGACGAGACGAGACGAGACTTTATACAGTCTCGGTCTCGTCTCGGTTGATAAGTAGCGGTCTCGGTCTCGATCTCGTCTCGAGTCAACAGATGCCTGTCTCGATCTCGGTCTCGGTCTCGAAGGCCAAGTCTCGGTCTCGTCTCGCGTCTCGTCTCGAAAGTCTCGAAATATATAGTGTGAAATTAAAATTGTGAAAGTATTATTATCGTACAGTCTGTCGTTTCCGCTTCTTATTTTTTTGCCTTCATTCTTGTCTTACGTTAGAATTATGGTATAATGTACACTCGTGTCCAAAATGATTGTCGCATATCTATAAGTGTCTTCTTGTAAGAATATAATTTGATAATGATTTTGCAGGTTACTTTTAATATTGATACTATGCGTATAATCGGGAAATGTATATTTGTGGTAAATTTCATAGGAAAAAAAATATAAATACGAAAATTAGAATTAATAAAACAAAATGTTGCTAAATGAATGAGAAAGTTTTATTTTTGTTTTATTGTTCTTATTTACTGCTCTTTTGACATAAAATTTGCCACATACATGTCTTTGTCGATTATTCACATACTAACATTATAAGAAATACCGGGCGAATTCGTTATCAAATTATATTCCTAGAACAACATATTTATAGACATGCGACAATAATTTTGGATATGAGTGTATCTCTTCGTAGCTAATTTGCTATCGGTAATGCTTTCCATGTGTGAGTTCCAGGTTCAATCATCAGCGAGTATAACATACCCGGGATAAAACCCTAATAGTAACTCATATTTCACTTTCAGCAATAGATTTTGTCTCGAAATAGCTTCAGTACTGCCTATACAATTACACTCTATTAACCCCAGTAGTATACAGTAGTTTATTTTCTTTCTTTGAATAAGAATTGTTTAATACCTCCTTACGGATAACGCAACCCATAGCAGCAGGAATGTATTTAATCGTACCGAAACTGAATTTTTACAATTTCTCAGTTATTATCCAATACATTCTGCTTTGACTGTCATTTTAAAAACGGAATATAATATTCATTATCTTAACAAATAGAGTAAATTATACTACAATATACTGTATTTTGTTTCAAATTGACTAAATGCTTTGTTATCATTTCATATATCAGTGTTTAATTGACACTTTAAAACAGGAACTTCCTTAACCTTTTGGTGGGAGCTACGGCACTCATCTTTGCTATTTGTGTGTGTGAATAAGTTAGATTCAAAGTCCGATGTTTCGTATAGTTCGCGTCTCACTTTAAGTACATTCTGTTTCTTATACAAGTTCATAAAGTCGTAATGTATTACATAAGCATATATCCGGTGCCGTAACATAGATTAAGCTTATTCCTGAGCTCTCAGCGGTGCATGTGATCTTTATTCGAGAAAACTAATCGTGCGTTCATTATGTTGAAAATTTATATTGATTGAAAATTACTTGCGAAACATGAACATACATATTATATAAGTATATAAGTAGTTCGAGCTATATGTATCCATTTTCTCTGTCCCGGCAATTCGAGTGATTCTTAACTTTCTAGTTTTCTTTTCTATTAATTTTCGTAGTTTTGCTGCAATATGGAGAGTCAATTTCTTTTTTTCTTTTCGCTGTACGAATTTCGTTAAATTTTGAATCCGTTTTTACCTTACCTTACTCAGTAATATATATATATATAAACTTTAGAGGTAGACTATGCTAATTCACTTTTTGGTCGAAATTGATTTAACAATACTTTTTAAAAAGACTATGTTCTTTCTAGTGGTGTAATAATATGTCTAAAAGCATCCTATTACTTTGTAACTACTTAGTATAGTTTGAAAAACAGTACTATAGGTCTTACTCAAGGAACCGGTTTTCCGCTTCTGTAAAATTACGAAATTATAACTTGGTTTAGTTTATCTCTGAGATCCAGATATAATAAAATCATAACCATAATAATAATCAACATTATCAACCCATTGCTGGATGAAGGTCTTCTCTACAACTATTTATCATGAGCAATTCTTTCTCAGGTTACTCTCCAGTTGTTCTTGATTTCGTCAAACCTTCTTGTACAAGAAGTTTTGTAGGCTGTTTTTGTCTCGTGGTATCCTGTCTAGAATTGCTTTTGTTCATCGATCATAATTTCTTGCAATATGTCCAGCACATTTTCCAGTCCATATTAAAAATCATTTCATTAGTACCAGTCATTAGTTACCAGATAATTTATTTCTATTGTATATATTTGTCCTACAAATAGTTCAAATCCGCTACTTTTGGAGCATAGACACGCTAGTATTTGATCTTCGAATTTGACAACACTGACTCAATGATTTAAATCAACACAATGTGAGGACTCTATTTGGTCTAGTGGCTAGCAAGCTTGACTTCGGTTCGCGTCGTCCTAAATTCGATTTCCGGTGAGAGTACAGTTGAACGACCGAAGTGGTTCGGATTCCATTATAATCATTAGCTCCACGTCTTTTAGACGCCCTAGCATAATTGTGTGACGTTAAACTAAAACAAAATAAACCAAAAATCAACACAATGTGTATTACTAACTGTAAGTCCTTGAATGACTGCATTCAGCTATGATATGGATTGAGTTTGAGTGGTCGGTGGTCAAACTAAAACAAGTGAAATGTAACTAGGGTGTAATTAGAACTTTTAATTAACCATGGTTTAGTGTACATCAAGATTAAGGCTTAGGGGAACAACTAGGGTTACTGAAAAGTTATCAGTTACATTTAATTTCAGTTACAATTTGCATTTATATATGTATTGCTGGAACCAAAACTTTGACATTAACATTAACATTATAGAGACTACGAAAAACATCGTCTTTTGAAAACATTCTTGCACCATAAAACAAATTACGAGAAATTTTAAAATATTTTGGAGTTTAGCTACGTTATTTACACTATATTTAGAATAATATTTAGCAATTTATTTAAGTTGGCAACACTACTTAAAATAAGGGAACTGCGACTTGTAATTAAAACCATTAAAAACTATTGTTGTAATGTTATAGAAGTAAACTAAAGCAACAATCATTATAAAAATTTAACACAAATATGATATTTTAAGCAGTACAACAATTACTATATACGTGTTTGGTATCTTTGAAACGGTTTGAAATAACAATTGTTGTAAATGACATTATGATTACTTAAGTCTTTTAGAAGCATCTATATGATGAGACATGATGTCAGAACGTTTTGGAAGTAAAGTCTTTAGAAAAAGTTAAATTTTTCATTACTTGTAACTTTGATCCTTCATTCATTCGAAATACATTATACCATGATCATAGTATTTGACGCTAAGATACAAATGATGCGCATTGCACCGTCTATGCCATTTGAGTCATTAGAGATCTCCAAAATGTTAACGTTGGTGATACTGTATTGTCCTTTGTTAGACTGAATAATGTATGTGGTATTGTGGTTTTACTTAATATCTAAATTAGAAATAGGTAATACCTTAGTGCAATTTGAAAAAATACAACTTTATTTTGCGTTGGCAACACTGCTTGTTTATCTAGTGGTATTGAAGAGTATCTAGAAGAATTTTCCCTTCAATATTTCACACAACATGGTACAAATTTTCCGCATTTTCAATATATATATATAGGCGTGTATCCAAGGGAAGGGCTATGGGGGCCATATCCCCCCTTAACGCTCAGGTATACACAATATATATATATATATATAGAGAGAGAGAGAGAGGGGGGGAAAGAGAGAAGATTATATACAACAGCAGTGGATTTTGTTTCGGGAGAAGCTTGAGGAACGGGTAAGAAACATTTGTGTTGTACGTGCAGTGCGAAACAATTATCACAAATTTATTTCGTGAGGGGCTTGAGCCCGACACCTACCCCTAAATACGCCACTTACATCAGTCAACCGTTCCCATATTATCTCACACAGCAGCGAAACAAATTTTGAGTAAAGGCAAAATAGCTGTCAATATTCGAGACGAGACCGAGACTTTCGAGACTGACCAAGGTCTCGTCTCGGTCTCGTCTCGATTTATAGAGGTCTGTCTCGGTCTCGGTCTCGTCTCGGCATGTAAAAGTCCGTCTCGGTCTCGGTCTCGTCTCGGTATATAAAAGTCAGTCTCGGTCTCGGTCTCGTCTCGATAATTCGAGACGTGACCGAGACGAGACCGAGACTAGTCTCGGTCTCGGTACCATCCCTACTCCTAAATTCTGTCTTTTTTTCCAGGAACCCGTCTGACCACCTAACGGTCAGAGTAATAAATCTTTCCCCTCCTAATGATCTGTCCGACCATGCCTGACATAAAAGTGATTAGAGTACCAGTTTAATTAGATTACCTACGGTTCTATTGTTGACAACTTTCCTAGACTGGTCTACTTATTTCCAGCCGAGTGAATTATTTAGGTTAAATGTCGAAGATTTCCAGGCAAGCTAAAAGAGAAGTCCCGCTTTTCTCGTAGAGCACTTCGGCGCTTATTACGCTTTTTCACGTATTCTGTCGCTGATAATAATGCTGATATTTGCTTGCGTGTAGTAGATGTTGTAAGGAATGGCATAGTATTGTATACTATTGTAGAGCGAGGAATGAAGTTTAAAACTTGCGTGTTGTCAATATTTTAGAATTTAGGAATAGGGTATGATCGTTATTTGATTTTTCCAACCTTTGGACGTTCTGTGTCTCTTTGGATTACTTGTAGTTTTGGCTTTTACACAATATGACCTTTCATGTGAAGCAGATGATGTCACTGGTTTGGAATTGTATTATTGGATCATATTGTTTTGGTCTTACTGACATTCATTACTTGTGCTTTCTGTACTCATTAGATATTGCTTGTCATATCTTTTGTCTAAGAAGTTTCATTCCATCATTAATGTAGGAGCTTTGACCTTTATATCTTTCATTAATAAATTTAGTATCTCGAAAACTATGCCTAATAGAATAGTTTATTTGTTGCTGAAAGTTGTGATTCAGTGCTCTACTAATTTCACAGTCAGACACTGTTTCATCAATTTTGTTCTAAAATTTAGTATAGTTTCAAGTTTGTGTCATTAAAATCACTTAAATTTTAATACTGAAAGCAAGAATGAAAACGTTTAATTTAGTAGCTATCAGTTATATAGATTATATTCCGCTACTGATTATCGTTTCAATAGAAGGAAAGGAAACTATGAATTTGTTATGTTCAAATTTAGAAAGAAAAGCAGCGGTACAAGCTCATTAATATCAGATCAAAACAGCATTATTATATATGTATAAAAAACTGTTTCCAGCTGTGGGTTTAAAAACTAATTAGTTCCAAACCGTTTTATTTTGGATTCACATTTATTTAGGAATTTTACTAAATTTGTTTTCTTCACTAATATAAACGACAAAATGGGTTTTTAAACTACGAATTTGGATACGTAGCATGGAATACGAAGAAAAGAGAACAAGATATCTGACTAATTTCCAAAGGATTAGTAGTATATACAGTGAAATATATCACCGAATATTATTATGGCATGAATGGGTAAAATACCAATAATTGTCGACCTTTTAAAGATGAAATATCAGTTTCGACAAGTTTTAATACTTTCTTGTTCACACTTGATGTAAGGCCCTAACTTCAAATTCATCATGATTTAGTACCTTTAGCAATATCATATTATAAGTATTTCCGCGACCTCATGCCAATTACACGGAATCACGATAAAAGAGGAGAAACAAGAATTTAAATAGAGAAAGTATATAGCTTGACTCGCAAACAAAAACTTGAGATGAGATACTTATAAAACTTTTCATTTGGGGTATTATCCTCTATAAGAGGAATTTTAACAGTGCTTAAAATGATGAGAAACGACCGGAGAACATACAAGTGTGTGTATAAACAATAGTAAGGCCAATGAGAAGATATTATAAGTAACTAGAAAGAAAATATATTATCTTCAGAATTCAAAGAAAAATATTAGACGTTAATGAAACGTGGAATCGATATTTTCTTGTGAAATAGACGTTATGGTATATTTCAAAATGCAGCAAAGGGAGGAATGAAGGACACTACAGATCACGAAATGTCAAAACTATAAATCATAAGTTAAATGAGTAGGTACTCGAAAGCTATGTGGCCTGGAATCCTTATAACTGCTGAAAACCATTTGGCAATATTGCCAGAGTACTTATACTGACGATTTATTATGTTAAGAAAAATTCAGAATAATATCACTACGTTAAATATAAACACTAACTATAATAGTACTCACTCTTACATTATTTGAAAAGAAGATACGATTTCTTTCTCTACAACTACAATTGTGATTAAGAGGATGAATAATTGTATGCAATTTGTTACGATTTGATACTAATTATATGCATATTAGTTCAGCATAAAAGCATTTTTCTACAAAATGGAAACCACAACACTCGATCCAGCAAGCGTCCCATTAAACTCCTCGATTTAGTATATCTTTTAAAGGACTCCATTTAGGATATATTTCAAGTTTTTGATATATATTGTTCAGTTTTTGATCATACAAAGTCGCCCTTGCATGGTAAAAGGTTCATTTTGTAGCCTGTATGGTGAAATAACATCACTAAAATATGCAATTAATTGGATACCCCAACACTCAATCCATAGTAATAAAACGTTCTACTTAAGGGATTTTAAGTATTACACGCACTCGATCAACCATCATGTATGTAACCTGTATTATTCAATATTTATCTAAACAATTTTATGCTAAATCAAAATAAACGCTTTGTAGACGTTTGTTCTGGAAACACAAAATCATGAATTATAAGGACTATTCGAAGATAAACTTATCCTAATATTGATCACTGATATACAAATTACAGTACAAAGTAAAAAGTATGAAACTGAACTAAGTTGAAATCTAAACCACCTAATTATACAAAAAGGCTACTTGGGATTAACGTTAAAAATTATCGCCAATGATCAATTTACTTTACACTTACGAGGTTACGATCGATATAATAAGAGTAGAAATCGGAAAGGGAAATTCTGGGTAGTTCTCATCTCACGTACGGTGGATAAAGCACCCTAGGTACACTTCTAATAAAAACAATCAACAAGCTGTTTGCATAGAAACGGAACCATACACATATTTTTATTGTTGCAGACGTAACAATAGATTTTATATATTGTTTGATTATATTGTCTTTGTGATTATAATGTTTTTTTCAATGTAAGAATATAGCATTTCTTACTGCTATAAAATAAAATTTTAAATGTATTTCACCTTGAAAAAGTTTTTTTTAGAATGTCCTATTTAATAATTGAAAGAAAATCTTCTGGTCGCGTGATTTCTCGCCTACCTCAAAGAAGAATATGAATTGTATATTCACAGTACAAACCATAAATATATTCAAAACAGAATTTGATCCTACGACTTAGGTATCTCACAACTTTACCACCTATCATCTTTCCTACGACGGTGTGCTTCGCCATATGTTTGAAATAATATAGTCGCTTACCGGAATCGGTTTCAAAGATGAACTCCTATCTATATCCGTAAAGTTATGAAATCATTGGATGAGCGCGACTGAAATGCAGATCACTTGAACAGATATAACAATTAATGTTTTAATGTTAGATATTCATACTAATATTCTAAAATATTAAAAGTATTTTGCAACAAAACCCGATCAATTGTGAGTGAGTTGTAATTGTAGGTGGAATGTGTATTTGAAAAGTTGATTGTTCTCGAATTGTTTAAAAATATCAGAAATATACTTTTAAATATAGGAGGTTAGAGGTTATGTATCTCTGGTTTGACAAAAAAGCATATCCATTTCGACATTCGTACTTTTACGTTTATTCCAAGTTGACGCTTCATATAATAATTAATAATACGATCAAGGTATAAGTCGACTTCAACTGCTCACGTGCTTGATTTTCTTTTCTCCTCTTTCTATATTTGACACAGATTTTTCTTTCAAATCATCATAGCATTTGTGTTTCTAACATTTATATTTCCACCAGACTTCAGAGACCTTTATCATATTTTTAACGTTGTATTCATTTTCATTTCATATTTCCAAAACTCACTGTACACACCTGTTCACAAAAAGCTGGAAAGTCGTTCAGAAACTAAGTCCGAAAAAGTGAGCCTAGATCCGTCACAATTCCCGCAGATCTATACGCAGGGAATTGCATGTTCCCGCTCTTCTTTATATAGTCACTAGCTGCAAACCGTACTGTCATCCGAGCGATGTGAAAATGTAAAAGCAAAATCAAACTACTTATTTCTGAGCTTAATATTGATTGCACACCTCATGCACAGTTCCAATGTGCAAAATCAACCATTATCTTAAGTAGAAATTGCTGAAAACGACAGAGAATGGATATTTAAACCTCCAAGTAGGAACCTGTGCTTGGAGCGATTCTATTATCAATATTATAACACAATCTCTTGTAAGTAGCGTTTGTGGTCAAGCGGGTTTAGTACTGTTACTGACATTTCTTAAACGAAGGGCGACGTGACGTTTCAAGCCTCTGTGCTGAAAGTTAAATTTTTATTTCATTTTTTTAAATATATGAGAACCTTTTTATAAATATAAATTTCTACTGTGAATTGATTGGAAACACATTATCCGACGAACTGTCACTTTTCAAATCCCTGTCACATTTACTAGCCCGCCATGTCCATAATTCGTATACGGAAACGCTCAAGTGAGAAATGTGAACACAGTTGAATGCCTAAAACTACACGTCCAACATAAAAATTATTCATATATATATATATATATATATATATATATATATATATATATATATATAGATAGATAGATAGATAGATAGATAGATAGATAGATAGATAGATAGATAGATAGATAGATAGATATAGATATATATATATATATAATTCGGGAGCGTTGCTAACTTCATTCTTGTAAATGTGAACATTCTACAAGATAGTTCATTCACTTTACAATATTTTATTTGAATAAACATAAAATTTCGGAGGGTGGGATCAAGCCCGGAAGTCCCATAAAATATGCCAATATATATATTTGCATTACAAAAACTTAGGGTACCTCATAATCTGGATTCTAATAAAGCAATTTGAACAATTATTTAGAAAATATGTACTGCTTAGAATCGGATTAAATCGCAATGCCAGTAATCTTTAATATCTTACATTTGTATTTATTTTCATTGAATGTGTACTTATTTTATACTATATAGCTCGAATATTAACTGCTACATAAGAAACAATTATCTACAATTAAATTTAAGTTGGAAATCGATATAGTTATTATAAGAAGAAGCTTGTGAAAATGAAGTGTACAACAATGGTTGTATCTGAAATAGATGTTGCGTAATGGTGTAATTTGTTACCCCGCCAGCTTTGGAATACTGGGTTTTTCAAACTGTCCATCCTTAGTGATGCAGACAGTCGAGTCGAGACAGAATTTTCCTCACAAAATTCGAGTCGATACACAACTCCTCCAATAGAAAAATATACATTTGACGAGTCGAGACATCACTTTTACAGCATATTGTCGAGACGAGACAGCCTCAAGTCTTGTCTCGTGCGCATCCCTATCCATCCTACCTAAATAAAATCAATTTTGGATGCGAATACTAAATTTCTTTTAACGATAATTGTGATCTACGAGACAGATTGAAGTAAGATATTGGCTTGAACTGCTTTATTACCCACTTAACCTTCATATACTGTAATTATATCTAATTGTGGCATAAATATTTATCATTATTAGAATGTAAACACTGAAGAATATATATTAACACATAATGAGGAAGAACTCAATGCTCGTAGTAATTAACAAATTTGTTGCATGTTTATTTAAAATTAACTCTCTTGAAATCTAAATAATCATTATTAGAAAGAAAACAAGAGAACCTTTTGTTCATTTGGACATATTATAAGAGATTGAGGAATGTGTATTTAACCGAACAGAATATATGAAACTAAATGGAATGGCATGTGGAACCGAACTTGAAAGAGGATAGGATGTGTAAATGAAAAATGAAAGAAAGCAATGGTTAACAGCAGTAGTCACTACTTACAGCAGACGAGTCAACTCTGCCTCCCCCCCCCCCGAAAAAAATTTCAGCAATTCTCAAATATAAGGGCGTCACATTTTCTTTGTTTCCTGACAAAATTGAAAAATGAATTTAGCATATTGTTCGTCTATACCCCTTCAATATAGTTAGCTAACAAACCAAGTACGGTCGACTGACTAGACGTTAAGTGAGTGAAATTTATATAGGAAGTTTCGATACAGCGTCCACCGAAGGGACGCAGACGTGGTGCTGAAGCTTCTGGTAGGTCCTATTTCGTAATGGATTTTAGGTAAGAGAGATTTCTTTATACGTATCAGGAAGCTCTTTAACTCAATACTAAAAGCGTGTCGTATGATTTATTCAAATCGTGAGGTATTCGGACAACCATGAGCCCAATTCATTTTGCTTCACTGCTCACAAGTTTAACTTGAAATAAATTCTTACTTTTCTAAGGAAACACAAACTGTTTTAATGCTCATTTTATTATGGGTGAAATGTATAATTCTGCAAGTAATAAAAATTTACATGTCCATCTCCGAGATTCGATTCCTCGTCCTTTGGATCAGTAGTTCGACACGTAGACAACTAGACTAATTGTCGTTGTGTAACAGTTTCCAGGAAAATCGGTTTCAACTGCATGAAAGAAATTGAGGGCATTGATTATAGCTGGATTGAGGCAACTATCGTGTGCTCCCATGTATACATAATTTCAATATACTTTATCCTTAAGTATTACAATGATGAATTGTTTCTACAGTACAGTTAATAACGGATAATTCTCTTATTAGACTTGAAAGAGGAAAATACAAATTTACAGAACGTTTTCGATTGTGAACGTTGGATTGTGGGTTCGAACCTATCATCTTACTATTTCCCGAAGATACTCAAAGTTGAACTTAGGAAGTGTTTGCCTCAAAAGACCAATATTACACAATCCAAGTTCAAAAACTAGTTCTTATAGCAACTATAGTGATTTTCTAATTAAATTTAATTTAGTGACCCCATGCCGTAAGCGTCGGTGGACCATCGATTGGTAACTAGCGACCTCTCCACAAACATTGATGGCCCCACTGCAACTATCCACGGTGGTCCCACATCCCTTTTGAAAATTATAACACCAGTGGGCCACGGGTGGCAGAGACAGGACGAAATGCCAATCAATTGCAAAATTACTCCACCAAAATATGTTAAATAGCCTATATGCATGATTCATTTACGTTGAGATACGTCTAAAAAGCACTGACAAAATGTATATAAAGTTCTCCCGGAATGGCGCGAAACAGCAACCTTGTGATGTGGAAGCATGGGTTACTCTTGACCCTGGAGCTCACTTTAGGAACATTCGTCAGGAAAAACAAATATATAATAATAAACGCATGAACATGACTGGCGATCAGTCGCATGATCCCTTCACCGATTCTCCGCGACGAATCTAAAGATGGACCGAAAAGAAGTCATCGCCGCTATGTGGTAGTAACTGCAACACCCCTACTCTAGATGTCTGTTTCGACTCGACGAAACCCTGCCGCCAGGGACACACTAGCGGCAATCTTTCGATGCGTCGCTATATCGACGATCGAAATTTACCGGCAAGTGGGCCATTAGATATTGGCGACGTTAACGGCATGGGGTCAAGTTTAATCTCAGAAATGTGAGTTTTTTATTTTTGGCATAAATTTTAACTCCTCTGTTAGGATACGCATTTTAATAAAAATGGCGTGACAACAAGCCAGTGCGCGCATAGCACCATAAAATGTTTTAGGAGGGGCTATCTTCAAGCTTGCTATACATTATGTTTGGTATTTCTGTTTGTATACATTTCGTGAGTAAGAGGGCGGTCTACCCTACACCCTTCGGGTGCCTATAAGTAAGAGGGAGGTAAAAGTGCAAACTAATAAAAATCATACCAAACGGTAAAGCTATTTTTGTTCTGGTAGACGACGTGTTTTTCATTTATATCATATGTAGATACTGATTAATGGCATTATTACCACTATTATTAATGTCCTATTATTTATTTCATTTTTACCACATAGCCTACTTTTCTCAACGTTTAAGTCCTTTAGGCTAAACATGACGGGTGATTCATGCAAATAAATTCTAGGTCAAGTAAAATTTTGATGAACCCTTAGCGGGAATTGTACCCGAGACTATAAGATCCAACAACGAACGCGTTAGTCATTAGATATTAAAACAAAACTGACTTACGAAACGCTTCTTAGTAACTGATTTTTTTATTTTGTAATATTTTTACTCGGTTTTATAGTTTTAGCAGTACCTCTTTAACAACAGGGGCACGAACACAGAATTATCGCAGATAGGTAAAAACACAAGCCTCTCCCAGTGGGAATAGAACCCGGTACCCCGTACACCAAAGGCACACGTGCTAACCACTTTTTTCATTTTCTTTATTGCAGTAGAGTTACATATAAAACATAAAGTACAGTCAGATTACATGAGTATCAGAGAACAGTTCCTTTTTTCTATTAGTAGAGTGACAGAGATCTGTATATACGATTACATATTGGCTACATATTGGTAAAACGTCCAAAGGTGAGGACGTTAGTTATAAACTTGAACAATAGCTATATCGAGGAAATTGGCAAAGAGGGTTTCTCTTCTGGTTGGGGGTAAATGTCTCTATCTGATATACAATAATCCTGGTATTCGATAATACGGAGTAACTCAAGAGTGAGGATATAATGAATAGTAGTCGATATTAACCACTGCACTGAGTTGTGTTTAGCGCTGGGAAAGAGACGGAAATCAGGAAATAAGACTAGATCACTGGTAACAGAATCTGGCACCGTACGGCAAATAGTACTGATCATTCGTTAAAACTTGGCCCAAATATGAACTGTATTACAACAGATTGTTAACCGATGTTAAAAATCATTGGCACGACCACACTGTCACTAAAGTGTAAGCGATGACGTTTAGCACGAGTGTCGACAAGGTCGTTCACTACAGCGTACCAACTCGAGTTGTCGCTCCAGAAAGATGAGAGGCAAAGATATTACTCCACACTCTCGTTCATTGTCGTGCGGGTGCTTTTCGTAGAGGCGATGAGGAGAGAAAGAAAGTTGGAGAAGTAAATACTGATACAAGTCTTTCACTGAACTAGGCAACGCAGCAGTCAGACCTGCAGACATATACGCATAGGAACAAATAACATCACTATAATATCAATAAACATCAGGAATATGGCAGAAGTGGAAATGTATATGAAACAGTGTCAAAACAGTAAGAAAGAAGGGCATGGCTGATTTCCGTAAGGGTGATTTGTAAGGATCTGGAAGCCTCGGAGCAGAAACAAAGCCCGAGATTTTAAACCGACGTGGATAAGGTTGAGACCATCAGCTTTTGGCGAGAGACATGTGAAGGGATACTTAACTCGAAAGACGTGACCATGCCAAAGAAACCAATTAACAACACTCGTAATGCGTTGAGCAATATCACTGGGCATAGGAAGCAGCTGACACACATACCAAAATTTGGATAGAGCATAAGTGTTCAGAAAGAATATCTGAGACAATAAGCACAGCTGGCATGATCGATGAGACTGGAGAATATGTCGGATGCTGTTTACGAGTATCTTATAGTTCACATGGACTGTTTCAAGAATGGTAGAGGAAAATCTGATGCCCAAGATTTTTAACTGAGGCACTACGTTAGTGATAGTTGGATACTCAGAAGAAGCTTGTGTGTCAAGAACCAAACGCTTAGTTTTCTACCGACTGATCTGAGCGCCAGATAAGGCGGTGTATTCCATCAAACAGGTATCAAGGGTGCGAATATCACTGGAATCGTGGATGAAAAGTGTCACATCATCAGCATAACTGCAGACTCGTAAGGTATGACCATGATGGGAAAGACCAGAGAGACGAACATTAATACTATAAAGAAGAGGGCAAAAAGAAATGGCAAACAAACTCATAATCAATGGGCATCCTTGATGTATACTTCGTTTGATACGCACAAGCTCAGTGAGAAATCTATTGATTTTAAGTTTACTTTGAGCATTGTCGTACAAGATACGAATCTAGCGAATGAACTGCTCCCCGAGACCTAAGGTGGAGAGTATCCGCCACAAATAATCATGACGGACACGATCAAAGGCATGATGGAAATCAAGTCACAGGAGAGCATGACTGGCAGAAGAATCTTCTAGGGTAGCAGTAACGTCACGAATGCACTGTAAAAGATGGTAGGTCTTGTTTTCAACACACGAATATTGGTGAGGACCCACTAACTTGGCTAAATAGGGACGTAAGCGATTGTTCAAGCAGCGAGCAAGAATCTTGTAGTCAAAGTTCAGCAAGGTGATTGGCCTGTAATGGGAAACGAAAGTAGGATGTGATTGCTGCGGTAAAAAGATAGTCAAGCCAGCCGCTTTATATGGGGTCCTTGCAGCAGGAGGAACATATTCGTTCACTATAGCAGTTAAGGTATAGCCAATAAGTGGAAAGAAACGTTTGTACCACTCAGCTGGAAGACCATCAATTCCAGGAGATCTTCTAGACGAAGATCTCATAATTGCTGTTTGCACCCCTTCTTTGGTGAAAGGAGTTTCCAGTGATTGCGCTTCACGTTGATCGAACACACATGGGAGACGGTCTAGAAAGGAAGATGGTATGTCGACGGTGTCCGATGTGCCATATAAAGTGGAATAATAAGTGTAAAAGTCCGCTTAATACCTGCAAAAGTATGATGGGTGTTATCTTCGTCATCCTTGATGTTCTCAATATATTTGCGTGTACCTCGTTTATATTCTGCCAAGATATGGTGGAACGACGTTGCTTCTTGAGGGTCGGTGTCTGTAGATTTGCTGTGGATTTTCGTTCCTTCCATCCGATGGCGGGTCAGACACAACATAGCTTGATACTGCTTCATGAGAAGTAAGGCAGAAGAGTTGTGGAGAACAGCACTGTTAGCATCAGCCAAACAACGATTGTAGAAATGAAAGAGTTCGGTGATCACGCTCCCGCTCAGCACAATACCAGCGACAAAAGCTTTCAACATGAGGTTTGAGATATAGACACCACCAGTCAATAACAGTCCGAAAATGGCTCTCTTGAGTTAACCATGTGACCCACTTGGTTCTAAAAGATTCGCAAAATTCATTATCCTCAAGAAGAAAAGTATTAAAATGCCAATAACCAGGCCCGCGTTCAACCTTGACATCAGGTATACGCAAGGTAAAAATGTAAGCACAATGATCGGAAAATATGTTAGGTACAATTTCAGCGTCAAATATGATGCGAATCAGCATGGGACACATATACATGCAGTGGACGCGAGAAGCACTATTACGGCTAACATAAGTAAAGGCATGGTGACGTTGAGAAGTACACAGCCAGCTTTCTTGGAGATGAAGACCTTGTGTTAGCTCCTGCAGGGTCGGACTATAATTAAACCCGGGAGACTGGTCTCCAGGATTTAAAACAGTGAAAATCACCAGCAAGAAGAACCATGTCACTGTTGGGGAGAATACAGGAGCCACATCAGATGCAAAGAAATTGTTACAATTCACACGTGCCTGAAAGTCACTATGAGCATATATATTGAGAAGGTGAATATTACCGAGCCGACCACTGATAAAACGGCCAGTTGGCTGTAGTAATATGGGGGGGAAATGAACATGATGCTGAGCAACAATTGCCGTTCCAGTGCAAGCGACAGTAAAATCATTGTAAACAGTAAAATTAAGACCAAGGTGTAACACTTCCAGCCCAACTTCTTGCAATAACGCGATATCAATTTGAGCTTCTAGTAAAAAGTCACGCAGCGAGAAGAGCTTGGTGCTACTACGTAAATTATTAATATTAATAGTAGCAATCTTAAAGGTCATAGAAAAGAGAAAGAAACATACATAGGAACGAGAAGTGTGCATGACAAGCACGCTTACATCACAGAACTTTCAAGTAGGCACTAGAAACAAGGGCGGAGCACAGAGATTGAAAAAAGTAGGCAAACAATAACACATTTGTCACAATTCGCACTAAGCGCCAGCACTGCAATACGCACACATAAAAAGCAAACATCAGTATCAAGACATGTGCCAAACGAAAACATGATTACCTGTAAACATGAAAGCATCAAACTTGATTCTGCGAGGAATCATCTGGTTGAGTCAACAGCAGCAGTGACAAGTGGAATATCAACGTCAGGAAGGATATCAGCCTCTTCTTTATTTTTCTTGAACAGTTTGTCACTGAGGTCTTGGCGCCTCGAACGGTTAATTCGAGACCGTTCGCCAGTACCAGAAGCAGAAGTAGGAGAGTTCACAGTAGCGCAAACAACTTGAGGTCCCACAATGAGAGGAGAAGGAACAGTAGCAACAGTGGAAAGTGACAAATCTTTTTCGCCATCGACACTCTCCGGGTTGCCAGATCCAAGCACGCAAAAAACCACAGGGACCGCCGGCGCCATAGAGCTGGTAGAAACTGGCAAAACATTCACAGAAGGCAGAGTTCGAGCACCGAACTCACTATCACTGGTCGTCATACCTGTGTTAATTGAAGTAGAAGGAATCGCAGTGACCAATCGGACGTCGGGAGTTCACGCCGGTGTAGCACAAGTATGAGGAGAATCAGTGACGACCAAAGATGACAAGGATGAGGAGATCGGTGAACGATCGTCGACAGAGCTGCAGTTTGAGACAGACGGAGCTGAAAAAGCATCATCTGGAGGGACGGCAACGTGCATGCGGCCCATGAAGATTTTCTGTTGTTTGAGGAACATTAATGTCCATGGAGATCTGATGGGACTGAGGTGCTTCAGATTGCAATAGGTTGGGAACCCGAGCCTGAGACATCACTGGTAGGCTGGAGAATTGAGGGGCAAAAGAATTCACTGCAGCATCCAAACTAGTAGTAGAAGGGGCCACTTTACCCGCATAACTATTAGAACTGCGAGGTGCGTTATTGGTACGTTGGGGACAATTCGAATGTAAATGCTGGATAATGTCACAGCATATGCAAGTTTTCTCTTGTCCAGGATAAGAGACCCAGTAACGGTGCTGTTGAGTCAGTACGAATGATGGAATCGATTTCTTTAATTCCATTCGTAATAATTTCCTCCCAGTGAGAATTTGGTAAACATGGTCATTAGAATATAGTTTATTATGAATATAGTTTATTATGAATAGTACCATACTGACTCATAACATCCTTAATGGTGTCATTGGAGAGTTCCATTGGAATTACATGTAAGCGCACAGTAACAACCTGAGTATCAGCCCAAGAAATTCGTATATAGTATGTGCTTGAGGGATCAGTAAACTGAACTACACCACTAGTGTAATTCAAAACTTGTTCGCATAACGCAAGAGACGAAAGTTTGAGGAACACACACTTACGGTAAATATCCAGTTCAAGACTCAAAACCTGTTCAACAGGAAAGGCAAAAGGAGCATATAACCACTCATGAATTGTCAGAGAGGTAGGCCGCTGGCTAACCGCTCCGAAATCAAATTTCAATGTATTCACTGGACGTGTAGACATATTCAAGATATTCTCAGTCACAAACCAGAAAAAAACACCAAAACTGTCACCGAAAGATCCACAAAAATACAGTGAATAATAACCCGAAAAAAGAGAAAATGCTTCACTTAATGGGTGAGTTTGATTTAGTTAATACAGCACAAGTATAGGAGCAGAGAGTACAGAGAACGTGTTTATTCGACAACGTTCACAGCGCGAATGTCCACTGGACTATCTGTGTAGGGTAAACAAAGGAGCATAAACACATATATATTGCACATTCCGACGAAGTGCAAACGTCCCAATGAAAGCAATATTAAAGTAAAAATGGATAAACTTAGTGAGCTCTTGAAAGAGCTCGAAGGTCACCTGGGTATGAAGACAAATCTTTATTCAGGTATTAATATCTCGTATAATCGCCCTTAGCTTCGATGACGCACCTTAATCTTCTTGGTAATGAGTTAATCCAACTAGCGACATATTGATGTCCCTGTGCTATTTCTTCCCACGCGTCAGAAATTAGCTCCCAAAATGCGTCAGCTGTCCTTGGTGGGGGATCTGGCCAATTTTCGTGTAGATTTCTTGTAACTTACGCCCATAGATTTTCCATTGCGTCCAGGTCAGACCCTCTTAGATCCCAGTCGACTAGCTCACCATTGGGTTCCTCTTGAAACTAGGCTTGAACTAGATGAGAATCATGTATTGAGCTATGACCTCGTTGAACTTCTACAATGCCGTCTTCAAATAAATTTCTCGCAGCCGGAAGCAAGCCATACTGCTCAATATCCAGAAACTTCTGGCTGTTCAATCGGCTTTCTATTCGGTGCAATTCACCAACTGTATCCTTACACAGCCATTCCCAGCAGTGAATAGTAACATGCACCATTCGATGCGTTCTGTGCATGTACTATGGATCGTAACGTTTTCCTGTGGCTCTATACACAAGTCGAGGACCATCATTTGCTGAAGAGAATATCTTTTCGTCTGTGAAGATTACATGATCCCAGTTAGGACCAATATTTGCCTCAACAAATGCTAGTCGATCAACTTTATGACTATCCGTCAATTGCTCCTTACACGCGGCTCGATATGCGTGAAGCGCTGCATCTTTAAGGCGTCGCCGAGCGGTGAGGAAGGATCCAGGAAAACGAGACGCTATCACTAACAGCCGGGATGACATGAAAGGATTGCGACGGCTTACATCAACTAGGACCCGATCTTGTTGTGGGGTTGAAACCCTTTGAAGGCCAGTGCCAGGTTTACTAGACACGTTATCTGTCTCTGAGTATGTCTTCCACCAAGTATATGCTCTAGAACAGGGAACACCAAGCCGTTCGCTAGCTTGTCTCACACTCATACCACCGTATTCAACAAGAGCAGTAAGCTGCTCGCGAACATTTTGACCAGAATGAGCCGTGACTAATGAATGAATTGCAGCTGTTTGGCTGTAGGTGATTTCGTTTCTCGCAGGCTTAAGTGGAGAAACTAGTCTGCTGCGACAAGGCACACGTTATGATTTCATAATTCAGAATTTTTCACGAAAAAAAGTTTTAAGAGTAGTATTACACACATCACACACACAAATACACATACACACACACACACACACACACACACATATATATATATATATATATATATATATATATATATATATATATATATATATATATATATATATCAGGAACATGAAAAGTTTACATTTTTGACGTCTGTGTCATACATAAATTCTGGAAATAGCGGGCTAGTAAATGCGAGGCAGCTTTAAAAAGTGACAGTTCGTCTGATTGTTTTTCAAAGCACTTCAAAGTAGAAATTTATATTAATAACAATATATTAATAAATTTATATTAATAACAAAAAGGAAGATGTAAAAACGAAATGTACGCACGGAGGCTCGAACCGTCGCCCTTCGCTTCAGAAATTTCAATCAGCATTACTAAACCCGCTTGGCTACGAAAGCACTTAGAAGGAAATTGTTATAATATTGATAATTGTATCGCTCCAAGCGCAGGTTGGCACTTGAAGTTTTAAATAGTCCTTTTCGGTCTTTTTCAGTAATCTCTACTTAAGATATTGATTGTTTTTGCATATTGGAACTGTGCGTGAAGTGTGCAATCAATATTAATCTCGGAAGTAGTAGTAATAAGTAGTTTGATTTTGTTTTTACATTTTCACATCGCTCGCATGACAGTACGGTATGCAGCTAGTGTCTATATAAAGAACGGAGGGGAAATGCAATTCCCTGCGTATAGATCTGAGGAAATTGTGACGGATCTAGGATCAATTTTTCGGACTTAGGTTTTGCACGAGTTTCCAGCTTTTTGTGAGCAGGTGTGTACCTTCTGCAAACAGCATATACGTGGTTATTATACCGATTGTCATTTTATTTATGTATGCTCTATTTCACTGTACCTTCTCCATTATATTAGGTCATGTTACAGAGAGAATTATCCTTCACTGTCCAGTCAATTGTACTTTCGTTTATCATTCTTCATATGTACAAATTTACATCTACACCCAGCCACAAATGTATCTCCCCCTAATTGCTCTAATTCGATTACTTGGGGTCAAGGTAATTTGCAGTTGTGGCAACGCCTAGACAGATGCAACCAAATTTACACGTAACTTTTCTCGGCAGGACAGCAGTTGGTAGCCCTGATCCAGGTGTTTATGCGAGTAAAATTGTAAAGTAGCTGACTAATGAAGCAGTTCTCCATTCTAAGATCAATCTATCTGGTTCAAAGCGTGTTGTCCAATGAACATCATATGTTAATCTCAATATTGCTCTTTATGTAAAGTATTTTTTCATTATATACTATATATTCAAAGAAATAAAAACACTGATCACGTATGAATCAGAAAATGCTTGAAAGTACCTGAAAATATCAAATCTAGAACAACTACTGGAAATAACTTTGTGAATGATTCCCTCCATTGAGAGACCTTATCCAATTCTCCTTATTCCAACATCTTTTTCTTAGTAGGGAAGAGAAGATCTTGCTTATCACACTGAGTATGCATTGAAATTGAAATTGAAACAGGAACACTTGAAAAAGTTTTTTGCCTGGCCTGGATTCGAAACCGGGTCTACCGGACGCAAGTTCAATGTGCTAACCACTCACCTACCGCGCCACTTAACTAATACCTACTTAAAATCAATGCATGGAAAAATATAAACAAGAAACTCAAATATAACAAAAAAAACAAAAATAAACAAAATATAAATGAAAATATAAAAAATATAAGAAACTTGTGTGTCTTAATCGCTTACTCGAGATTTCCTGGTTTAACTCAAAAACAAGTTACATACACATTGCTCAATGAAGAAAGTATCTTGAAATGTTACTCAAGCTGAGATTACGTCACCGGCAGAGCTGCAACTTGTGGGGGACATCTGCTCCCAAGAGAAGCTCCCCGCCATTCGAGGGGGCCCATTTTCAGACAAATTTTCTTACTCCATATACAATATGAACATGAAATTAGAAATGAAGCATCAAATAGGGTCGTGGACCCATTTGAGTAATATTTATTCGTATGGCTTTAAGATTTATCAATATTGTCCCATTAATAATTTTGCCACGTATGGAATGGGCCCCTGGAGTAACTAACAGAACCGCAGACCTTGCCGCGTGGGAGGGCCCACAGGCTTCGGTGTAATGAGTAGCTGTAATGAGAGTTTCCTGCTTTCGCATTTTTTTTTTAAAGAAATTGCTCTAACCGGAGTATTGTTCGCCATTGGCACCTCATGCCCTTTCGACGTATTTCAAACACTACAGGAACACGACACAGAAATAGTGAGGAGAATTAAAATTCCGACCATGCTGTTCAGAGGAATTCGAACCCCTAATGGATTACGCCTCATGATCATACGCCTCAATGCATACTCAGTGTGATAAGCAAGATCTTCTCTTCCCTACTAAGAAAAAGATGTTGGAATAAGGAGAATTGGATAAGGTCTCTCAATGGAGGGAATCATTCACAAAGTTATTTCCAGTAGTTGTTCTAGATTTGATATTTTCAGGTACTTTCAAGCATTTTCTGATTCATACGTGATCAGTGTTTTTATTTCTTTGAATATATAGTATATAATGAAAAAATACTTTACATAAAGAGCAATATTGAGATTAACATATGATGTTCATTGGACAACACGCTTTGAACCAGATAGATTGATCTTAGAATGGAGAACTGTTTCATTAGTCAGCTACTTTACAATTTTACTCGCATAAACACCTGGATCAGGGCTACCAACTGCTATCCTGCCGAGAAAAGTTACGTGTAAAAGTAGTAGTGGTCCCCGTTGGCGCGAATGACTCATCCTCACTCTCTTTTATGACCGGGGTGAAAGGTCAATGACCTTGGCCCGGGGTCAATGACCTAGGGGTACCTAGGACCACCCCCTCTAAATTTTGGCAGGGGTACCTTGGCCCACCCCCTAAATTTTGGCAGGGGTACATAGGACCACCCCGCTTAAATTTTGGAAATTGTCAAATCTAAAAATTTGGTATGGTAGCCTAGGACCATAGTATGTACCTCTATCAGTATTGGGTGTCTATGTCGTTCCCTTTCATGGGTAAAAAATTGCCAAAAATTCAAATTTCGGAGGTTTTTGACCTAATTTATCCCCTTTGATGAGGTGTTATTACCCTATATAGTTATATGGGCGTATACAGGGGTCCATTACCTTTCATAAGACATGTGAATATTAATGCACCCCTTTAAAAATTTGGGAGGGGTACCTTGGCCCACCCCTTCATTTTTAGAAATTGACCAATTTAAACATTTGGTATTATAGTATAGGACGCTAATATGGATCACTATAAATTTGGGTGGTCCACCTCGTTCCCTTTTAGGGGTACAAAATTGCCAAAATATAAACGTAAGCAATACGTTGTACCACGTGTTTGGTTTTCGACCTAATTTATCTCCTTGGATGAGGTCCTATTACCTTATATGATTATATGGTCATGTATAGGGGTCCATTACCTTTCATAAGATATGGGTATATTAATGCACCTCTTGAAAATTTTGGGAGGGGTACCTTGGCCCACCCCTTAAATTTTGGAAATTGACCAATTTAAACATTGGGTATTATAGCACAGGACCCTAATATGTATCGTGATAAATTTGGGCGGTCCACCTCATTCCCTTCTAGGGGTACAAAATTGCCAAAATATAAACGTAAGCAATACGTTATACCACGTGTTTGGTTTTTGGTCGATTTTATTCCCTTTGATGAGGTGTTATTATCCTATATAGTTATATGGTCATGTATAGGGGTCCATTACCTTTCATAAGATATGGGTATATTTGTGCACCCCTTGAAAAATTTGGGAGGGGTACTTTGGCCCACCCCTTAAATTTTGGAAATTGCCCAATTTAAACATTGGGTATTATAGCACAGGACCCTAATATGTATTATGATAAATTTGGGCGGTCCACCTCATTCCCTTCTAGGGGTACAAAATTGCCAAAATATAAACGTAAGCAATACGTTATACCACGTGTTTGGTTTTTGGTCGATTTTATTCCCTTTGATGATGTGTTATTATCCTATATAGTTATATGGTCATGTATAGGGGTCCATTACCTTTCATAAGATATGGGTATATTCGTGCACTCCTTGAAAAATTTGGGAGGGGTACTTTGGCCCACCCCTTAAATTTTGGAAATTGCCCAATTTAAACATTTGGTATTATAGTACCGGATCCTAACATGTATTATGATAAATTTGGATGGTCCACCTCGTTCCCTTTTAGGGGTACAAAATTGTCAAAATATAAACGTAAGCAATACGTTGTACCACGTGTTTGGTCTTTTGGCCCAATTTATCCTCTTGGATGAGGTTCTATTACCTTATATGGTTATATGGTTATGTATAGGGGTCTATTCCCTATCATAAGACATAGGTACATTTGTGCACTCCTTTAAAAATTTGGGAGGGGTACTTTGGCCCACCCCTTTAATTTTGGAAATTGCCCCTTTTTACATGTTTGGTATTATAGTATAGAACCCTAATATATATTACTATAAATTTGGGTGGTTTACCACGTTTCCTTTGATGGGTACGAAATTGCCAAATTTTAGTACAACCACGTGTTTGGTTTTGGCTCAATTTATCCCCTTGGATGAGGTCCTATTACCTTATATGGTTATATGATCATGTATAGGGGTCCATTCCATATCCCCTTAAATTTTGGAAATTTTCCAATTTAAGCATTCGGTATCATAGTACATGACCTCAACATGTATCATGATAAATTTGGGTGGTCCATCTTGTTCCCTTTCATGGGTAAAAATTACTAAAATATAAACATAAGCAATATGTTGTACCATGCGTTTGGTTTTTGGCCCAATTTCTTCCCTTTGATGGGGTTCTATTACCTTATATGGTTATATGGTCATGTATATGGGTTCATTTCCTATCATAAGACATGGGTACATTGACGCACCCCTTGAAAAATTTGGGAGGGGTATCTTGGCTCATCCACTCGGTTTTAGAAATTGTTTTAATATAAGCATTTGGTATCATAGTACAGGACTTCAATATGTACCACTATAAATTTGGATGGTCCACATCGTTCCCTTTCATGGGTAAAGAACTACCAAAAATCGAATTTCGGAGGTTATTGACACCTATTTAGCACGTTATATGGTTTATTACCTTTATATGTTTATGTTCCCTTTTAAATTTGGGAATTATCAAATAACAAAATTCGGTAAACGTTTTCTAGGACCCATTGGTGTTCCTCTTATGGCCAAATATTCAAAATTTAAATGTTATTGACCGGCTTTATTATTGAATAAGTACAGGATTTATTACTTTTTCATAAGACACAGGTGTATTTGTGTACCAATCTTTAATTTTGGGAGGGGTACATTTCTTATTGTCATATCAATAATTGGTAATTGTTCTTTGGGTAAATCATTATGATCACGTGATCAGTTATTGACCTATGATGGGATTAGGAGTCCAGGACATTGGTACATTGAAACTTTGTAGGATAATTTGAGAATGCGTCATTAGTATTGATTATTACAGCCAAATATAAACGTAAGCAATACGATGTACCACGTGATTGACCTTGATGAGGTAGTGTACAGGGATACATAGCTAACCTTATTGAATCTTATGACTCATAGTCTTAAGGGAATACATGCTACAACACTGGCAAAGTTATTGTAGATGCAATTTGATTGGTTGATCACTATCTTTCGTGCAATCTGATTGGCTGATCACTATCTTTCGTGCAATCTGATTGGTTGCTGATTTTCAAATCTTTGCTGCATTCAGTTTTTAAGTTTTGTTTAACATTTAAAAATCTTGGTTTCGTTCAACATTTTGGACTTACTGATAAATATAATCAAAACCGTTTATTTGTTAATCGAATAGTTAAAAACCGGATAAAGTTTGACGGTTAACCGTGAAACGTAAAATTTTCTTAGTTTGAAATTTTTTGTTTTAATTTTTTTGTTTCAGAATTTTGTTTGAAATTTGTTTCAAAATTTTTTGTTTGAAAATTTTTTTGTTTGAAATTTTTTGTTGCAAAATTTTGTTTGAAATTTTTTTGTTTAAAATTTTTTGTTCGAAATTTTTGTTTTGAAATTTTTCGTTTCAGAATTTTGTTTGAAATTTTTTTTTGTAAATTTTTTGTTTAAAATTTTTTTGTTTGAAATTTTTCTCGTTTGAAAATTTTGTTTGAAATTTTTCGTTTCCAAATTTTGTTTGAAATTTTTTTACAAAATTTTGTTTGAAATTTTTTTGTTTCAAAATTTTGTTTGAATTTCTTTCGTTTGAAATTTTTTTCGTTTCAAAATTTTGTTTCAAAGATTTTTGTTTGAAATTTTTTGTTTCAAAGTTTGGTTTGACATTTTTAAAGTTTGTGCACTCATTAGTAAAGAACCGGAACTGTTTAGAACTAAAACCTCTGGCAACATTGTGGTGCAATAGTACACGTTAGAACATGGTGCAATAGTACACGTCAGAACATGATAATGAAACGTCATCAGTTTTGCATCATCGTTCGCGTTAGTATTCATGATAACATCATCATGGCTACTTGTCTGCAGTTTCTAAACACGCGTGATGTGATGAAATCATTTACCAAGATTACTGATTTACAACAGAATGTACCTTATAGAATCTTAGCTAGCCAAATGATCCCTACAGAGTTTGGATTAAGAATCGTAGTGAAGCTTGAAAATGATAAGTATATAATTTTACCAGCAAGATATTTACCCATGGAAGCATCAAAACAAGAAGAACTGTTACGTTTCTTAAATACTGGATCTGTATCTTTATGCTATAAAAGACTCTTGGGTCGAAGTCATCAACTTGAATTTAGTACACAGCCAGATTCGTCAGCAAAATTATGAATTCAAACATCAACACATCAGACATAGTTGTATGAATGTGGTTGGTCGGCATGACGTCAGCAACTGTGATGAAATCATGAATTCAAACGTCAGCACATGACGTCAGCCGTAGTTCTATAAATCAACCAATACCGTGAAATCATTTGAGCAAGTGCTTTTCAGGAGGAAAGATGTGTACTTCTAACGATAAAGAATTCATTTTCGCAAGCTATTATCCAATAAACAAAACATGTGATGATTGGTATCAGTGCTAGAACATTTGAACCAGTGATTCGATTGGGCAAAGCAGAGCAATTTGGTGTACAACTGACCTGTGAAGAATGTCACGAATCGACCAAATGAATGATGAGCTAAATGTGACCATAGTCAAATCATTAGGCTCAAATCATGAAGTTGTGATGCGTACAGTCCTCGAAGAGAAGATGGTGCTGTTACGTAAAAAGAGTACATTCCATGCCCCACGCAACATGGTGTATCTAACGGAAACAGAATGGAACAAATTCATCAGCGTATTTCAGTGTGTGAAACATGCAGTGGAAGTGTGCAACAAAACAAGTATATTCCTTCAAAAATGTGTTATGCATATTGTACAACATGTATCTAGATATTGTCAACATCGTTCGTGGGTGCATACCTGTATTGATAAACAGTTTATTTGTGATCAAATGAACATTGAGTTTCCACCAATTGATATTGCAATAGACCTTAAAAGACTTCAATTGGAATTAAAATTATATGCTAAAGACAAACTAGTGCAAGAAGTTCAAAATACATTGTATCGACAATATCCAGAACCACTATCTGGTATGGATGTATGTGGAGTGTAATAAAATGATCCATTTCAATGAATTGTGTTTTTTTCATTTCAAGTACAACCCCATATTCTGACGTGTACTATTGCACCATGTTCTAACGTGTACTATTGCACCTCAATGTTGCCAGAGGTTTTAGTTCTAAACAGTTCCGGTTCTTTACTAATGAGTGCACAAACTTTAAAAATGTCAAACCAAACTTTGAAACAAAAAATTTCAAACAAAAATCTTTGAAACAAAATTTTGAAACGAAAAAAATTTCAAACGAAAGAAATTCAAACAAAATTTTGAAACAAAAAAAATTTCAAACAAAATTTTGAAAAAAATTTCAAAAATTTGGAAACGAAAAATTTCAAAATTTTCAAACGAAAAAAATTTCAAACAAAAAAATTTTAAACAAAAAATTTACAAAAAAAAAATTTCAAACAAAATTTTGAAACGACAAATTTCAAAACAAAAATTTCGAACAAAAAATTTTAAACAAAAAAATTTCAAACAAAATTTTGCAACAAAAAATTTCAAACAAAAAAATTTTCAAACAAAAAATTTTGAAACAAATTTCAAACAAAATTCTGAAACAAAAAAATTAAAACAAAAAATTTCAAACTAAAAAAATTTTACGTTTCACGGTTAACCGTCAAACTTTATCCGGTTTTTAACTATTCGATTAACAAATAAACGGTTTTGATTATATTTATCAGTGAGTCCAAAATGTTGAACGAAACCAAGATTTTTAAATGTTAAACAAAACTTAAAAACTGAATGCAGCAAAGATTTGAAAATCAGCAACCAATCAGATTGCACGAAAGATAGTGATCAGCCAATCAGATTGCACGAAAGATAGTGATCAACCAATCAAATTGCATCTACAATAACTTTGCCAGTGTTGTAGCATGTATTCCCTTAAGACTATGAGTCATAAGATTCAATAAGGTTAGCTATGTATCCCTGTACACTACCTCATCAAGGTCAATCACGTGGTACATCGTATTGCTTACGTTTATATTTGGCTGTAATAATCAATACCAATGACGCATTCTCAAATTATCCTACAAAGTTTCAATGTACCAATGTCCTGGACTCCTAATCCCATCATAGGTCAATAACTGATCACGTGATCATAATGATTTACCCAAAGAACAATTACCAATTATTGATATGACAATAAGAAATGTACCCCTCCCAAAATTAAAGATTGGTACACAAATACACCTGTGTCTTATGAAAAAGTAATAAATCCTGTACTTATTCAATAATAAAGCCGGTCAATAACATTTAAATTTTGAATATTTGGCCATAAGAGGAACACCAATGGGTCCTAGAAAACGTTTACCGAATTTTGTTATTTGATAATTCCCAAATTTAAAAGGGAACATAAACATATAAAGGTAATAAACCATATAACGTGCTAAATAGGTGTCAATAACCTCCGAAATTCGATTTTTGGTAGTTCTTTACCCATGAAAGGGAACGATGTGGACCATCCAAATTTATAGTGGTACATATTGAAGTCCTGTACTATGATACCAAATGCTTATATTAAAACAATTTCTAAAACCGAGTGGATGAGCCAAGATACCCCTCCCAAATTTTTCAAGGGGTGCGTCAATGTACCCATGTCTTATGATAGGAAATGAACCCATATACATGACCATATAACCATATAAGGTAATAGAACCCCATCAAAGGGAAGAAATTGGGCCAAAAACCAAACGCATGGTACAACATATTGCTTATGTTTATATTTTAGTAATTTTTACCCATGAAAGGGAACAAGATGGACCACCCAAATTTATCATGATACATGTTGAGGTCATGTACTATGATACCGAATGCTTAAATTGGAAAATTTCCAAAATTTAAGGGGATATGGAATGGACCCCTATACATGATCATATAACCATATAAGGTAATAGGACCTCATCCAAGGGGATAAATTGAGCCAAAACCAAACACGTGGTTGTACTAAAATTTGGCAATTTCGTACCCATCAAAGGAAACGTGGTAAACCACCCAAATTTATAGTAATATATATTAGGGTTCTATACTATAATACCAAACATGTAAAAAGAGGCAATTTCCAAAATTAAAGGGGTGGGCCAAAGTACCCCTCCCGGGTGCACAAATGTACCTATGTCTTATGATAGGGAATAGACCCCTATACATAACCATATAACCATATAAGGTAATAGAACCTCATCCAAGGGGATAACTTAGGTAAAACCAAACACGTGGTACAACGTATTGCTTACGTTTATATTTTGGCAATTTGTACCCCTAAAAGGGAACGAGGTGGACCACCCAAATTTATCATAATACATATTAGGGTCCAGTACTATAATACCAAATATATAAAATGAGCAATTTCTAAAATTTAAGGGGTGGGCCAAAGTACCCCTCCCGGGGTGCACAAATGTACCTATGTCTTATGATAGGGAATAGACCCCTATACATAACAATATAAGGTAATAGAACCTCATCCAAGAGGATAAATTGGGCCAAAAGACCAAACACGTGGTACAACGTATTGCTTACGTTTATATTTTGACAATTTTGTACCTCTAAAAGGGAACGAGGTGGACCATCCAAATTTATCATAATACCTGTTAGGATCTGGTACTATAATACCAAATGTTTAAATTGGGCAATTTCCAAAATTTAAGGGGTGGGCCAAAGTACCCCTCCCAAATTTTTAAAGGAGTGCACGAATATACCCATATCTTATGAAAGGTAATGGACCCCTATACATAACCATATAAGGTAATAGAACCTCATCCAAGAGGATAAATTGGGCCAAAAGACCAAACACGTGGTACAACGTATTGCTTACGTTTATATTTTGACAATTTTGTACCTCTAAAAGGGAACGAGGTGGACCATCCAAATTTATCATAATACATGTTAGGATCCGGTACTATAATACCAAATGTTTAAATTGGGCAATTTCCAAAATTTAAGGGGTGGGCCAAAGTACCCCTCCCAAATTTTTCAAGGGGTGCATTATTATACCCATGTCTTATGAAAGGTAATGGACCCCTATACATGACCATATAACCATATAAGGTAATAACACCTCATCAAAGGGGATAAATTGAGCCAAAAACCAAACACTTGGTACAACGTATTGCTTACCTTTATATTTTGGCAATTTTGTACCCCTAAAAGGAAACGAGGTGGACCACCCAAATTTATCATAATACATGTTAGGGTCCTGTACTATAATACCCAATGTTTAAATTGGTCAATTTCCAAAATTGAAGGGGTGGGCCAAGGTACCCCTCCCAAATTTTTAAAGGAGTGCACAAATATACCCATATCTTATGAAAGGTAATGGACCCCTGTATACGCCCATATAACTATATAAGGTAATAACACCTCATCCAAGGGGATAAATTAGGTCAAAAAACCCCGAAATTTGAATTTTTGGCAATTTTTTACCCATGAAAGGGAACGACATAGACACCCAATACTGATAGAGGTACATACTAAGGTCCTAGGCTACCATACCAAATTTTTAGATTTGTCAATTTCCAAAATTTAAGGGGGGTGGTCCTATGTACCCCTGCCAAAATTTTCAAGGGGTGCATTAATGTACCTATGTCTTATGAAAGGAATGGACCCCTATACATGACCATATAATCATATAAGGTAATAGGACCTCATCCAAGGAGATAAATTAGGTCGAAAACCAAACACGTGGTACAACGTATTGCTTACGTTTATATTTTGGCAATTTTGTACCCCTAAAAGGGAACGAGGTGGACCACCCAAATTTATAGTGATCCATATTAGCGTCCTATACTATAATACCAAATGTTTAAATTGGTCAATTTCTAAAAATGAAGGGGTGGGCCAAGGTACCCCTCCCAAATTTTTAAAGGGGTGCATTAATATTCACATGTCTTATGAAAGGTAATGGACCCCTGTATACGCCCATATAACTATATAGGGTAATAACACCTCATCAAAGGGGATAAATTAGGTCAAAAACCTCCGAAATTTGAATTTTTGGCAATTTTTTACCCATGAAAGGGAACGACATAGACACCCAATACTGATAGAGGTACATACTATGGTCCTAGGCTACCATACCAAATTTTTAGATTTGACAATTTCCAAAATTTAAGCGGGGTGGTCCTATGTACCCCTGCCAAAATTTAGGGGGTGGGCCAAGGTACCCCTGCCAAAATTTAGAGGGGGTGGTCCTAGGTACCCCTAGGTCATTGACCCCGGGCCAAGGTCATTGACCTTTCACCCCGGTCATAAAAGAGAGTGAGGATGAGTCATTCGCGCCAACGGGGACCACTACTACTGTAAATTTGGTTGCATCTGTCTAGGCGTTGCCACAACTGCAAATTACCTTGACCCCAAGTAATGGAATTAGAGCGCTTAGGGGGTAGTTACTTTTGTGGCTGGGTGTAGATGTAAATTTGTACATATGAAGAATGATAAACGAAAGTACAATTGACTGGACAGTGAAGGATAATTCTCTCTGTAACATGACCTAATATAATGGAGAAGGTACAGTGAAATAGAGCATACATAAATAAAATGACAATCGGTATAATAACCACGTATATACTCTTTGCAGATGGTACACACCTGCTTACAAAAAGCTGGAAACTCGTGCAGAACCTAAGTCCGAAAAATTGAGCCTAGATCCATCACAATTTCCGCAGATCTATACGCAGGGAATTGCATTTCCCATCCGTTCTTTATATAGACATTAGCTGCAAACCGCACTGTCATCCGAACGATGTGAAAATGTAAAAACAAAATCAAACTACTTATTACTACTACTTCTGAGATTAATATTGATTGCACACTTCACGCACAGTTCCAATATGCAAGAACACTCAATATCTTAAGTAGAGATTACTGAAAAAACCGAAAATAACAATTTTAAAATTCAAGTATCAACCTGTGCTTGGAGCAATACAATTATCAATATTATAACAGATTTCCTTCTAAGTGCTTTCGTAGCCAAGCGGGTTTAGTATTGCTGATTGAAATTTCTAAAGCGAAGGGCGACGGTTCGAGCCTCCGTGCGGACATTCGTTTTTATTTCTTCCTTTTTTAAATACATGGGAACATTGTTATAAATATAAATTTCTACTTTGAAGTGCTTTGAAAAACAATCAGACGAACTGTCACTTTTCAAATCTGTCTTGCATTTACTAGCCCGCTATTTCCAGAATTTATGTATGACATAGACGTCAAAAATATAAATTTTTCTTGTTCCTGATATATGTATACATACATATATATATATATATATATATATATATATATATGTGTGTGTGTGTGTGTGTGTGTGTGTGTGTGTGTGTGTGTGCGTATATGTGTGTCTGTGCGTGTGGTGTGTGTCACACAACTTTCAAAACTTTTTTTCGTAAAAAATTCTGAATTATGAAATCATGACGTATGCCTTGTCGCAACAGACGAGTTTCTCCACTTAAGCCTACGAGTAACGAAATCACCTACAGCCAAACAGCTGCAATTCATTCATTAGTCACGGCTCATTCTGGTCAAAATGTTCGCGAGCAGCTTACTGCTCTTGTTGAATACGGTGGTATGAGTGTGAGACAAGCTAGCGAACGGCTTGGTGTTCCCTGTTCTAGAGCATATACTTGGTGGAAGACATACTCAGAGACAGATAACGTGTCTAGTAAACCTGGCACTGGCCTTCAAAGGGTTTCAACCCCACAACAAGATCGGGTCCTAGTTGATGTAAGCCGTCGCAATCCTTTCATGTCATCCCGGCTGTTAGTGATAGCGTCTCGTTTTCCTGGATCCTTCCTCACCGCTCGACAACACCTTAAAGATGCAGCGCTTCACGCATATCGAGCCGCGTGTAAGGAGCAATTGACGGATAGTCATAAAGTTGATCGACTAGCATTTGTTGAGGCAAATATTGGTCCTAACTGGGATCATGTAATCTTCACAGACGAAAAGATATTCTCTTCAGCAAATGATGGTCCTCGACTTGTGTATAGAGCCACAGGAAAACGTTACGATCCATAGTACATGCACAGAACGCATCGAATGGTGCATGTTACTATTCACTGCTGGGAATGGCTGTGTAAGGATACAGTTGGTGAATTGCACCGAATAGAAAGCCGATTGAACAGCCAGAAGTTTCTGGATATTGAGCAGTATGGCTTGCTTCCGGCTGCGAGAAATTTATTTGAAGACGGCATTGTAGAAGTTCAACGAGGTCATAGCTCAATACATGATTCTCATCTAGTTCAAGCCTGGTTTCAAGAGGAACCCAATGGTGAGCTAGTCGACTGGATTCTAAGAGGATCTAACTTGGACGCAATTGAAAATCTATGGGCGTAAGTTACAAGAAATCTACACGAAAATTGGCCAGATCCCCCACCAAGGACAGCTGACGAACTTTGGAAGCTAATTTCTGACGCGTGGGAAGAAATAGCACAGGGACATCAATATGTCGCTAGTTGGATTAACTCATTACCAAAAAGATTAAGATGCGTCATCGAAGCTAACGGCGATTATACGAGATATTAATACCTGAATAAAGATTTGTCTTCACACCCAGGTGACCTTCGAGCTCTTTCAAGAGCTCACTAAGTTTTTCCATTTTTCCTTTAATATTGCTTTCATTGGGACGTTTCCATTTCGTCGGAATGTGCTATACATATTTCTTTCTGCTCCTCCGTTTACCCTACACAGGTAGTCTAGTGGACATTCGCGCTGTGAACGTTGTCGAATAAACACGTTCTCTGTACTCTCTGCTGCTACACTTGTGTTGTATGAACTGAGACAAACTCACCCATTATGTGAAGCATTTTCTCTTTTTTTCGTATTATTATTTACTGTAATTTTTGTGGATCTTTCGGTGACAGTTTTGGTGTTTTTTTTTCCGGTTTGTGACTGAGAATATCTTGAATATGTCTACATGTCCAGTGAATACATTGAAATTTGATTTCAGAGCGGTTAGCCAGCGGCCTACCTCTCTGACAATTCATGAATGGTTATATCATCGCTTTCAATTTCCTGTTGAACAGGTTTTGAGTCTTGAAATGGATATACCGTAAGTGTGTGTTCCTCAAACTTTCGTCTCTTGCGTTATGCGAACAAGTTTTGAATTACACTAGTAGTATAGTTCAATTTACTGATCACTCAGGCACATACTATATACGAATTTCTTGGGCTGATACTCAGGTTGTTACTGTGCGTTTACATGTAATTCCAATGGAACTCTCCAATGACACCATTAAAAATGTTATGAGTCAGTATGGTACTATTTATAATATTCATGATAAACTATATTCTACTGACCATATTTACCAAATTCAAACTAAGAGGAAATTATTACGAATGGAATTAAAGAAATCAATTCCACCATTCGTACTGACACAACAGCACCGTTACTGGGTCTCCTATCCTGGACAGGAGAAAACTTGCATATGCTGTGACATTATCCAGCATTTACATTCGAATTGTCCCCAACGTACCAATAACGCACTTCGCAGTTCTAATAGTTATGCGGTAGTTTGGATGCTGCACTGAATTATTTTGTCCCTCAATTCTCCAGTCTACCAGTGACGTCTGAGGCTCGGGTTCCCAACCTATTGCAATCTGAAGCACCTCAGTCCCATCAAATCGCCATGGACATTAATGATTCTCAAATAATAGATAATCTTCATGAGCCGCATCCACCTCGTCTTGAGGATAGCGACTATCCCCCTCTCCCCTATGTTGCCGTCCCTCCTGATGATGTTTTTCAGCTCAGTTTGTCTCAAACTGCAGCTCTGTCGACGATCGTCCACCGATCTCCTCATCCTTGTCATCTTTGGTCGTCACTGATTCTCCGCATACATGTGCCACACCGGCGTGAACTCCCGACGTCCGATTGGTCACTGCGATTCCTTCTACTTCAATTAACACAGGTATGACGACCAGTGATAGTGAGTTCAAGAAAAATAAAGAGGATGACATCCTTCCTGACGTTGATATTCCACTTGTCACTGCTGCTGTTGACTCTGAACCAGATGATTCCTCGCAGAATCAACTTTGATGCTGTCATATTTATAGGTAATCATGTTTTCCTTTCGCACATGTTTTGATACTGATGTTTGCTTTTTATTTGTGCGTATTGCAGTGCTGGCGCTTAGAGAGAATTGTAACAAATGTGTTATTGATGACTCCATTTTTTCAATCTCTGGGCTCCGCCCTTGTTTCTAGTGAATACTTGAAAGTTCTGTGATGTGAGCGTGCCTCTCTTGCACACTTCTCGTTCCTATGTATGTTTCTTTCTCTTTTCTATCACTTTGAAAATTGCTACTATAATTGCTACTAATTAATAATTTACGTAGTAGCACCAAGCTCTTCTCGCTGCGTGACTTTTTACAAGAAGCTCAGATTGATATAGCGTTATTGCAAGAAGTTGGGCTGGAAGTGTTACACCTTGGTCTTAATTTTACTGTTTACAATGATTTTACTGTCGCTGGCACTGGAACGGTAATTGTTGCTCAGCATCATGTTCATTTTCCCCCCATATTACTACACCCAACTGGCCGTATTATCAGTGGTCGGCTCGGTAATATTCACCTTCTCAATATATATGCTCATAGCGGCTCTCAGGCACGTGTGGATTGTAACAATTTCTCTGCATCTGATGTGGCTCCTGTATTCTCCCCAACAGTGACATGGTTCTTCTTGCTGGTGATTTTAACTGTGTTTTAAATCCTGGAGATCAGTTTTCCGGGTTTAATTATAGTCCGACCCTGCAGAAGCTAACACAAGGTCTTCATCTCCAAGATAGCTTTCTGTGTACTTCTCCACGTCACCATGCCTTTACTTATGTTTACCGTAATAGTGCTTCTCGCGTCGAGTGCATGTATATGTGTCCCATGCTGATTCGCAACATATTTGACGCTGAAATTGTACCTAACATATTTTCCGATCATTGTGCTTACATTTTTACCTTGCGTATACCTGATGTCAAGGTTGAACGCGGGCCTGGTTATTGGCAATTTATTACTTCTCTTCTTGAGGATAATGACTTTTGCGAATATTTTACAACCAACTTGATCACGTGGTTAACTCAGCAGAGACATTTTCGGACTGTTATTGACTGGTGGTATCAATATCTCAAACTTCATGTCTTTTGTCGCTGGTATTATGCTGAGCGGGAGCGTGATCACCGAACATTTTCATTTCTACTAACGTTGTTTGGCTGATGCTAACAGTTTTGTTCTCCATAACTTCTGCCTTACCTCTCATGAAGCAGTATCAAGCTAAGTTTTTGTGTCTGACCGCCCGTCGCATGGAAGGAACGAAAATCCACAGCAAATCTACAGTCACCGACCCTAAAGAAGAACCGTCGTTTACCATGTCTTGGCACAATATATAAACGAGGTACACGCAAATATATTGAGAACATCAAGGATGACGAAGATAACACCCATCAAACTTTTGCAGGTATTAAGCGGACTTTTTATACCTATCATTCCACTTTATATGGCACATCGGATACCGTCGACATACCATTTTCCTCCCTAGATAGCCTCCCATGTGTGCTCGATCAACGTGAAGCGCAATCAATGGAAACTCCATTCACCAAAGAAGAGGTGCAAACAGCAATTATGAGTGCTTCGTCTAGAAAATCTCCTGGAATTGATGGTCTTCCAGCTGAGTGGTACAAACGTTTCTTTCCACTTATTGGCGATACCTTAACTGCTATAGTGAACGAATATGTTCCTCCTGCTGCAAGGACCCCATATAAAGCGGCTGGCTTGACTATCTTTTTACCGCAGCAATCACATCCTACTACCGTTTTCCATTACAGGCCAATCACCTTGCTGAACTTTGACTACAAGATTCTCGCTCGCTGCTTGAACAATCGCTTACGTCCCTATTTAGCCAAGTTAGTGCGTCCTCACCAATATGCGTGTGTTGAAAACAAGATCTACCATCTTTTACAGTGCATTCGTGACGTTATTGCTACCCTAGAAGGCTCTTCTGCCTGTCATGCTCTCCTGTCACTTGATTTCCACCATGCCTTTGACCGTGTCCGTCATGATTATTTGTGGCGGATACTCTCCACCTTAGGTCTCGGGGAGCAGTTCATTCGCTAGATTCGTATCTTGTACGGAAATGCTCAAAGTAAACTTAAAATCAATAGATTTCTCACTGAGCTTGTGCGTATCAAACGAAGTATACGTCAAGGATGCCCATTGAGTATGAGCTTGTTTGCCATTTCTCTTTGCCCTCTTCTTTATAGTATTAATGCTCGTCTCTCCGTCCTTTCCCTTCATGGTCATACCTTACGAGTCTGCAGTTATGCTGATGATGTGACAATTTTCGTCCACGATTCCAGTGATATTCGCACCCTTGATACCTGTTTGATGGAATACACCGCCTTATCTGGCGCTCAGATCAGTCGGTAGAAAACTAAGCTTTGGTTCTTGGCACACAAGCTTCTTCTGAGTATCCAACTATCACTAACGTAGTGCCTCAGTTAAAAATCTTGGGCATCAGATTTTCCTCTACCATTCTTGAAACAGTCCATGTGAACTATAAGATACTCGTAAACAGCATCCGACATATTCTCCAGTCTCATCGATCATGCCAGCTGTGCTTATTGTCTCAGATATTCTTTCTGAACACTTATGCTCTATCCAAATTTTGGTATGTGTGTCAGCTGCTTCCTATGCCCAGTGATATTGCTCAACGCATTACGAGTGTTGTTAATTGGTTTCTTTGGCATGGTCACGTCTTCCGAGTCAAGTATCCTTTCACATGTCTCTCGCCAAAAGCTGGTGATCTCAACCTTATCCACGTCGGTCTAAAAGCTCGGGCTTTGTTTCTGCTCCGAGGCTTCCAGAGCCTTACAATCAGCCCTACGGGAATCAGCCATGCCCTTCTTTCTTACTGTTTTGACACTGTTTCATATACATTTCCACTTAATATCTGCCATATTCCTGATGTTTATTGGTATTATAATGATGTTATTTGTTCCTATGCGTATATGTTTGCAGGTCTCACTGCTGCGTTGCCTAGTTCAGTGAAAGACTTCTATCAGTATTTACTTCTCCAACTTTCCCTCCTTCCTCATCGCCTCTACGAAAAGCACCCCGCACGACAATGAACGAGAGTGTGGAGTAATATCTTTGCCTCTCATCTTTCTGGAGCGACAACTCGTGTTGGTACGCTGTAGTGAACGACCTTGTGGACACTCGTGCTAAACGTCATCGCTTACACTTCAGTGACAGTGCCCTTTATATCAAGTGTGGTCGGGCCAATGATTTGGAACATCGGTTAACAATCTGTTGTAATACAGTTCATATTTGGGCCAAGTTTTAACGAATAATCAGTACTGTTTGCCGTACATTGCCAGATTCTGTTACCAGTGATCTAGTCTTATTTCCTGATTTCCGTCTCTTTCCCAGCGCTAAACACAACTCAGTGCAGTGGTTAATATCGACTACTATTCATTATATCCTCACTCTTGAGTTACGCCGTATTACCGAATACCAGGATTATTGTATATCAGATATAGACATTTACCCCCAACCAGAAGAGAAACCCTCTTTGCCAATTTCCTCGATATAGCTATTGTTCAAGTTTATAACTAACGTCCTCACCTTTGGACGTTTTACCAATATGTAGCCAATATGTAATCGTATATACAGATCTCTGTCACTCTACTAATAGAAAAAAGGAACTGTTCTCTGATACCCATGTAATCTGACTGTACTTTATGTTTTATATGTAACTCTACTGCAATAAAGAAAATGAAAAAAGTGGTTAGCACTTGTGCCTTTGGTGTACGGGGTACCGGGTTCTATTCCCACTGGGAGAGGCTTGTGTTTTTACCTATCTGCGATAATTCTGTGTTCGTGGCCCTGTTGTTAAAGAGGTACTGCTAAAACTATAAACCGAGAAAAAACATTACAAATTAAAAAACCAGTTACTGAGGAACGTTCCGTAAGTCAGTTTTGTTTTAATATCTAATGACTAACGCGTTCGTTGTTGGATCTTATAGTCTCGGGTACAATTCCCGCTAAGGGTTCATTAAAATTTTACTTGACCTAGAATTTATTTGCATGAATCACCCGTCATGTTTAGCCTAAAGGACTTAAACGTTGAGAAAAGTAGGCTATGTGGTAAAAATGAAATAAATAATATTACAATAATAATGCCATTAATCTGTATCTACATGTGATATAAATGAAAAACACGTCTTCTACCAGAACAAAAAATAGCTTTACCGTTTGGTATGATTTTTATTAGTTTGCACTTTTACCTCCCTCTGACTCATGGGCACCTGAAAGGTGTAGGGTAGACAGCCCTCTGACTCACAAAATGTATACAAACAGCAATACCAAACATAATATATAGCAAGCTTGAAGAAAACCCATTCCTAAAACAGTTTATGGTGCTATGCGCGCACTGGCTTGTTGTCACGCCATTTTTATTAAAATGCGTATCCTAACAGAGGAGTTAAAATTTATGCCAAAAATAAAATATCTCACATTTGTGAGATGAAACTTGACACCATGCCGTTAACGTCGCCAATATCTAATGGCCCACTTACCGGTAAATGTCGATCGTCCATATAGCGACGCATCGAAAGATTGCCGCTAGAGTGTCCCTGGCGACAGGGTTTCGTTCTAGTCGAAACAGACATCTAGAGTGGGGTGTTGCAGTTACTACCACGTAGCGGCGATGACTTCTTTTCGGTCCATCTTTAGATTCGTCGCGGAGGATCGGTGAAGGGACCGAAACGACTTATCGCCAGTCATGTGCAAGCGTTTATTATTATATATTTGTTTTTCCTGACGAATGTTCCTAAAGTGAGCTCCAGGGTCAAGAGTAACCCATGCTTCCACATCACATAGTTGCTGTTTCGTGCCATTCCGGGAGAGCTTTATATACTTATTGTAAGTGCTTTTTAGACTATCTCAACGTAAATGTATCATGCATATAGGCTATTTAACATATTTTGGTGGAGTAATTTTGTAATTGATTGGTATTTCGTCCTGTTTCTGCCAACGGTTGCCCACTGGTGGTATAATTTTCAAAAGGGAAGTGGGACCACCGTGGATAGTTGCAGTGGGGCCATCAATGTTTGTCGAGAGGTCACTAGTTACCCATCGATGGTCCACCGACGCTTACGGCATGGGGTAACTCTAAATTAAATTTAATTAGGAAATCACAATAGTTACTATAAGAACTAGTTTTTGAACTTGGATTGTGTAATATTGGTCTTTTGAGGCAAACACTTCCTAAGTTCAACTTTGAGTATCTTCGGGAAATAGTAAGATGATAGGTTCGAACCCACAATCCAACGTTCACAATCGAAAACGTTCTGTAAATTTGTATTTTCCTCTTTTAAGTGTAATAAGAGAATTATCCGTTATTAACTGTACTGTAGAAACAATTCATCATTGTAATACTTAAGGATAAAGTATATTGAAATTATGTATACATGGGAGCACACGATAGTTGCCTCAATCCAGCTATAATCAATGCCCTCAATTTCCTTCGTGCAGTTGAAACCGATTTTCCTGGAAACTGTTACACAACGACAATTAGGCGACAGTTGAAAAGTGACAGTTCGTCGGATAATGTGTTTCCAATCAATTCACAGTAGAAATTTATATTTATAAAAATGTTCTCATATATTTAAAAAAAGGAAGTAAAACTTTAACTTTCAGCACAGAGGCTTGAAACGTCACGTCGTCCTTTGTTTAAGAAATGTCAATAACAGTACTAAACCCGCTTGACCACAAACGCTACTTACAAGAGATTGTGTTATAATATTGATAATAGAATCGCTCCAAGCACAGGTTCCTACTTGGAGGTTTAAATATCCATTCTCTGTCGTTTTCAGCAATTTCTACTTAAGATATTGGTTGATTTTGCACATTGGAACTGTGCATGAGGTGTGCAATCAATATTAACCTCAGAAATAAGTAGTTTGATTTTGCTTTTACATTTTCACATCGCTCGGATGACAGTACGGTTTGCAGCTAGTGACTATATAAAGAAGAGCGGGAACATGCAATTCCCTGCGTATAGATCTGCGGGAATTGTGACGGATCTAGGCTCACTTTTTCGGACTTAGTTTCTGAACGACTTTCCAGCTTTTTGTGAACAGGTGTGTACAGTGAGTTTTGGAAATATGAAATGAAAATGAATACAACGTTAAAAATATGATTAAGGTCTCTGAAGTCTGGTGGAAATATAAATGTTAGAAACATAAATGCTATGATGATTTGAAAGAAAAATCTGTGTCAAATATAGAAAGAGGAGAAAAGAAAATCAAGCACGTGAGCAGTTGAAGTTGACTTATACCTTGATCGTATTATTAATTATTATATGAAGCGTCAACTTGGAATAAACGTAAAAGTACGAATGTCGAAATGGATATGCTTTTTTGTCAAACCAGAGATACGTAACCTCTAACCTCCTATATTTAAAAGTATATTTCTGATATTTTTAAACAATTCGAGAACAATCAACTTTTTAAATACACATTCCACCTACAATTACAACTCACTCACAATTTATCGGATTTTGTTGCAAAATACTTTTAATATTTTAGAATATTAGTATGAATATCTAACATTAAAACATTAATTGTTATATCTTTTCAAGTGATCTGCATTTCAGTCGCGCTCATCCAATGATTTCATAACTTTACGGATATAGATAGGAGTTCATCTTTGAAACCGATTCCGGTAAGCGACTATATTATTTCAAACATATGGCGAAGCACACCGTCGTAGGAAAGATGATAGGTGGTAAAGTTGTGAGATACCTAAGTCGTAGGATCAAATTCTGTTTTGAATATATTTATGGTTTGTACTCTGAATATACAATTCATATTCTTCTTTGAGGTAGGCGAGAAATCACGCGACCAGAAGATTTTCTTTCAACTATTAAATAGGACATTCTAAAAAAAAACTTTTTCAAGGTGAAATACATTTAAAATTTTATTTTATAGCAGTAAGAAATGCTATATTCTTACATTGAAAAAAACATTATAATCACAAAGACAATATAATCAAACAATATATAAAATCTACTGTTACGTCTGCAACAATAAAAATATGTGTATGGTTCCGTTTCTATGCAAACAGCTTGTTGATTGTTTTTATTAGAAGTGTACCTAGTGTGTTTTTATCCACCGTACGTGAGATGAGAACTACCCAGAATTTCCCTTTCCGATTTCTACTCTTATTATATCGATCGTAACCTCGTAAGTGTACAGTAATTTGATCGTTGGCGATAATTTTTAACGTTAATCCCAAGTAGCCTTTTTGTATAATTAGGTGGTTTAGATTTCAAACAGTTCTGTTTCATACTTTTTATATTGTATTGTAATTTGTATATCAGTGATCAATATTAGGATAAGTTTATCTTCGAATAGTCCTTATAATTCATGATTTTGTGTTTCCAGAACAAACGTCTACAAAGCGTTTATTTTGATTTAGTATAAAATTGTTTAAATAAATATTGAATAATACAGGTTACATACATGATGGTTGATCGAGTGCGTGTAATACTTAAAATCCCTTAAGTAGAACGTTTTATTACTATGGATTGAATGTTGGGGTATCCAATTAATTGCATATTTTAGTGATGTTATTTCACCATACAGGCTACAAAATGAACCTTTTACCATGCAAGGGCGACTTTGTATGATCAAAAACTTGAAATATATCCTAAATGGAGTCCTTTGAAAGATATACTAAATCGAGGAGTTTAATGGGACGCTTGCTGGATCGAGTGTTGTGGTTTCCATTTTGTAGAAAAATGCTTTTATGCTGAACTAATATGTATATAATTAGTATCAAATCGTAACAAATTGCATACAATTATTCATCCTTTTAATCACAATTGTAGTTGTAGAAAAAAATCATATCTCCTTTTCAAATAAAGTAAGAATGGGTACTATTATAGTTAGTGTTTACATTTAACGTAGTGATATTATTCTGGATTTTGGTTACCATAATAAATCCTCAGTATAAGTACTCTGGCAATATTGCCAAATGGTTTCAGCAGTTATAAGGATTCCAGGCCACATAGTTTTCGAGTACCTGCTTATTTAACTTACGATTTATAGTTTTGACATTTCATGATCTGTAATGTCCTTCATTCCTCCCTTTGCGGCATTTAGAAATATCCCATAGCGTCTATTTAACGAGAAAATATCGATTCCACGTTTGATTAGAGTCTAATATTTTTTCTTTGAATTCTGAAGATATATTTTCTTTCTAGTTACTTGTAATATCTTCTCATTGGCCTTTCGTTAGACTCAGATCTTACTACTCTTTATACACCCACTTGTATATTCTCCGGTCGTTTCTCGTCATTTTAAGCACTGTAAAAGTTTCTCTTATAGAGGATAATACCCCAAATGAAAAGTTTTATAAGTATCTCATCTCAAGATTTTGTTTGGAACTCACGCTATATAGTTTCTCTATTTAAATTCTTGTTTCTCCTCTTTTATCGTGATACCGTTTAATTGGCATGAGGTCGCGGAAATACTTATAATACGATATTGCTAAAGATACTAAATCACGATGAATTTGAAGTTAGGGCCTTATATCAAGTGTGAACAAGAAAGTATTAAAACCTGTCGGAACTGATATTTCATCATTAAAGAGTCGACAATTATTGGTATTTTACCCATTCATGCAATAATAATATTCGGTGATATATTTCACTCTATATACTACTAATCCTTTGGAAATTAGTCAGATATCTTGTTCTCTTTTCTTCGTATTCCATGCTACGTATCCAAATTCGTAGTTTAAAAACCCATTTTGTCGTTTATATTAGTGAAGAAAACAAATTTAGTAAAATTCCTAAATAAATGTGAATCCAAAATAACACTGTTTGGAACTAATTAGTTTTTAAACCCACAGCAGGGAGCAGTTTTTTATACATATATAATAATGCTGTTTTGATCTATTATTAATGAACTTGTACCGCTGCTTTTCTATCTAAATTTGAACATATCATAGTTTTCTTTCCTTCTCTTGAAACGATAATCAGTAGCGGAATATAATCTATATAACTGATAGCTACTAAATTAAACGTTTTCATTCTTGCTTTCAGTATTAAAATTTAAATGATTTTAATGACACAAACTTGAAACTATACTGAATTTTAGAACAAAATTGAAACAGTGTCTGACTGTGGGATTAGTAGAGCACTGAATCACAACTTTCAGCAACAAATAAACTATTCTATTAGGCACAGTTTTCGAGATTCTAAATTTATTAATGAAAGATATAAAGGTCAAAACCCCTACATTAATGATGTAATGAAACTTCTTAGACAAAAGATATGACAAGCAATATCTAATGAGTACAGGAAACACAAGTAATGAATGTCAGTAGGACCAAAACAATATGATCCAATTATACAATTTCAAACCAGTGACCACATCTGCTCCACATGCTCCATATTGTGTAAAAGCCAAAACTACAAGTAATCCAAAGAGACACAGAACGTCCAAAGTTTAGAAAAATCAAATAACCATCATACTCTATTCCTAAATTCTAAAATATTGACAACACGCAAGTTTTAAAGTTCATTCCTCGCTCTACAATAGTATACAAAACTATGCCATTCCTTACAACATCTACTACACGCAAGCAGATATCAGCATTATTATCAGCGACAGAATACGTGAGAAAGCGTAATAAGCGCCGAAGTGCTCTACGAGAAAAGCGGGACTTCTCTTTTAGCTTGCCTGGAAATCTTCGACATTTAACCTAAATAATTCACTCGGCTACAAATAAGTAGACCAGTCTAGGAAAGTGGCCAACAATAGAACCGCAGGTAATCTAATTAAACTGGTACTCTAATCACTTTTATGTCAGGCATGGTCGAACAGATCATTAGGAGGAGGAAAGAGTTATTACTCTGACCGTTAGGTGGCCAGACGGGTTCCTGGAAAAAAAGACAGACTTTAGGAGGGATGGTGTAGTTTCTAGAAAAAGTTGAATGACCTGTATAACATGATTTCTTTATAGGGTTTGCTTTTATAGAAAACTCAACGTATGTGTTGGATCGTATGTTATAGAGACTTCATAGAAGGGGTATGTCGTGATTATATTAATTATTTTAATTGGTTTGTAGTATTTTATTTTACTGGATCATTCGCATTGCAACCTGTATTTTGATGGATCATATGCATAGCATATTCGTTGCTAAATTGGATTGTGATCATATTAATTACTTTCCAAAATTGTATGCTAAAGCATACTTTGTACGACAGCTATGCTGTGATCATATTAAAGATGGGAGGGAATAAACTTTATTCATTCGGGATATTTTAATTCGGTCATTTGCTTAGCAAATTCAGGACACTCTTTGAGTGTGAGCGTACTATAAGCTTGTGTAGGAAATGCGTATACCCCGGCACGATACGCTATGCTTGTACATAAACAGAGCGTGGCTCTCGTACGTCTTTCGCTGGTGAACTCAAGACACGTTCTGAACTTTTCGCGTGCTTTTTGGAAACCAGTTTAGCGAGAGTGAAAGATGGCGCTGTCGGGTAATAACCTTACAGGTGTGTGTTAAAACGTAAGGACAAATACAAAAGAAAACCGACGCCGCGTCGGGTAGACATCACAGAGTACCGACAGAGTAACAAAAACAAGTTTGGGGGCGCGGTGGGTGAACACAAGACATTGTCGACGGAGAATACAAAGATTAAGGTTGCTGTAGGTGAACATGTTCAAACATGCCCCTATGCAAATTGGTAATAGAAAAGTTTGGCGCCACGAATGGTGAACACGTGATTACCTTGCGAGTATGAAAATAATTTAAATACGTACTATAGCGGGAAATATATATAGAGACATCATGTATATCTTTGAGAAAAAAGAACCCTACGAAATTAACACTGAACCAATATCTGATGCTGAAACAGAAATATACGAATATGAACCAATATCAGATGAAGTATATGATTTTGATGCAATAGAATCACCAGCTCTAACACTTTCACCAACGCCACCGTCATCTCCAGTTGTGTTATAAAGAACATCACGATTTTAGTGTTTAAATTGTTGTTGTAATAGTCAATACGTTAACCGTGACTGCATAAAGAAGGCTATTGAAAAATGGAATTTCAATGATACATTAATATGCGACGGATATAGAGAAGGATCCCTTCATGATTTTGCTCATGATTGTATGAATATACACACAAAGTCATTGAAAACCCGTGCTTGGAGTACTATAGCAAGTCCTAGTGTTGAGGAAGATGTATTCTACTTGTATGCAAACACGCATATTATTGAAATATTAAGAAGAGAAAAATTCTATGAACGTATGAGCAATTATTAAGGGATATAGGCTATATTCCGGAATTAGTGGACATTTTCATAAGAAAGACAGACGGAAATCGGATATTCCAGATCGAAAAAATGTATTCGAATAGAGCTAGTGTTTCGTGTGTGATATGTAGTGTTGGAAACATTAATGTGAATTGTGTATTAAATACTATAAAAGTATACTTACGTAACAATAATCTCATTGAATGCATGGAATGCAAGTTAAATCTTCCTCATGATAGTACTCGTCTTTATAATACTGGAATTTTTGCAACGAAGTACTCATCTCTTGATAAAACTCTTAGTGACCTTTTTGAAGTTTTTGAAGAAGAAAATAGTGAAATCTCATCTGTATGACTTATGCGTAAGATTTGTGATCTATTAAAGAATACAGAATTTGTTGGACAGATAATTTCGTTTCTCATTCATCACACAAATGAAATTTCACCATGCGTAAATCAGTATATTATCGATATTCAAGATTTCAAAATGTCTGATAACGGATATATCATTCGTGAGTTTTGTTTAACTGCATGCTATGATACAGTAATGCTTGGGAAAGTCTGCAATAGATTATAATTTATCACTAGGTTGTCACAAGCAAATTGATTGGTTATCTTTAGATATACACGGTTTGGAAATGGAATAGCAAAACAGGATATACTGTATCATGCATACGAAACCTTGTATATCAATTATGTTCAAAGAATTGAACCTTTTATTGTAAAGGTTTAGAGAAAACTATTTGGATTTAAAGAATATTTGCATATATTAATGTCATTCATTTAGAAACAAAACATTGCCCTTCATTAAGTGAATTATGTGAAAACACGTTTAATCAATATTGTACTTTTCACAGAAATATGGAAAAAACAGGATGTGTATATCGTAATGTACAACACTTGAATTAGGGGTGGAAATATGAAAGGTCAACAGCATTAACTAATGCATTATCAAGATTGTAATATTTTTTCTTACAAATTGTATATAAAATGCAGCGATAAGTTTACAAAATATTGAAAAATTAAAAAAATCTGTATATGATAAAAATTGTATACATGATAAAAATTTGTAAATATAATAAAAAAATTAAAACTAAAAATTGTTGTTTTTTAGAAAATTTATTTACATGTTTATAAACGATATCATCATTCTTTTTCAAATTTTTCTTGTTAAACATTTTAAGCACTTGAATGAGTGCGAATAATATGATGCAGAAAGAATAAAACAAAATATTAGCAGAATACAGAATTATCATGTTGATATCGATGATTATTTGTAAAGTACATTTTAGTATTTTTGATAAAAAGTTTTTTAGTTCTTTGGGAATATCCATAGGAAGACTATCAAAGTAATAGCCATGGTTTTTCATTGGTGTACAATGCAAACCAATGCGAACCAGCAGAATCAGATGTATCAAGATTAATCACAAGTGCAGCGGGAGGTTCTACCGTTACAGGAAGTCTGTCAATAGGGTAAATTCCAGTAACACTTGCACCAGTCACTTTATCACTTACTGACATTTTTAACATTTCGTCACTATACATGATAAAGATTTTTATTTTTAATCGTAATAGGTATGTAACTAACACTGTTATTCACATGTATCCTAAAGTCATACACCTTCACATATTCACTATAGAGTAATGTTTCATGAACACTGCACCTATATTGTCCGAAACAGTGTTTATTATGTGCACACCCATGAACGTGAAAACTTAAAGCAGTATACTTTGCACAGTCTATTTCTTCTAAATTTGTAATTTCTCTTTGAGAATTTGTTGAAGAAAACACTTTCTAGTTATTCCGTATGTGTATATGGTTGTAGTATTTGAACATATGATTGAAGTATTTTCTTATTCAGAATAACATGATGTGAATATTCTACATCGCCTTCGTGCCAAGCAATGCCATACACAATCTCAGCTAGATACTTGTTAATAGTTATGATCGGCTCAGCTAACTTATTTAAAGTAAATAGTGGTTTAAATATCCAATTTTGGAGGAAGGGAACGTAAGGATTTACAGTGGCCAGCTCCTTTACAATAATCTCATCTTCATTATCGTGATAGGCAGAGAAGTGTAGAACAACCCTCCTCGTAGTCAACTGAATAAATTAGAAGGTGTTATCAGTATAAATATTTCTATCTTTGTCTACTTGTGCTAAGGAATCGAATTGTGCATACACAATGCATGTAACAGGTTCAGTTAAAGTTTCTGAAAATGATACTTCAAAATTTACAGGGGAATCGCGTACTACATCCCATGTGTTGTCATCTAAAGTTCCTGTTGGAGATAGAATAAAAGCATATAGAACATATTCGTTTGGATATTCATCAAGAGTAACAATATGTGAATTATTTTGATAGTATACCAGTGCCTGAAATCAAAGTATAGTAACTTAGAAGGTATAAATCATTATTAAAATCAGTGGTGAGGGGGTTGGGAGGAAACGATTCTGAACCGACTTGTAATTGCAGTTTGTTAAAGTTTCGAAATTCAAAGGGATTAAGATGTGATTTCCCATTGAAGGCTGTTTTGAAGATGAAACCAAGAACCAGGCCTTTAGGAACATTAGCCAGTAAGAGATTATTAATGTTGTAAGATTTTACTTGTGCAGGTATAGTACAAGATATTGTTTCCACTCTCGTCAGAGGTAACTTGGCCGTTTCCGAAACCATTCGTGTATTTAATTACATAGTTAAATCTGTAGCTACATCAATGCGTCGTACATGAAGAATAACTTCTTCCAGTGCAACTTTATAACTTGTATTTTCAGAATATATATTGAGCGAAAATTATCTTTACTACGGTGTAATTTTACGTACGATCTAAACTTACTATATAGGTACGAATACGTCCATACATTCGAAAAGATTTACTACTTTTCACCTTATTACCACGTTTTTGAAAACCCGATTTGTATTATCTAAATTATTAAAATATTTTGCAGTATCTTTATGTCACATGCCACATGCTAAATGTGTTTCAAACAGATGAATATATGTTTTACAGTATACTTCATCTTCACATAAACCTGTTAGTTTACCTATCAATCAAAAAGAAGAAAATCATCATCATCAACTTTCCAACATGATAACAATACTTCTATTTTACCGTCTGTATCAGACATTTTACAATCAGTACCGAAAACACTTCGTAGGGAAACCGATCTATTATTAAAGCAGTTCAAAAGTTCTGATAAAATTCACTGGGAGAAGACTGCTATAGTACCTATTCATGCCATGTTCAAATATTATAGATTTTGTAAATGATGTTGTACAGACAAGAAAATATTCAAGAAATCCTATAGGTATTCACGAATTTAAAAATTTATTTGATCTTAATGTTCCTAAAGAATTTATTGGTACACCTATTAGCACACCATCAAAAGTGAGTAGCAGTAGTAGTAGACAACGTACTCGTAAAGTAAGAAAATCACCTACTATCCATTTCATAAAGATAGGCCCCTGACTTGGCGGTGCTGCCGTGACGTCCAGTCAAAACTTATATTACATTGTCGTACCTCGTTGGAATTGTTGGAATGTTGTCTTTTCAATACTTAAGACATAAAAATTTTCCTTGTACTGTGTAGTGAGAAAAAAAATAGAAATTAATGAAAAAGTGCGTATTTTTTCGTACTTTTTTGGTAAATCAATGTTTATAGGACTATATCTTGAAAAGGAGATAACATGAAATAATTTCCTGTGCACGATATGTAGATACGTATATTACCTGTAAGTTCTGAAAATTTCATTACTCAACACGTAGTAAATTTCTTGTTATTCAGTAAAAAGTGAGACATCATTATCTCTGAATTGCTGCGGTGTATTAACAATCTGAAAAAACTTTTAGAAAGATCTTAAAGTGGCTTTCTCAACCAAACTGTTTTGACTTGTTTTAAAAGATAAACAATCACAAATATGACATTATGATTTTATCAGCTTTGCGCCCTTTGCTATCGCAGATTATACGGAGTGCAACGTTGCCACATTTTCCTGGTGCGTATACACTCTCAGACGAACGGGTATTTAAACTTGTCATGCACACTGTCCGGCACTTTTTAGAGATATCTTTAAAATTTTATGTCTCCACAGATTTTGAACCAATTTCTTAGAAATTAACAGGATATACAGTAAATATGCCAAGTGTTCAAAATTAGAAAAGCGAACTCTTATTTTGTTTGGATTTGCATGTGATGGTCCTCGAAAATTTGTTGTTTTTTGTCAGTTTTTCACTTACTGCACGCAGTACAAAATACACTTGCACAGAAACAAATACAAGCACAAACTTTATTATACGATACAACCTTAGTTGATATATAATATTGAGTTTACACTTCACGGGAAATCTGTTTTCAGATCTAGGAGTCCCAGTTCTTCTCTTTAGTGTTGTATACACGACTCCAAAAGTGCATTACCACCTGCAATTCTCGTTTTCCTGCAATAGCAGGCAACCCAAAAAGCTCGGCGGTTGGGTTGGTTCCGAATTCGAAAGGCGTTGGACCAAACCTCAATTTTGTTAAAAAATATATCAGTGTGGCAAACTGAAAAATAAGGAAATAAAACAAATTGTTAAGAATGACAATTTTATTATCGTGACGGAGTTGGATGACATCAAAACTTACAAAACGATCTTACATAAAATGAGGGAATACGGGTTTTTTATTTTCCTTTAAAAAACGGCTGGGTAGGGCGCGGACTCCTCCAAACATTTGATCATGAAATATCAAAAGTACTAGTAACAAATGTCAGATGGGTGTAAAGGACATGAAGAATTACAACGAAACTTTTTGTATGGACAATACGCAGAAAATAAAGGAATACGTTTTTTTTATTTTCTGCGGAAAGACAGTTTTATAGGGTAAAAGAACCCACCCCAAAATTTTAAAGTTGACGCGAGAAAGATAAGAAGAAGTGAACCAAAGTGAGTGAAATATTGCAAAGATGTCGTAGGTTTAAAATGAGGAAATACGGGTTTCGTATTTTCCTGCAAAAAAAGGTTCGGTGAGGCACGGGCCCCTCCAAACATTTGATCACGAAATATCAAAAGTGCTAGTAACAGTATGTGAGATGTGTCTAAAGAACATGAAGAATTGCAACGAAACTTAATGTATGGATAATATGCGAAAAACATACGAATACTGTTTTTTTTTATTTTCTGCGTAAAAATGGTTTTACGGGGAAAAGCACCCACCCAAAATTTTGAAAGTTGACGAACGGAAAGCAAGGACAAGTGAATCGAAATGAATGAACTTGTGCACACATATTGTAAACGTAAAATGAGTGAATACGGGTTTCGTATTTTCCTGGAAAAAACTTGGAAAGGGCACGAATCCTTCCAAAGTTTTGATCACGAAATATCAAAAGTACTAGTAACAGTGAGGTGTGTGTAAAGGAAATGAAGAATTGCAACGAAACATTTTGTATGGAAAATAACCATAAAATAAATCAATACGAGTTTCTTATTTCCTGCGGAAAAACTGTTTTAGGGGTCAAAGGCTCCTACAAAAAATTTTGAAAGTTGACACCCGAAAGGCAAGAAGAAATGAGCCGAAGTGAATGAAATTTGCACAAGTACTGCAGACGTAAAATGAGGATAAGGGTTTTATATTTTCTTAGAGAAAACAGTAAGGTGGGGCGCCGACCCTCCCAAACGTTTCATAACAAAAAATCAAAAATAATATTAATAGTATGTGAGATGTGTGTAAAGGAAATGAAGACTTTCAACGAAACTTTTTGTGTGGGAAATGTGCTGAAAACAAAAAAATACGGGTTTTTCATTTTTGCGGAAAAATGGTTTTATGGGGCAAAAGGCCCCACTCCAAAATTTTGAAATTTGGCACCGAAAGGGAAGAAAAAGTGAACCGAAGTGAATAAAATTTTGCACAGATATTGTAGACATAAAATGAGGGTATACGGGTTTCGCATTTACCTAAAAAAAACGGTTAAGTGTGGCACGGACTCCTCCGAATCTTTGATCACGAAATTTCATAAGCGCTAGTAACAGTATATCAGATGTCTGTAAAGGACATGAAGAATTGCAACGAAACATTGTGTATGGAGAATACGCAAAAAGAAAATGAATACTTGTTTCTTGTTTTATGCGGAAAAATTATTTTGTGGTCAAAAGAACCCACCCCAAAATTTTGAAAGTTGATGCCCGAAAGGTAAGAAGAATTGAGCCGAAGTGAACGAAATTGTGCACAGATATTGTAGGCATAAAATGGGGGAGTATGGGTTTCGTATTTTCCTTGAGAAAACGGAAGCGTGGGGTGCCGACCCCTCCAAAACTTTGATCACGAAATATCGAAAGTACTATTAATAGTATGTCAGATGTGTGTAAAGGACATGAAGAATCCCAAAGAAACATTTCGTATCGACAATACGCAAAAAAATAAAGGAATACGGGTTTTTGCGGGAAAACGGTTTTAAAGGCTATAGCCCCACCCAAACTTTTGAAAGTTGAAGCCCGAAAGGCAAGAAGAAATGAGCCGAAGTGAATTAAATTGTGCACAGATACTGCAGACGTAAAATGTGGATACGGGTTTCGTATTGTCCTGGGGAAAACGGTTCCGTAGTGCGCCAACCCCTCCAAACCTTTGATCACCAAATATCAAAAGTACTAGTAACAGTATCTGAGATGTGTGTAAAGGACATGAAGAATTGCAACATATCTTTTTGTATGGACAATACGCAAAAAATAAAGGAATACGGGTTTATTATTTTCTGCGGAAAGACTGTTTTATGGGGCAAAACAACCCACCCCAAAATTTTAAATTTGAAGCTGGAAAGGTCAGAACAAGTAAACCGTAGTGAGTGAAATATTGCACAGATATTGAAGGCTTAAAACGAGGGAATACGGGTTTCGTATTTTCCTGGAAAAAGGGGTTGGGTGAGGCACGGACTCCTTCAAACATTTTGATCACGAAATATCAAAAGTACTAGTAACAGTATTTGAGATATGTGTAAAGGACACGAAGAATTGCAACATAACTTTTTGTATGGACAATACGCAAAAAATAAAGGAATATGAGTTTCTAATGTTCTGCGAGAAACGGTTTTAGGGGGCAAAAGACCCCATCCAAAATTTTAAGAGTTGACGCCCGAAAGGTAAAAAGACATTAGCCGAGGTAAATGAAATTCTGCACCGATATTACAGACGTAAAATGAGGATATGAGTTTCGTATTTTGCTGAAGAAAAAGGTTGGGTGGAGCGCCGACCCCTCCAAACGTTTGATAACGATAAATCAAAAGTGCTACTAACAGTATGTCAAATGTGTGTATAGGACATGAAGAATTGCACCGAAACTTTTGTATGGACAATGCACTGAAAACAAAGGAATACGGGTTTTTTATTTTTGCGGAAAAACGGTTTTATGGAGCAAAAGACCCCATCCCAAAATTTTGAAATTTGACGCCAAAAAGTAAGAAAAATAAACAGAAGTGAATGAAATTTTGCACAAATATTGTAGACATAAAACGAGGGAATACGAGTTTCGTATTTACCTAAAAAAAACGGTTAGTTGGGGCCCGGACTCTTCTGAACCTTTGATCACGAAATATCAAGAGTGCTAGTAACAGATTGTCAGGTGTGTGTGAAGCCCACCAAGAATTCCAAAGAAACTTTCTGTATGGACAATACGCAAAAAATAAAGGAATACGTTTTTTTTTATTTTCTGCGGAAAAACAGTTGTAGGGGGCAAAAGAACCCACCCAAAGTTTTGAAAGTTGATGCCCGAAAGGCAAGAAGAAGTGAGGCGAAGTGAATTAAATTGTGCACAGATATTGTAGACATAAAATGAGGGAATACGAGTTTCGTATTTTCCTGGGGAAAACGGAAGCGTGGGGCGCCGACCCCTCCAAACCTTTGATCACGAAATATGAAAAGTGCTAGTATGTCAGATGTGTGTAAAGGACATGAAGAATTGCAACACAACCTTTTGTATGGACAATACGCAAAAAATAAAGGAATACGGGTTTTTTATGATCTAGGGGAAAACGGTTTTAGGCGGCAAGAGACCCACCCAAAATTTTAAAAGTTGACGCCCGAAAGACTCGAATAAGTGAACCAAATTGAATCAAATATTGCACAGATATTGTAGGTTTAAATTTAGGGCAAACGGGTTTCGTATTTTTCTGAGAAAAACGGTTAGGGGGCTCGGACCCCTCCAAACCTTTGATCACGAAATATAAAAAATGCTGGTAACAGTATGTCATATGTGTGTAAAGGCCACGAAGAATTCCAACGAAACTTTTTGTATGGACAAATACGCAAAAAAATAAAGTAATGCTTTTTTATATTCTGCAGAAAAACAGTTTTATGGGGCAAAAGAACCCACACCAAACTTTTGAAAGTTGACTCCCGAAAGGTACATGTTGTCTCAAAGGTCGAGAGCATTCTTTATTGCTATTTTAAGGAAAAAATTTTCTAAGTCCAGCTTCGGGTATCTTCGGTAAAAAGTAAACCAGGTTCGAACCTCGAAGTCAACCTTTGCAATCGGGAGAAATTTTGCAGATGTGTTTTTCTTCTTTTAAATATAATAAGACTTGTTATTAATTGTATAAAAAAGCAACATTGATTGAAATACTTAATAATTCAATATTTCGAAACTTTGTATTAATATCAGCACATGCCTGTTTGTCATTTAGCTCTCCATACGTAATGAAACATTTAGATACGTAAACGAATCTTTCCATATGTGAAAGAACGCAGAAAATTAAGACATAGAACACAATTCTCGTCTGAGTACTAAAATAAAAGTCAAAATGGAACAAAAACAGCGTTTGCAGTGGATATGAATCAGAACCCTGCACCAGAGCCCTGCACGGGCCGGGCGCGCCCGATTCGGCCCGGTGCCCGGCCCGACCCGTTTCAAGTAATATCAAACTGGACCGGGCCCTAACCGGGCCGGGCACATTTCGGGCCGAACCGGGCCGAGCCGGGCCGGCCCGGCTCGGCCCTATAGTCTGAAAGACGGTTCGGAAACTAATGTTGTCAGCCTACTTGTTTTTTTAATGTCCTCCACTACCTCTATTTTTGCCGTGTTTGTACGGTCTTACTGTCAGCCTATGTTAATCGTAATGTGTTTGAGAAACTGACTCTTTATTCAAGACTGTGATGTACTGGTAATACTATTACTATAACTACTTCTACTACTACTATTACTACTTCTACAATTACTACTACGGCCACTGCTAATACTACTACAAGTGCTACGACTTCGCGTCAGAGTTGACATGTCTGATGGTACCGAATTTACCTTCTAAGTACAGAATAAAATTGAGAAATGCTAGTTATTATGGCCGGTCTGCGTAGAATGTGAACCGATGCTTGATCTACGAGGGAGAATAGTGGCTCAATAGAAAAAACACTCACATCTGGTGCTAGAGGTCGTCGGATCAATCCTTGCTCATGCTATGTGAGCTTTGTTGTGGACAAACATCGTGTGCATGGGAGTTTCTGGGGTGGTCCCGCTTCCTCCCACTGTTTTGTTTCCACCAATTCATCCCATCATCATCCATTCAACCTGAGCCGTAGTTACCTAAAGAACGTATGGTAAAGTCAAGTACTTGACCTAGTAAGTAGAATTTGGTACGCTACCATTGGACCACGGAGGGCAAAACCATAAACTGGCGTGCTCATAAGATCAGTGCAATTTGTAGTAATGTTCAATTAGCAAGGCAAATATCGAATGGTGTTACATGTTCATGTATTGTTTATAGTATGATGCTACAAATATAACAAAATATAATGATCAAATAAATCACCAAATCGCCAGGGTCGATTAGGTGTTCCTGGAACGGTGGCTCAGCGGTTGAGCGTTCACCTCTGGTGTATGGGGTCCCTGGTTTGATCCGAGCTCTCGCCAAGTGAACTTTGTGGTGGACAAACACCGTGTGGGGGGTTCGCGGCGTTCTCCTGTTTCCTTCCACTTTATTTACTCCACTATTTCATTTATTTCTCTCCATCGTCTGCTTTAGGCTAGTTGGCATAACTTCGAACCACCTACCAAGAAGAATAAACTAATGGATTGGCAAGATAGACATTCAGTCTCTGGTGAATTTGATGATGAAGTAGACATCTACCTCAACATGTCATCATGTATAAGAGAACTAGATATACTGCAGTGGTGGAAGCAACAAGAACAAACATTACCAAAATTGTGTAAATTAACGCGTCAGTATCTCGTCATCTCTGCTTCTAGTGCGTCTACTGAAAGAGATTTTAGTACTCAGGAACGGAGAAATGCTCTAAAGCCTGAAACTGTTGAATCTGTTTCCGTGCTATTCGATGCGTACAAGGACATACAGTAAAGCGATGTTCATTTTGCACTATTGGTTTCTTAGGAAACCTTATATTTTCATTTTCTTAATATCAACTATCCCTTCTATTATATGTGATGTTAAGAGGCATTTTTGATAGCTGATATCTATACATTTTTCATTCAGGGGACTTTTGAGGTATTTTTTGATCAACAATGATATGTGTGGATTTTGTTTTGATTTACTGCCTCGCATTCCGTCATATAGCTCTGTTATTTACTTGTTACGCACCGTTCCAGGAACACTTCATCGATCCTGGGGTCTGGGTGATTTATTTGGTCATTGTTTTTTGTTATTATTATTGTAGCATCGAATTATAAAGAATACAGAAACATGTAATATGATTTGGAATCTGCCGTGCTAATTGAACATTACTACAAATTGCGCTAATCTTATGAACACGCCAGTTCATGGTTTCGGCCTCCGTGGTCTAATGTAGCGGAACAAATTCTAATTAGTAGGTCAAGGACTTGACTTTCTCATATGTTCTTAAGGCAATTACGGCTCAAGACGTATGAATGATGATGGATGAATTGGTGGAATGAAGACAGTGGACGAAAACTGTCTAATCCAAAAACTCCCACGCTCACGATTTTTGTCCACAACAAAGCTCACATAACACGAGGAGGGATCGATCCGACGACCTCTAGCACCAGATGTGAATGCATTCTACTGGCCAGACTACGCAGACTGGCCATTAACTAGTATTTCATCGATTTTTTCTGTACTTAGATTGTAAAGTATGTACCACCAGACATGTCAACTCTGACGCTCGTAGCAGTTGTAGTAGTAGAAGTAATAATAATAATAATAATAATAATAATAATAATAATAATAATAATAATAATAGCAGTAACAGTAGTAGTAGTAATAAGAGTAGTAGAAGTACAGTACTTTACAGTCTTGAATAAAGAGTTAATTTCCCAAACACCAGTGGCGGCGGTTGGACGTTAAAAGTGAGGGGGCAAGACATGATCTGAATATTTGTATATAAATGTTAGTTTTCCTGGTTGTTTCTAACATTTTGTTTGACGAAAGGTTGTGTAACTAATAGGATACTATATTTTCAGTTAAAATACCGTATATCGTATATAATAGTTTATTAAGTAAATTGAGAAGAACAACGCAAGTAGATACTAGCCCTTTGTACTCTTAAACAACGAAAGTGTAAGAAGAGATTTGATTCCTTGCTCATGAACATCTTAAAATTCTGTCTGGAAAATTGTGTGATCAGATTATTTAATAAATTTGCAAAACAAATAAATAGAAAGGATAATATTAATCATAGTAATGAATAATGATGCTTGTTTTGCAAAAGTTATATTGAAACTGAGGATTAATGAAAAACTTAATATTTAATTCCACACATGATATTAAATGTATGTTATTACTCTTAGAAAATGAAAGACAGTAAATACTACAAGCATATGCTAGCGACATTTAAAGAAATATTTGCTTTTGCAACTTCTTGAAATATGTTCGTTGCCATTAGGTGCAGATTTCACTTTCTTGGAACACATCAAAACACAACAATACTTACAACCCACACTTCAGTTATACAAAATAAACTTAAAACCTAGAATTATGTTCAATTTACTAAATTTTATTGTATATACACTCGTACATCCTTAAACACAACCCTTCACTCGTATATTACACTACAAAACAATGGAAAAGGTAGAAGTTGTTTCTTATCACGCTCTTTTTAATCGATATTCCTTACTTTAGAAAGAAGAAAAGACATTTTAGGAACTGTCAATTTATGTGCAATTAAAGAATAACTTGTGAAATAGGCCCTACTTTTTTGCATAATGTTCTTTCGATTAGCTTCAAAGCGGCTCACTAACATATCGAGCCCTTATAAGAAGAAACGAAAGTATGCTGAAATTGTGCTCCAATAGGTTATTTTTGGGGGTTATTTTCTGTGGCGATTAAAACGCAATTACTGTAGCTTTCTTTACTCCACGGGAAGACAACCAATACGTATTCACGCAACAGCAAATATTATATGGCAGCATTTTTTCCTATTAATCAGTAACACATACAAAATCGTTACATTTCCAAATGAAACTATATACATTAATTGGTTACTTAAAAAAAGTGCGGGGGCAACTGCCCCCCTTTGCCCCCCCTAATCGCCGCCCATGCCAAACACATTACGATTAACACAGGCTGCCAACATTAATTTTCGATCCGTCTTTCACAGTGTTCGGGCCGAGTCGGGCCGGCCCGGCTCGGCCCGTTTCGGCCCGTTTCGGCCCGATTTGTGCCCTGCCCGTTTCGGCCCGGCTCGGCCCGAAATGTGCCCGGCCCGGTTAGAGCCCGGCTCGAGATTCGGGCCGGGCCGGGTCGAGCCGGGCACAGAATTCAGATCCATTCGGGTCGGGCCGGGCCGTCTTCGGGCCTGGGTTTGCAGGGTCTGCCCTGCACGGGCTGGGCGTGTCCTGTTCGGCCCGGACACAAATGCTATAGGGCCGAACCGGGCGCACGTATTTCCGGGTTGGAACCGGGCACTCAAGGACGGATTGGAAACTAATGTTGTCATTTTTTCCCTTAAATGTCCTTCACTACCCCTGCCTTTGCCGTGTTCGTACGGTCTTACTGTCAGTCTATGTTAATCGTAGTGTGTTTGGGAAACTGACTCTTTATTCAAGACTGCAAAGTACTGTAATACTACTAATATTACTACTACTTCTATTATTACTACTACGACCACAGTTAATACTACTATAACTGCTACGATTTCGCGTCAGAGTTGACATGTCTGGTGGTACAGAATTTACCTTCTAAGTACAGTATTTTATAACAAGACTTGTCAAACAGGGTGAAATATCCCTATTTTCATTTTACAATCATTTTTGACCATAAATCGACTTTTGCAAGGTGAGAAAGGAAGATACGACAGAAGGAAAACAAAGTTATTGTAGAAGCATTATCATCAATATTTTGCATTCCAAAATACGGAATGTTACTTAAAAAACGTAACTTTAAAAGAAATATCTACTAAAATGAAAGAACAATCATGGCATTTTAGGCGAGTGCGTAACAGTAATATACAAAATAAATATTACAATACTTTTGAGGGTCTAGATCATTTAGATTAGATATTGGTATTCCAAAGGTAAACACATGAAATTTTTTTTTGACTGAAAACGTATATATACAGACTGTTATACAATTCGTGTAATTTTGTACAGCACTGGGAGAAGATGAAGTTTTCACACCATTAATATAAAATTTGGCACTCTTATTGAGAAATATCTGAATTTTTCGAATTTCTAAAGGAAATAGAAGAAAATTAATGTTTAGCCCCCCTTTTGGAAGTGTAAACACAGAAGTTCATTTTCCTTATGGGAGGTTCAATGTTAAATTTTGGAAGCAGTTTTCTCCAATAATTATTCGTAAAGATTTTGGGGCAAATGAGTTGTATTTGTTACGAAATGCAAAAACACTCATTCACAAAGCTACTAAAGCCGTCTCAAACATTATTTTGGGAAGGCCCCCCTTCGGGGGGCAAGGGCCGTAAAAAGCTGGTGGGTGATGTGTTACCAAATCCCAAAATTTATTTTCGGAGTGCCAGTAAACGTCAGATTAATCACGAATGTCACATAATTAATGCTCTAATGCTCCTTACATGTAAGAGTGACTGATAATGGGGCTACAGCCCCCTTTCAAAAGTAAGAAAATCACCAGAAATATCCTTAGTAGGGACATACGAGAAGAAGGTGTTTTTGTTAATTAGTGTGAAATTTGGCGTCATTGTAGCAAAAGAGTGTGAATTTTTGAAATATGGAATGCTATTTTGGTAACGCACCGCCTTAGGGGGGCACAGGGGACGAAGCATTAGATGATGTACCTTTATAAAAATTCAAAATGTTGTTCCGGAAATGCCAGTGAGCGTCAGATTTTTCACAAATGTCACAGAATTAATATTCTAATGCTCCTTGACAATGTGCCAGTAACTTGTGTGGGGCTATAACCCCCTTTCATAAAATATCCCCATAATTCTTCAATTTATTTGAGGTGACCTTCGTGCTGCCTCTGTACCATATCGGGTTGTGCATTAATGGAAGCCATGGATAAAAATAATATACATTTCCTTTCCCCCGACTTCGATCCGACATTTTGTTCTCGAGTTACGGCTGGTTTGGGCATTTTTCCGACTGGTTTTTGGCTGGTCGTAGCGCCAAAAGGAAGCATTGTGCACCCAGGTTGTCTTATCACGGTGTCAGGAATGAGCTCTCAAACGTTGTAAGTGTTGTTTTGAAACACCCTCTATATTTCTATCCTGTTTCTGATTAGCTTCTCTTTGCCAATCAATTTCCAGTATTCCCAAAATAAACCATAAGTGAACTAAATTCACTAAATCGCCTTCCCCCTATGCTTTCTTCTTGTATAGTACTTATTATATATTTATATTGTAATTGACAGAGATTGCCAATATTGATTGAAATATCTGGTTAAAATTCTATTAGAGGAATTCCCTCTTCAGTACAGAAATTCCCTCCTTGCATCCTACCGCCATTTTAGGCGAGATGGGATTAAGTAAGATGGAAATTCCCATCCCGCCTAAAATGGTAGACATTCTTATTTTGGAGATATAAGTGGCTGATAAATCGTTAGGCGAGGTGGGATTAGGCTAGATGGGATGGAATCATCTGAAAAGGTAGGGGTACGGTAGGTAGCGGCATGACGTCACGCCGTCCCCCATGCCTATCTTTGCCCATTGTAATTGCTTAGGAAGTGGGAGGACGCCGTACACAGTTTTTTGGAGGTGGGGATAGGGTCCCCCGCGTTCCCACGCACTTTAACCCCTGCTGCTAAGTATTAATTGCTGTGAGGACTAACGAAAAATATTATGTGATAATAATAATAATAATAATAATAATAATAATAATAATAATAATAATAATAATAATAATAATAAAGTATCTGAATGATACATATATTTTTTCAACTTTTATTACAATTGCTGTGGGTTCCCATGAATCTGGTTATATTGTTTTTGAAAGGAATAAAGAGGCTTCAAACAATATGATATTTGTATAAAAGAAAAAAAGCCTTATCAGTTGCAAGAACTGAGAAGTGGCCTTGTGTCTGTTTTTTTAAACACAATGTTACGAGGCACAGAAGCCACCACGCCTGCGGTGTGCTTGCTTTTTTGCCTCAGGCAGCTTCAGTACTAAAGTTAAGACTTTGCTTCAGGCAGACAGTACTAAAATTCTGTCAATTTATGTGTAGCTATCAGCAACCACACAGGTTCTTTGAAACGCTGAATTTTACAAGAAAGGTTTTGTCCATCGGATAGGAAGCCCATCGTACGTTGTAATCCCTCCCCTCTTTTGCACACTGTGTGAAATTTAACTTGTATACTGTAGTAAGTTACAGAAAAGAGAATGCTATTTTTTAAAAAATGACATTATCGAATAAGATTGACCATTATTACAATATATTCAAGATGAAAAATATTTTTTTAAAAGTCGTCGTACTTAGTTGTCTGCACTGAAATTCCCACAATGTGCTTTCTTCTTTTCTAATATGAGCTCCGAGCTTCTTCGTGTCTAAGTGGTTAGCGTACGTGCCTTTGGCGTGAGAGACCCGGGTTCGATTCCGGTGAGAGCTCATGTAGTTCGGGTTTGTCAATTAATCAGTAGGTCCCGTCTTATATAGCCTCGCTGCTGAAAGGGACGATAAAATCAACTCAACTCATATTGAGCACCATAGGAGATATAACTCCGAGGTGAATTTTGTCCCTGGAAAACCTCCCAAAATCACCAACGGTACGAAATATGTCTGCAATGCAACGTGTCCATCATTTCCAACTCTATGCTCTGTGATCTAGTTTGCTTTTCATGTTTTCAGTAAACTAGACAGACAAAAGGAAGAATAGAGGCTTTCTTCCAGAAAATTGTGTTCGAGGGTGGGGGGTCACACAGGCTCGTATCCACGGGGAGTCTAGGGGGCCGGGCTCACCAACAATTTTTACATTAGAATGATTTATGAGCATTAAAGTAGTCAGCCATTAGGATTTTTTTGTTTTAGGATGATACCAGATTCGACTCCTGGTGTAAGCTCAACTTTCAGTATTGTGTCATTTGCAGGTCTCGTCTCATACAGATTCGTTGAAAAACCTCTAAACATGTGCTATGACTAGTATGCGAACTAAAGTTTTTTTAGCAAAAGAGAGAGAAATTTCTTGCTTTAGACTCTGCCCTGTAATCCAGTTTTTCTGGAGGCGAGATAGTATGGTTGGGAACGACCTATCAGATTCAAGTTCTGAACCCACATATAAAAGACCTTCCTTTATAACCTTGGTGTTGTATAAAGACGAAAAACAAAAATATACTGATAGCTCCAGTAATAGATATTATAGCAAAGAGATTTAAAAAATAGGTGGTTTTGAAATAGAGAAAAGACAGTACCTGAGCTTTATTAGTATTACTAGCATATATTACCCGCTTTGCTAAGTTAGAATGAAAATTTTAAAGCACAACTCCGTATTTCATGTGTTTAGTACCCGTGAAATATGCTGTTTTCGTTTTTAATGGCATCGATTTAAACAGCATCGGAAAGATCATTGATCAACTCGGCGACCCCAAAAATCATGGATTCGACACCAATAATGGTCATTTTCGGTCATTTATATATATATATTTCCTCCTCCCCTATGTTGCGGGCCATGGCAACGAAAGTGTCACTGTTCATCTCAGCGACCCCCCACAAATGTGGATTCAGCACTAATTAACGGTCATTTTCCATTATCTTTAAATATCTCTTCCTCCCTTTCCCCCAAGTTGTGGGGTTGAATTTGAATTTAAACATGATCGAAAGTACCACTGCTCATCTAAGCGACCCAGAAAACTATAAATTTGACACTGATAGTGGCCATTATCGATCATTTTATATATCACTTTCTCCCCTTCCCGCAAGTGGCGGAGCTGATTTTGCATTTAAACCGGATCGAAGATGTCACAGTTCATCAGAATGATCCCGAAAACTATGGATTAGGCACTAATATTGGTTATTTTCGATTATTATTATTATATATAGCTCCCCCTCCCCCGTGCTGCGGCACATGAAATCAGAATTGTCACTTTTAATCTCAGCTACTCCTAAAACTATTGATTCGACACTAATATTACTCAGTTTCGATCATTTTTAAACGTTTATCCCCCTCTCCTCCATTGTACCCTCCACCTTCCCAATTATTAGGGCTGAACTTGGATTGAAACAGCATCAGAAGTGTTACTGCTTGTCTCATCGGGCCCGAAAACTATGGATTCAACATTAATATCGGCCATTTTTGATCATTTTTAAATTTCTCTCCCTCTCGCCCTCCCCTACGTTGTTTCGTCAAAGTAAATAGCCTAAAGTAATCCCTGCCCCTATACTCATGTATATTGAAAATTTGATTTAGATCGGTCGGGTGGTTCAAGAGTGATGAAGTCACAGAGACAGGCATTTTTATTTTTATTTTTTTACATATATCTGCCCCTCTCCCTCCCCTACGTTGGCTCGTCAAAGTGAAATGATAAAAAAAACACCCAAGGCCCGACCCTCATATTTGTTGAAAATTAGATCGAGATTGGTTGGGTGGTTCAAAAGTTATTAGGTTTTATTAGTTTCTATTTATACGTTCCCCCTCCCCCCCTAGGATGTACCGTTAAAGTAAAATTACAAAAATGTTTCCAGATCCAAACCTCATACATCTTGAAAATTTGATTGCGATCGGTCGGATATTCAAGATATAGTTCAAGAGTTATTAAGTTACAAAAATAGTGGCTTTCAGTCTTATATAAATTGATTTATATATATATCTCTCCTCCTTCTCCGCCCCCACGTTACTTCGTCAAATTTAAATAACACGATCCCAGGCGTGAGCCTCATCTATGTTGAAAATTTGATCAAGATTGGCCGAATGGTTCAGGAATTATTAAATTTTATTTATTTTTACACCCCCCCTAAGTTGTACCATCAAAGTGAATAGCCTAAAACCAGCCCAGCCGTAAAACTCATCCATGTTTCAAATTTGATTAAGATCAGTGGGGCGGTTCGGGAGATTTATAGTCACAAACATAGTGTTTCTCAATTATATATATATATATATATATATTAGTAGTGTCGAATCTAGATTTTTTCCTATGGAGGCAACGTAAAATTTTACGGCACATTCCACCAGCCCCCCTTCCATCAGAACGGCGAATATGCATCGTCTTTACCACTACCACTCTACATTGAGACTTTTCCCAAATAGGCAGTACTGGCTTCGATAGAAGGAAAAAAAAGTTTGAAGGGCCGGATCGGGACAGTGAAGAGAAGAGTGGCAGTGTTGGGCAAATTTCAATTGAATTGACAATTAACAATTAATCTGTAAATTTAATTGTTAATTGCAATTGACAACGGAAGTAAGTAATGGTTAATTTTTAATTGCAGTTGCCCATTAATAAAGGAGAATCAATTGCAATTAATCAATCGATTGAAAGTAATTGCAATTGAAATTAATTAGCAATTAATTCAATTGCAATTTTTGATTTCCACAGCAATTACTTTCAATTGATTGATCAATTGCAATTGATTTTCACTGATTAATTTTCAACACTGTAGTTCAGAGAGAGTGTGGGGCAATGAAAACTTTAGCCCCGACCAACTGACCCACCACACATCGTGACCCATGACCCACCGTGACCCACTCTGTCCCACCACCCACCATGAACCACTGTCACACACTGTGACCCAAGACCCACCGAAACCCATTGTCATCAACTCTGACCCACGAATCATGCCCTCTTCTCTACTGACTAAAGAGTTTAAACTTGTAATAAAACAAGGCTATGAAATTATCACTCATTGGATTTTAAATTTCTACGATCAATCACTCAAGCACCGCTCTATTACAATAACGGTGGATCTGACCTTTCTAATATAAATAAAATAGTTTGCCTGAGTGTCTGTCTCTCTATCTGTGTGCGGCCCGTGGACCAGACGAGTGGACGAAAGTTTTTAAAATTTGGTCGCGGGTAGCTTGGTCTAGGCCACAGATCAAGACGAAGAGTTTTTTTTTCAACCGGGACCGGCCTGGGAACCAGACAAATTGGCCGAGAGTTACCAAATTTTGGACATGGATACCTTGGTTCAGGTCCCAGACCAAAGTGAAGCGTTTTTGACTAAATTCGAACCATGGGGGTCTCAGGAGGGCGTTAACCCAGACATGTAAAAGTAGTAGAAAATGACCGATATTAGTGTCGATTTCATAGTTTTCGCGGTCGCTGAGATCAATGGTGATACTTTCATTAGCGATGATTTTCTAATTCAGCCACCATTGTATGTGGGTCGGGAGTCACCGGGGTGGAGAATTGCGAGACATGTAAAAATAATGGAAAATGACCGATATTAGTCTCAAATCAATAGTTTTCACTGTCGCTGAGATGAATGGTGATACTCACACAGGCGTTGACTTCCAAATACTGCCCCCATCGGCTGCTGGCCAGAGGCATGGTTTTTTTCAAAATTGGAACCAGAGGATCATAGGGGCTTTTATCGGAATAGAAAATGGCAGATTTTAGTGTCACATTCATAGTTTTCGCGGTATCGGCTGGAGGCCAGAGGCGATTTTTTCACAATTCGAACCAAGGGGGTCTCAGGGGGCGTTTACCGGGACATGTAAAAGTAGTAGAAAATGACCAATATTTGTGTCGAATCCATATTTATCGGGATTGCTCAGATGTATAGTGACAACCCCGATAGGGTTACGTTCAAATTCAGCCCCCATCGGCCTTCCCAATGAAAACACATGTATATATTTTATTTTGTTTTCCATGTAGTTAACATTAATGTCATAGTAGATTAAATTATAAAATTCGAATTAGTAATTCTGTTTTACATTGCTCCATACATACACTGGAGCAAATCCCGGGGGGATGAAGGGGACATGTTCCCTCCAATCTTGGAACTGGGGAGATTGTCCTCCCCAATAATCCGATTTGAAATGTGTTTTTTGGGAGAGAAATTTGATTATTTGTGCCCGATCGCTAGAAAGGAAAGTGAGATGAAATTAATGTCCACTCAGAATAAGCCTCAAATCTGCCCGCCTCCCAATGTTGAAGGCAATTCTGCTCCCCTGATCCTCTACAGCATTGTTTCTCGGCTACAGAAATATTTTGAACATCGCTATATATGTATATATATAATATGTAACGATCTTACCCGTCCCCCCCCTCCCCTAATGTTGAAGACAGATTTGCGCTGTTGCATACATACCTGTCGTTTCTCGTTTCTTTTTGTCCATGAACTCAAAATCCTGGACAAGGCTTGCATAAATTTCTCGCCGTGCTTTTTGCTTTTCAATCCTGCCCTTGAAAGAGTCTGTTATCTTATCCCATATGCAAAGTCTACATTCCACAAGTTGAATAACGGTTAAAATATCGAATGGAAAAATTCCTGCCATCTCTAAAAATCTAAGCAAAACTAGAAAGGTAAGAATGCAATAATACACAACCTTTTGATCCAGTCACTGTAGCTAAAATGCAGAACTCTATCAGGGGGTCGATCCCGGTACAAAGGGGAGAGGAAAAACTTGGATACATAGCTTTGGTCTTTGTTTTCAATTGCCATTCTACACATTATTTTTTAAAATGGGAGATTTGGGATAGTTTTGGAAGTGAGAGAAAAAATCTGCAACAAGTGAAGCATGAAGTCACATCCCTATTGTTGAGATCACAATCAAGAAAATGCCAAGTGAGTAACTTGTCCTTGGAGCTTGGGAAAGAGTGTTTGATTGTGTTGGTTTCGTTTCAAACTAATAATTCTACTTTGACTTGTCAAAAAATATTGTATTCAATCACTGCTTATTGAGTGGAACCGGGAAAAGTGATCTGCACACAATTCTAATGAAAATAAAAGGAAGTAATAATAATCAGGATTTTTTCCATATGCTTATGTTCACAGTGTATCAAAATTTGAAAATTACGCTTAAATTAATTTCCAGAATGTATTGAAATTTAAATGCATTAATAGATTAAAAAATATACCATCAAAGAGTGTGTGTGTGAGAGAGAGAGAGAGACAGAGAGAGAAAGAACAAAAATTAAAAATTAGTGGAAAATAATCAAGAACTTGGTTATCTAAATTTTCTATATTCTATTTGGTAATAGCTATTTAGAGGGAAACCAGTACTTTCAAACTTCCCACATTTTATACTTATTTAATAAAGGGAATTAGCTACTCCAAAACAGAGACTGTAAAATAATAATAAGCTGTTCCGAAGTTGTTTATAGGACAAGATAATAATAATATTATTATACAATTATAATAGAAAAAATGGAAACAACAAAATTCCAAAGACAAGAAACGAAACAAAAATATACAGCGCCTTGTCACTCTCTCTCTTCATCTAACCCACTGGCCGGCCGACATTATCGGCCACATGTGCATCCAATCATAAGAAAACATTGCCACCGACAAAATCGGTGTCGGCGATACCGCCGACATTATCTGGGGCTTGGCCGACAGCATCTGCGTGTCGGAGGATCGGCCGATAATATCGGTGGCGTGTGTAAGCTACGATTTGAGTACATTGAAGTAGATTTCACCGCCGACATTATTGATGCTTCCACCGATATTATCGTTGCCGTGTGCAAACGCACTAAGACTTCTCTTTGATCTGTATGTAAACTTTTGTCAGTTGATGCAAAAAATAAGTGAGTTTGTTCTACGCTCTACATTTCGAACTGATTTTATAAGATGAACAGACTTTCCACACTTGAAAACAACATAGACAGATTTTCTGAAACTTTCGTACGTTTCTAGCTGCAATATTCCTGTACAGGTAATTATTCGCGGAGATAATTACATAGAATCAAGGAAATCTTACGATCTATGAAGAGAAAGAAAACAGACTTTGTTCTTATTTGCTGTCAATCTGCATTCCATTGGTTTCTTTTTCTCCGCGGACAATCCTAAGTTCACGCACGTGACCTAGCGAGGGAAGAGAGAGAAAGAAATCTACCTGGTTAGATTCCTATCTGCTGTTCTGCACTGTTGCAAAATGCAACCAATATCTTAAACAGCTTTTAAATGAAAGAAAATTAATTTTTAATTAGCGCGCTATAATATTACCTTAGCAAGAAACGGTAAAAGTGAACATGCAATATTAATACTAATAAACATTTGGCTGAATTTTGAACTCTATAAAATAAATAGTTTTTATAAAATTTTGGAAAGAAATATGCTATGTTATTATATATATTAGGAATGGCCAAAAATTTTCGGATCCGGATATCCCGGATCCAGTGAGATCCGGATCCGGATCTTGCCGGATCCGGACCTAGATCCGGATCTCGGATCCGAATCGCAGATCCGGATCTCGGATCTTGGTCCGGATCTCGGATCTGGATCCGAAATTCGAATCTCAGATCTTGATTCGTATCCAAACCTACATCTGAAATTGTGATCTTATAAAATTGAATATCTAAAATTCGTTAAAACTTTTTTCGGATTCACTGATATAGTAGGTTGCTGTGCTTTTAAATGTTTCCGTAACACGTTTGTGCTACCTTTACTAGTAATACTAAACGTATTCTCAACTTTTATAAGATTTAGTTTTTCAAATGTACATGTTAATCTGTTGAACGTGTAGAATCTGTTACATTGTCGCCTACATTAGCTTTAAATTTAGGTTTTTCAGAAATATCATATCTTGTTAAAGAATCTCCTGGATTCAAACAACCATTCGTAGATATCGGATATCCACATCAAATTTTTATTTATACAGATATTATACAATATCAATTTTTAGGTGATACAAACGCACTATTATTACGTATAGCATCAATCTCTGATTAAATACGGAAAGGTTCTAAGAATTACCTTTGAAGATATTTCATTTTATGCAACTTGTAAAATTCTGTTTTAACAGAATCAAAATACCATTAGAAAATCATGCAGGGCAAAATTTGGTATTTCCTTCTGGGATATTGACCGTAACACTACATTCTAAACGTTCTTCTGCATCTGCTAAATAGGAATAGTAAAGACGAGAGCAAGACGTGTTACTTATCACTGTCGATGTGGAATACCATATTTTTCAGGACCTGTATATCATTAGGATATGGGATGGGGAGTTTCTTTAAAGGCTTATTTCGTTTTCTTTTACTATTACTTAAACAAGGTGCATATACTGTAGACCGTCAGGCATTAAAAACGGGTATACAAGTTGCGGGTAATGTATTAGAAAATCGTCCATTAAGGAATCTGTTCGTGCGCATCTAAAAGAAGCTGGTGATAGTTTAAAGACAAAAGCTATTAACAACGTCAGGAAGTTGCTAACTGGTAACGGCAAGAGACGATCACGCAAGAGGAAAGCTCCTGCAATTGTAAACTTTGGACCATCTACAAAACGTAAATATATACACGATATATTTTCATAACGGCGCTCCTAAATTCAAATAGTTTTGAATGCTTTACCAATGAATTTGATTCCTTTTCTATACCAATGACACAAACAGCTATTGAAGCAAGTACAAATGCTGAATATCGTCCTATTTCCATATTTACCTCAGAACGACTTATTGAATTTGTTATTCCTAGAGAAACAGGGGAATTTATTGACCCTGCATATCTATATCTTTATATACGTTGTAAAATTACTAAAGCTGATGGTATACTTTAACTCAACATGATATTGTTGCACCAGTAAATAATGTCTTACATTCTTTATTTAGTCAAAATGATATTTCGTTAAATGATAAATTAATTAGTTCTTCATCAGGATCTTATCCTCTTCGTTCATACATTGGAACATTATTAAATTATTCTTATGATGCTTTTGAAATACATTTAGCATGTGGCATGGGATATAAAGATACTGCAAAATATTTTAATAATTTAGATAATACAAATGCTAGTTTTCAAAAACGTGGTAATAAGGTGAAAAGTAGTAAATCTTTTCGAATATATGGACGTATTCGTACCGATATTGTAAGTTTAGATCGTATGTAAAATTTCACCGTATTAAAGATAATTTTCGCTTAATATATCCTGAAAATACAAGTTATAAAGTTGCACTAGAAGAAGTTATTCTTCATGTACGACGCATTGATGTTGCTGCAGATTAGCTATGCAATTAAATACACGAATGGTTTCGGAAACGGCCAAGTTACCTCTGACGAGAGTGGAAACAATATCTTGTACTATACCTGCACAAGTAAAATCTTACAACATTGATAATCTCTTACTGGGTAATGTTCCTAAAGGCCTGGTTCTTGGTTTCATCTCCAACACAACCTTGAATGGGAAATCACATCTTAATCCCTTTGAATTTCGAAACTTTAACAAACAGCAATTACAAGTCGGTTCAGAATCGTTTCCTCCCAAACCCCTCACCACTGATTTTAATAATGATTTATACCTTCTAAGTTACTATACTTTGATTTCAGGCACTGGTATACTATCAAAATAATTCACATATTGTTACTCTTGATGAATATCCAAACGAATATGTTCTATATGCTTTTATTCTATCTCCAACAGGAACTTTAGATGACAACACATGGGATGTAGTACGCGATTCCCCTGTAAATTTTGAAGTATCATTTTCAGAAACTTTAACTGAACCTGTTACATGCATTGTGTTTGCACAATTCGATTCCTTAGCACAAGTAGACAAAGATAGAAATATTTATACTGATAACACCTTCTAATTTATTCAGTTGACTACGAGGAGGGTTGTTCTACACTTCTCTGCCTATCACGATAATGAAGATGAGATTATTGTAAAGGAGCTGGCCACTGTAAATCTTAACGTTCCCTTCCTCTCGAATTGGATATTTAAACCACTATTTCCTTTAAATAAGTTAGCTGAGCCGATCATAACTATTAACAAGTATCTAGCTGAGAATGTGTATGGAATTACTTGACACGAAGGCGATGTAGAATATTCACATCATGTTATTCTGAATAAGAAAATACTTCAATCATATGTTCAAATACTACAACCATATACACATACAGAATAACTAGAAAGTGTTTTCTTCAACAAATTCTCAAAGAGAAATTACAAATTTAGAAGAAATAGACTGTGCAAAGTATACTGCTTTAAGTTTTCAAGTTCATGGGTGTGCACATAATAAACATCGTTTCGGACAATATAGGTGCAGTGTTCATGAAACATTACTGTATAGTGAATATGTGAAGGTGTATGACTATGGGATACATGTGAATAACAGTGTTAGTTACATACCCATTACGATTAAAAATAATAATCTTCATCATGTATAGTGACGAACTGTTAAAACTGTCAGTAAGTGATAAAGTGACTGGTGCAAGTGTTACTGGAATTTACCGTATTGACAGACTTCCTGTAACGGTAGAACCTCCTGTTGCACTTGTGATTAATCTTGATACATCTGATTCTAATGGTTCGCATTGGTTTGCAGTGTACACCAATCAAAAACCATGGCTATTACTTTCAAAGTCTTCCTATGGATATTCCCAAAGAACTGAAAAACTTTTTATCAAAAAATACTAAAATGTACTTTACAAATAATCATCAATATCAACATGATAATTCTGTATTCTGCGAATATGTTGTTTTATTCTTTTTGCATCATATTATTCGCACTCACTCAAATGCTTAAAAATGTTTGAGAAAAATTTGAAAAAGAATGATGATATCGTCTATAAAGATGTAAACAAATTTTCTAGAAAACAACAATTTTTTAGTTTTAATTTTTTATTATATATTTACAATTTTTTATCATGTATACAATTTTATCATATACAGATTTTTTAATTTTTCAACATTTTGTAAACTTATCGCTGCATTTTACAAACAATTTGTAAGAAAAAATATTACAATCTTGATAATGCATTAGTTAATGCACTTGATCTTTCATATTTTCACCACTAATTCAAATGTTGTGTATTACGATATACACATCCTGTTTTTTTTAAATATTTCTGTGAAAAGTACAATATTGATTAAACGTGTTTCCACATAATTCACTTAATGAAGGGCAATGTTTTGTTTTTAAATGGATGACATTATCTAATGCAAATATTCTTTAAATCCAAAGAGATTTCTCTAAACCTTTACAATAAAAGGTTCAATTCTTTGAACATAATTGATACACAAGGTCTCGTATCCATAATACAGTATATCCTCTTTTGCTATTCCATTTTAAAACCGTGTATATCAAAAGAAAACCAATCAATTTGCTTTTGACAACCTAATGATAAATTATATTCTATTGGAGACTTTCCCAAACATTGGAAATTTACTGTATCATAGCATGAAGCTAAAAAAACTCACGAACGATATATCCGTTTTCAGACATTTTAAAAAGCTTGAATATCGATAATATACTGATTTACGCATGGTGAAATTTCACTTGTGAGATGAAAAACGAAGTTACCTGTCCAACAAATTCTATATTCTTTAAAAGATCACAAATTTTACGCATAAATCATACAGATGAGATTTCACTATTTTCTTCTTCAAAAACTTCAAAAAGGTCACTACGAGTTTTATCAAGAGATGAGTACTTCGTTGCAAATGTTCCAGTATTATGAAGATGAGAACTATCATGAGGAATATTTAACTTGCATTCCATGCATTCAATGAGATTATTGTTACGTAAGTATACTTTTATAGTTTTAAATACACAATCCACATTAATGTTTGCATCACTACATATCACACACAAAGCACTAGCTCTATTCGAATACATTTTTTCGATCTGGAATATCCGATTTCCGTCTGTCTTTCCTATGGAAATGTCCAGTAATTCCGGAAGATAGCCTGTATCCCTTAATAATTGGGCATACGTTCATAGAATTCTTCTCTTGTTAATATTTCAATAATATGCGTGTTGCATTCAAGTAGAACATCTTCCTCAACACTAGGACTTGCTATAGTACTCCAAGCACGGGTTTCCAATGACTGGGTGTACATTCATACAATCATGAGCAAAATCATGAAGGGATACTTCTCTATATCCGTCGCATATTAGTGTATCGTTGAAATTCCATTTTTCAATAGCCTTCTTTATGCACTCACGGTCAACGTATTGACTATTACAACAACAATCTAAACACCAAAATCGTGATGTTTTTATAACACAACTGGAGATGACGGTGGCGTTGGTGAGTGTTAGAGCTGGTGATTCTATTGCAACAAAATCATATTCTTCATCTGACGATGATTCGTATATTTCTGTTTCACCATCAGATATTGGTTCAGTGTTAACTTCGTTGGGTTCTTCTTTCTCAAAGAAATGTATGATGTCTATATATATATTTCCCGCTATAGTCCGTATTTAAATTATTTTTATACTCGCAAGGTAATCACGTGTTCACCATTCGTGGCGCCAAACTTTTCTATTACCAATTTGCATAGGGGCATGTTTGAACATGTTCACCTACAGCAACCTTAATCTTCTTTGTATTCTCCGCCGACAATGTCTTGTGTTCACCCACCGCGCCACCAAACTTGTTTTTGTTACTCTGTCGGCACTCTGTGATGTCTACCCGACGCGGGGTCAGTTTTCTTTTGTATTTGTTCTTGTGTTTTAACACACAACTTTAAGGTCATTACCCGACAACGCCATCTTTCACTCTCGCTAAACTGGTATCCAAAAAGCACGCGAAAAGATCAGAACGTATCTTAAGTTCACCAGCGAAAGACGTACGAGAGCCACGCTCTATATATGTACAAGCATAGTGTATCGTGCCGGGGTATACGCATTTCCTACACAAGCTTATAGTACGCTCACACTCAGTGTTCTGAATTTGCTAAGCAAATGACCGAATTAAAATATCCAGCATGAATAAAGTTTATTCCCTCCCATCTTTAATATGGTCACAGCATAGCTGTCGTACAAAGTATGCTTTAGCATACAATTTTGGAAAGTAATTTATATGATCACAATCCAATTTAACAACGAGTATACTATGCATACGATCCATCAAAATACAGGTTGCAATGCGAATGATCCAGTAAAATAAAATACTACGAACCAATTAAAATAATTAATGTAATCACGACATACCCCTTCTATGAAGTCTCTATAACATACGATCCAACACATACGTTGAGTTTCCTATAAAAACAAACGCTATAAAAAATCACGTTATACAGGTCATTCAACGTTTTCTAGAAACTACAGCATCCCTCCTAAAGTCTGCCTTTTTTTCCAGGAACCCGTCTGACCACCTAACGGTCAGAGTAATAAATCTTTCCCCTCTTAATGATCTGTCCGACAATGCCTGACATAAAAGTGATTAGAGTACCAGTTTAATTAGATTACCTGAGGTTCTATTGTTGACCACTTTCCTAGACTGGTCTACTTATTTGCAGCCGAGTGAAATATTTAGGTTAAATGTCGAAGATTTCCAGGCAAGCTAAAAGAAAAGTCCCGCTTTTCTCGTAGATCACTTCGGCGCTTATTACGCTTTTTAACGTATTCTGTCGCTGATAATAATGCTGATATCTGCTTGCGTGTAGTAGATGTTGTAAGGAATGGCATAGTTTTTTATACTATTGTAGAGCGAGGAATGAAGTTTAAAACTTGCGTGTTGTCAAGATTTTAGAATTTAGGAATAGAGTATGATCGTTATTTGATTTTTCCGATCTTTGGACGTTCTGTGTCTCTTTGGATTACTTGTAGTTTTGGCTTTTACAGAATATGACCTTTCATGTGGAGTAGATGATGTCACTGGTTTGGAATTGTATAATTGGATCATATTGTTTTGGTCCTACTGACATTCATTACTTGTGTTTTCTGTACTCATTAGATATTGCTTGTCATATCTTTTGTCTAAGAAGTTTCATTCCATCATTAATGTAGGAGTTTTGACCTTTATATCTTTCATTAATAAATTTAGAATCTAGAAAACTATGCCTAATAGAATAATTTATTTGTTGCTGAAAGTTGTGATTCAGTGCTCTACTAATCCCACAGTAAGACACTGTTTCATCAATTTTGTTCTAAAATTCAGTATAGTTTCAAGTTTGTGTCATTAAAATCATTTAAATTTTAATACTGAAAGCAAGAATGAAAACGTTTAATTTAGTAGCTATCAGTTATATAGATTATATTCCGCTACTGATTATCGTTTCAAGAGAAGGAAAAGAAAACTATGATATGTTCAAATTTAGATAGAAAAGCAGCGGTACAAGTTCATTAATAATAGATCAAAACAGCATTATTATATATGTATAAAAAACTGTTCCCTGCTGTGGGTTTAAAAACTAATTAGTTCCAAACAGTGTTATTTTGGATTCACATATATTTAGGAATTTTACTAAATTTGTTTTCTTCACTAATATAAACGACAAAATTGGTTTTTAAACTACGAATTTGGATACGTAGCATGGAATACGAAAATAAAAATATGAGAAGAGAGAACAAGATATTTGACTAATTTTCAAAGGATTAGTAGTATATACAGTGAAATATATAACCGAATATTATTATTGCATGAATGGGTAAAATACCAATAATTGTCGACCTTTTAATGATGAAATATCAGTTGCGACAAGTTTTAATACTTTCTTGTTCACACTTGATGTAAGGCCCTAACTTCAAATTCATCATGATTTAGTACCTTTAGCAATATCATATTATAAGTATTTCCGCGACCTCATGCCAATTAAACGGAATCACGATAAAAGAGGAGAAACAAGAATTTAAATAGAGAAGGTATATAGCGTGACTTCCAAACAAAATCTTGGGATGAGATACTTATAAAACTTTTCATTTGGGGTATTATCCTCTATAAGAGGAATTTTAACAGTGCTTAAAATTATGAGAAACGACCGGAGAACATACAAGTGTGTGTATAAAGAATAGTAAGATCTGAGTCTAACGAAAGGCCAATGAGAAGATATTATAAGTAACTAGAAAGAAAATATATTATCTTCAGAATTCAAAGAAAAATATTAGACGTTAATGAAACGTGGAATCAATATTTTATTGTGAAATAGACGTTATGGCATATTTCCAAATGCAGCAAAGGAAGGAATGAAGGACACTACAGATCACGAAATGTCAAAACTATAAATCATAAGTTAAATAAGTAGGTACTCGAAAGCTATGTGGCCTGGAATCCTTATAACTGCTGAAAACCATTTGGCAATATTGCCAGAGTACTTATACTGACGATTTATTATGTTAAGAAAAATTCAGAATAATATCACTACGTTAAATATAAACACTAACTATAATAGTACCCACTCTTACATTATTTGAAAAGAAGATACGATTTTTTTTTCTACAACTACAATTGTGATTAAGAGGATGAATAATTGTATGCAATTTGTTACGATTTGATACTAATTATATACATATTAGTTCAGCATAAAAGCATTTTTCTACAAAATGGAAACCACAACACTCGATCCAGCAAGCGTCCCATTAAACTCTTCGATTTAGTATATCTTTTAAAGGACTCCATTTAGGATATATTTCAAGTTTTTGATATATATTGTTCAGTTTTTGATCATACAAAGTCGCCCTTGCATGGTAAAAGGTTCATTTTGTAGCCTGTATGGTGAAATAACATCACTAAAATATGCAATTAATTGGATACCCCAACACTCAATCCATAGTAACAAAACGTTCTACTTAAGGGATTTTAAGTATTACACGCACTCGATAAACCATCATGTATGTAACCTGTATTATTCAATATTTATCTAAACAATTTTATACTAAATCAAAATAAACGCTTTGTAGACGTTTGTTCTGGAAACACAAAATCATGAATTATAAGGACTATTCGAAGATAAACTTATCCTAATATTGATCACTGATATACAAATTACAGTACAAAGTAAAAAGTATGAAACTGAACTAAGTTGAAATCTAAACCACCTAATTATACAAAAAGGCTACTTGGGATTAACGTTAAAAATTATCGCCAATGATCAAATTACTTTATACTTACGAGGTTACGATCGATATAATAAGAGTAGAAATCGGAAAGGGAAATTCTGGGTAGTTCTCATCTCACGTACGGTGGATAAAAACACACTAGGTACACTTATAATAAAAACAATCAACAAGCTGTTTGCATAGAAACGGAAACATACACATATTTTTATTGTTGCAGACGTAACAGTAGATTTTATATATTGTTTGATTATATTGTCTTTGTGATTATAATGTTTTTTCAATGTAAGAATATAGCATTTCTTACTGCTATAAAATAAAATTTTAAATGTATTTCACCTTGAAAAAGTTTTTTTTTTTTTTAGAATGTCCTATTTAATAATTGAATGAAAAACTTCTAGTCGCGTGATTTCTCGCCTACCTCAAAGAAGAATATGAATTGTATATTCACAGTACAAACCATAAATATATTCAAAACAGAATTTGATCCTACGACTTAGGTATCTCACAACTTTACCACCTATCATCTTTCCTACGACGGTGTGCTTCGCCATATGTTTGAAATAATATAGTCGCTTACCGGAATCGGTTTCAAAGATGAACTCCTATCTATATCCGTAAACTTATGAAATCATTGGATGAGCGCGACTGAAATGCAGATCACTTGAACAGATATAACAATTAATGTTTTAATGTTAGATATTCATACTAATATTCTAAAATATTAAAAGTATTTTGCAACAAAACCCGATAAATTGTGAGTGAGTTGTAATTGTAGGTGGAATGTGTATTTAAAAAGTTGATTGTTCTCGAATTGTTTAAAAATATCAGAAATATACTTTTAAATATAGGAGGTTAGAGGTTATGTATCTCTGGTTTGACAAAAAAGCATATCCATTTCGACATTCGTACTTTTACGTTTATTCCAAGTTGACGCTTCATATAATAATTAATAATACGATCAAGGTATAAGTCAACTTCAACTGCTCACGTGCTTGATTTTCTTTTCTCCTCTTTCTATATTTGACACAGATTTTTCTTTCAAATCATCATAGCATTTGTGTTTCTAACATTTATATTTCAACCAGACTTCAGAGACCTTTATCATATTTTTAACGTTGTATTCATTTTCATTTCATATTTCCAAAACTCACTGTACACACCTGTTCACAAAAAGCTGGAAAGTCGTTCAGAAACTAAGTCCGAAAAAGTGAGCCTAGATCCGTCACAATTCCCGCAGATCTATACGCAGGGAATTGCATGTTCCCGCTCTTCTTTATATAGTCACTAGCTGCAAACCGTACTGTCATCCGAGCGATGTGAAAATGTAAAAGCAAAATCAAACTACTTATTTCTGAGGTTAATATTGATTGCACACCTCATGCACAGTTCCAATGTGCAAAATCAACCAATATCTTAAGTAGAAATTGCTGAAAACGACAGAGAATGGATATTTAAACCTCCAAGTAGGAACCTGTGCTTGGAGCGATTCTATTATCAATATTATAACACAATCTCTTGTAAGTAGCGTTTGTGGTCAAGCGGGTTTAGTACTGTTACTGACATTTCTTAAACGAAGGGCGACGTGACGTTTCAAGCCTCTGTGCTGAAAGTTAAAGTTTTACTTCCTTTTTTTAAATATATGAGAACCTTTTTATAAATATAAATTTCTACTGTGAATTGATTGGAAACACATTATCCGACGAACTGTCACTTTTCAAATCCCTGTCACATTTACTAGCCCGCCATGTCCATAATTCGTATACGGAAACGCTCAAGTGAGAAATGTGAACACAGTTGAATGCCTAAAATTACACGTCCAACATAAAAATTATTCATATATATATATATATAATTCGGGGGGCGTTGCTAACTTCATTCTTGTAAATGTGAACATTCTACAAGATAGTTCATTCACTTTACAATATTTTATTTGAATAAACATAAAATTTCGGAGGGTGGGATCAAGCCCGGAAGTCCCATAAAATATGCCAATATATATATTTGCATTACAAAAACTTAGGGTACCTCATGATCTGGATTCTAATAAAGCAATTTGAACAATTATTTAGAAAATATGTACTGCTTAGAATCGGATTAAATCGCAATGCCAGTAATCTTTAATATCTTACATTTGTATTTATTTTCATTGAATGTGTACTTATTTTATACTATATAGCATGAATATTAACTGCTACATAAGAAACAATTATCTATAATTAAATTTAAGTTGGAAATCGATATAGTTATTATAAGAAGAAGCTTGTGAAAATGAAGTGTACAACAGTGGTTGTATCTGAAATAGATGTTGCGTAATGGTGTAATTTGTTACCCCGCCAGCTTTGGAATACTGGGTTTTTCAAACTGTCCATCCTTAGTGATGCAGACAGTCGAGTCGAGACAGAATTTTCCTCACAAAATTCGAGTCGATACACAACTCCTCCAATAGAAAAATATACATTTGACGAGTCGAGACATCACTTTTACAGCATATTGTCGAGACGAGACAGCCTCAAGTCTTGTCTCGTGCGCATCCCTATCCATCCTACCTAAATAAAATCAATTTTGGATGCGAATACTAAATTTCTTTTAACGATAATTGTGATCTACGAGACAGATTGAAGTAAGATATTGGCTTGAACTGCTTTATTACCCACTTAACCTTCATATACTGTAATTATATCTAATTGTGGCATAAATATTTATCATTATTAGAATGTAAACACTGAAGAATATATATTAACACATAATGAGGAAGAACTCAATGCTCGTAGTAATTAACAAATTGGTTGCATGTTTATTTAAAATTAACTCTCTTGAAATCTAAATAATCATTATTAGAAAGAAAACAAGAGAACCTTTTGTTCATTTGGACATATTATAAGAGATTGAGGAATGTGTATTTAACCGAACAGAATATATGAAACTAAATGGAATGGCATGTGGAACCGAACTTGAAAGAGGATAGGATGTGTAAATGAAAAATGAAAGAAAGCAATGGTTAACAGCAGTAGTCACTACTTACACCAGATGAGTCAAATCTCCCTCCCCCCCCCCGAAAAAAGTTCAGCAATTCTCAAATATAAGGGCGTCACATTTTCTTTGTTTCCTGACAAAATTGAAAAATGAATTTAGCATATTGTTCGTCTATACCCCTTCAATATAGTTAGCTAACAAACCAAGTACGGTCGACTGACTAGACGTTAAGTGAGTGAAATTTATATAGGAAGTTTCGATACAGCGTCCACCGAAGGGACGCAGACGTGGTGCTGAAGCTTCTGGTAGGTCCTATTTCGTAATGGATTTTAGGTAAGTGAGATTTCTTTATACATATCAGGAAGCTCTTTAACTCAATACTAAAAGCGTGTCGTATGATTTATTCAAATCGTGAGGTATTCGGACAACCATGAGCCCAATTCATTTTGCTTCACTGCTCACAAGTTTAACTTGAAATAAATTCTTACTTTTCTAAGGAAACACAAACTGTTTTAATGCTCATTTTATTATGGTTGAAATGTATAATTCTGCAAGTAATAAAAAATTACATGTCCATCTCCGAGATTCGATTCCTCGTCCTTTGGATCAGTAGTTCGACACATAGACAACTAGACTAATTGTCGTTGTGTAACAGTTTCCAGGAAAATCGTTTTCAATTGCATGAAGGAAATTGAGGGCATTGATTATAGCTGGATTGAGGCAACTATCGTGTGCTCCCATGTATACATAATTTCAAAATACTTTATCCTTAAGTATTACAATGATGAATTGTTTCTACAGTACAGTTAATAACGGATAATTCTCTTATTACACTTAAAAGAGGAAAATACAAATTTACAGAACGTTTTCGATTGTGAACGTTGGATTGTGGGTTCGAACCTATCATCTTACTATTTCCCGAAGATACTCAAAGTTGAACTTGGGAAGTGTTTGCCTCAAAAGACCAATATTACACAATCCAAGTTCAAAAACTAGTTCTTATAGCAACTATAGTGATTTCCTAATTAAATTTAATTTAGAGTTACCCCATGCCGTAAGCGTCGGTGGACCATCGATGGGTAACTAGTGACCTCTCGACAAACATTGATGGCCCCACTGCAACTATCCACGGTGGTCCCACTTCCCTTTTGAAAATTATACCACCAGTGGGCCACGGGTGGCAGAGACAGGACGAAATGCCAATCAATTGCAAAATTACTCCACCAAAATATGTTAAATAGCCTATATGCATGATTCATTTACGTTGAGATACGTCTAAAAAGCACTGACAAAATGTATATAAAGTTCTCCCGGAATGGCGCGAAACAGCAACCTTGTGATGTGGAAGCAAGGGTTACTCTTGACCCTGGAGCTCACTTTAGGAACATTCGTCAGGAAAACAAATATATAATAATAAACGCATGAACATGACTGGCGATCAGTCGCTTCGATCTCTTCACCGATTATCCGCGACGAATCTAAAGATGGACCGAAAAGAAGTCATCGCCGCTATGTGGTAGTAACTGCAACACCCATACTCTAGATGTCTGTTTCGACTCGACGAAACCCTGCCGCCAGGGACACACTAGCGGCAATCTTTCGATGCGTCGCTATATCGACGATCGACATTTACCGGCAAGTGGGCCATTAGATATTGGCGACGTTAACGGCATGGGGTCAAGTTTAATCTCAGAAATGTGAGTTTTTTATTTTTGGCATAAATTTTAACTCCTCTGTTAGGATACGCATTTTAATAAAAATGGCGTGACAACAAGCCAGTGCGCGCATAGCACTATAAAATGTTTTACGAGGGGCTATCTTCATGCTTGCTATACATTATGTTTGGTATTTCTATTTGTATACATTTCGTGAGTAAGAGGGCGGTCTACCCTACACCCTTCGGGTGCCTATAAGTAAGAGGGAGGTAAAAGTGCAAACTAATAAAAATCATACCAAACGGTAAAGCTATTTTTTGTTCTGGTAGACGACGTGTTTTTCATTTATATCATATGTAGATACTGATTAATGGCATTATTACTGTCCTATTATTTATTTCATTTTTACCACATAGCCTATTTTTCTCAACGTTTAAGTCCTTTAGGCTAAAGATGACGGGTGATTCATGCAAATAAATTCTAGGTCAAGTAAAATTTTAATGAACCCTTAGCGGGAATTGTACCCGAGACTATAAGATCCAACAACGAACGCGTTAGTCATTAAATATTAAAACAAAACTGACTTACGGAACGTTCCTCAGTAACTGTTTTTTTTAATTTGTAATGTTTTTACTCGGTTCATAGTTTTAGCAGTACCTCTTTAACAACAGGGGCACGAACACAGAATTATCACAGATAGGTAAAAACACAAGCCTCTCCCAGTGAGAATAGAACCCGGTACCCCGTACACCAAAGGCACACGTGCTAACCACTTTTTTCATTTTCTTTATTGCAGTAGAGTTACATATAAAACATAAAGTACAGTCAGATTACATGAGTATCAGAGAACAGTTCCTTTTTTCTATTAGTAGAGTGACAGAGATCTGTATATACGATTACATATTGGCTACATATTGGTAAAACGTCCAAAGGTGAGGACGTTAGTTATAAACTTGAACAATAGCTATATCGAGGAAATTGGCAAAGAGGGTTTCTCTTCTGGTTGGGGGTAAATGTCTATATCCGATATACAATAATCCTGGTATTCGGTAATACGGCGTAACTCAAGAGTGAGGATATAATGAATAGTAGTCGATATTAACCACTGCACTGAGTTGTGTTTAGCGCTGGGAAAGAGACGGAAATCAGGAAATAAGACTAGATCACTGGTAACAGAATCTGGCACTGTACGGCAAATAGTACTGATCATTCGTTAAAACTTGGCCCAAATATGAACTGTATTACAACAGATTGTTAACCGATGTTCGATGTTGGCACGACCACACTTGATATAAAGGGCACTGTCACTGAAGTGTAAGCGATGACGTTTAGCACGAGTGTCCACAAGGTCGTTCACTACAGCGTACCAACTCGAGTTGTCGCTCCAGAAAGATGAGAGGCAAAGATATTACTCCACACTCTCGTTCATTGTCGTGTGGGGTGCTTTTCGTAGAGGCGATGTGGAGGGAGAGAAAGTTGGAGAAGTAAATACTGATACAAGTCTTTCACTGAACTAGGCAACGCAGCAGTCAGACCTGCAGACATATACGCATAGGAACAAATAACATCACTATAATATCAATAAACATCAGGAATATGGCAGAAGTGGAAATGTATATGAAACAGTGTCAAAACAGTAAGAAAGAAGGGCATGGCTGATTTCCGTAAGGCTGATTTGTAAGGATCTGGAAGCCTCGGAGCAGAAACAAAGCCCGAGATTTTAAACCGACGTGGATAAGGTTGAGACCATCAGCTTTTGGCGAGAGACATGTGAAGGGATACTTAACTCGAAAGACGTGACCATGCCAAAGAAACCAATTAACAACACTCGTAATGCGTTGAGCAATATTACTGGGCATAGGAAGCAGCTGACACACATACCAAAATTTGGATAGAGCATAAGTGTTCAGAAAGAATATCTGAGACAATAAGCACAGCTGGCATGATCGATGAGACTGGAGAATATGTCGGATGCTGTTTACAAGTATCTTATAGTTCACATGGACTGTTTCCAGAATGGTAGAGGAAAATCTGATGCCCAAGATTTTTAACTGAGGCACTACGTTAGTGATAGTTGGATACTCAGAAGAAGCTTGTGTGTCAAGAACCAAAAGCTTAGTTTTCGACCGACTGATCTGAGCGCCAGATAAGGCGGTGTATTCCATCAAACAGGTATCAAGGGTGCGAATATCACTGGAATCGTGGATGAAAATTGTCACATCATCAGCATAACTGCAGACTCGTAAGGTATGACCATGATGGGAAAGACCAGAGAGACGAACATTAATACTATAAAGAAGAGGGCAAAGAGAAATGGCAAACAAACTCATAATCAATGTGCATCATTGACGTATACTTCGTTTGATACGCACAAGCTCAGTGAGAAATCTATTGTTTTTAAGTTTACTTTGAGCATTGTCGTACAAGATACGAATCTAGCGAATGAACTGCTCCCCGAGACCTAAGGTGGAGAGTATCCGCCACAAATAATCATGACGGACACGATCAAAGGCATGATGGAAATCAAGTCACAGGAGAGCATGACTGGCAGAAGAATCTTCTAGGGTAGCAGTAACGTCACGAATGCACTGTAAAAGATGGTAGGTCTTGTTTTCAACACACGCATATTGGTGAGGACCCACTAACTTGGCTAAATAGGGACGTAAGCGATTGTTCAAGCAGCGAGCAAGAATCTTGTAGTCAAAGTTCAGCAAGGTGATTGGCCTGTAATGGGAAACGGTAGGTGTGATTGCTGCGGTAAAAAGATAGCCAAGCCAGCCGCTTTATATGGGGTCCTTGCAGCAGGAAAAAAATGTTCGTTCACTATAGCAGTTAAGGTATAGCCAATAAGTGGAAAGAAACGTTTGTACCACTCAGCTGGAAGACCATCAATTCCAGGAGATTTTCTAGACGGAGCACTCATAATTGCTGTTTGCACCCCTTCTTTGGTGAAAGGAGTTTCCAGTGATTGCGCTTCACGTTGATCGAGCACACATGGGAGACGGTCTAGGAAGGAAGATGGTATGTCGACGGTGTCCGATGTGCCATATAAAGTGGAATAATAGGTGTAAAAGTCCGCTTAATACCTGCAAAAGTATGATGGGTGTTATCTTCGTCATCCTTGATGTTCTCAATATATTTGCGTGTACCTAGTTTATATTCTGCCAAGATATGGTAGAACGACGGTGCTTCTTGAGGGTCGGTGACTGTAGATTTGCTGTGGATTTTCGTTCCTTCCATCCGACGGCGGGTCAGACACAACTTAGCTTGATACTGCTTCATGAGAGGTAAGGCAGAAGAGTTGTGGAGAACAGCACTGTTAGCATCAGCCAAACAACGATTGTAGAAATGAAAGAGTTCGGTGATCACGCTCCCGCTCAGCACAATACCAGCGACAAAAGCTTTCAACATGAGGTTTGAGATATAGACACCACAAGTCAATAACAGTCCGAAAATGTCTCTCCTGAGTTAACCATGTGACCCACTTGGTTCTAAAAGATTCGCAAAATTCATTATCCTCAAGAAGAGAAGTATTAAAATGCCAATAACCAGGCCCGCGTTCAACCTTGACATCAGGTATACGCAAGGTAACAATGTAAGCACAATGATCGGAAAATATGTTAGGTACAATTTCAGCGTCAAATATGTTGCGAATCAGCATGGGACACATATACATGCAGTCGACGCGAGAAGCACTATTACGGTAAACATAAGTAAAGGCATGGTGACGTTGAGAAGTACACAGCCAGCTTTCTTGGAGATGAAGACCTTGTGTTAGCTCCTGCAGGGTCGGACTATAATTAAACCCGGGAGACTGGTCTCCAGGATTTAAAACAGTGAAAATCACCAGCAAGAAGAACCATGTCACTGTTGGGGAGAATACAGGAGCCACATCAGATGCAAAGAAATTGTTACAATTCACACGTGCCTGAAAGTCACTATGAGCATATAGATTGAGAAGGTGAATATTACCGAGCCGACCACTGATAAAACGGCCAGTTGGGTGTAGTAATATGGGGGGGAAATGAACATGATGCTGAGCAACAATTGCCGTTCCAGTGCTAGCGACAGTAAAATCATTGTAAACAGTAAAATTAGGACCAAGGTGTAACACTTCCAGCCCAACTTCTTGCAATAACGCGATATCAATATGAGCTTCTAGTAAACAGTCACGCAGCGAGAAGAGCTTGGTGCTACTATGTAAATTATTAATATTAATAGTAGCAATCTTCAAGGTCATGGAAAAGAGAAAGAAACATACATAGGAACGAGAAGTGTGCATGACAGACACGCTCACATCACAGAACTTTCAAGTAGGCACTAGAAACAAGGGCGGAGCACAGAGATTGAATAAGTAGGCAAACAATAACACATTTGTCACAATTCGCACTAAGCGCCAGCACTGCAATACGCACACATAAAAAGCAAACATCAGTATCAAGACAGGTGCCAAACGAAAACATGATTACCTGTAAACATGAAAGCATCAAACTTGATTCTGCGAGGAATCATCTGGTTGAGTCAACAGCAGCAGTGACAAGTGGAATATCAACGTCAGGAAGGATATCAGCCTCTTCTTTATTTTTCTTGAACAGTTTGTCACTGAGGTCTTGGCGCCTCGAACGGTTAATTCGAGACCGTTCGCCAGTACCAGAAGCAGAAGTAGGAGAGTTCACAGTAGCGCAAACAACTTGACGTCCCACAACGAGAGGAGAAGGAACAGTAGCAACAGTGGAAAGTGACAAATCTTTTTCGCCATCGACACTCTCCGGGTTGCCAGATCCAAGCACGCAAAAAACCACAGGGACCGCCGGCGCCATAGAGCTGGTAGAAACTGGCAAAACATTCACAGAAGGCAGAGTTCGAGCACCGAACTCACTATCACTGGTCGTCATACCTGTGTTAATTGAAGTAGAAGGAATCGCAGTGACCAATCGGACGTCGGGAGTTCACGCCGGTGTAGCGCAAGTATGCGGAGAATCAGTGACGACCAAACATGACAAGGATGAGGAGATCGGTGAACGATCGTCGACAGAGCTGCAGTTTGAGACAGACGGAGCTGAAAAAGCATCATCCGGAGGGACGGCAACAGAGGGGAGAGGGGGATAGACGCTATCCTCAAGACGAGGTGCATGCGGCCCATGAAGATTTTCTGTTGTTTGAGGAACATTAATGTCCATGGAGATCTGACGGGACTGAGGTGCTTCAGATAGCAATAGGTTGGGAACCCGAGCCTGAGACGTCACTGGTAGGCTGGAGAATTGAGGGGCAAAAGAATTCACTGCAGCATCCAAACTAGTAGTAGAAGTGGCCACTTTACCCGCATAACTATTAGAACTGCGAGGTGCGTTATTGGTACGTTGGGGACAATTCGAATGTAAATGCTGGATAATGTCACAGCATATGAGAGTTTTCTCCTGTCCAGTATAAGAGACCCAGTAACGGTGCTGTTGAGTCAGTACGAATGATGGAATCGATTTCTTTAATTCCATTCGTAATAATTTCCTCCCAGTGAGAATTTGGTAAACATGGTCACTAGAATATAGTTTACTATGAATATAGTTTATTATGAATAGTACCATACTGACTCATAACATCCTTAATGGTGTCATTGGAGAGTTCCATTGGAATTACATGTAAACGCACAGTAACAACCTGAGTATCAGCCCAAGAAATTCGTATATAGTATGTGCCTGAGGGATCAGTAAATTGAACTACACCACTAGTGTAATTCAAAACTTGTTCGCATAACGCAAGAGACGAAAGTTTGAGGAACACACACTTACGGTAAATATCCATTTCAAGACTCAAAACCTGTTCAACAGGAAAGGCAAAAGGATCATATAACCACTCATGAATTGTCAGAGAGGTAGGCCGCTAGCTAACCGCTCCGAAATCAAATTTCAATGTATTCACTTGACGTGTAGACATATTCAAGATATTCTCAGTCACAAACCAGAAAAAAACACCAAAACTGTCACCGAAAGATCCACAAAAATACAGTGAATAATAACACGAAAAAAAGAGAAAATGCTTCACTTAATGGGTGAGTTTGATTCAGTTAATACAGCAGAAGTGTAGCAGCAGAGAGTACAGAGAACGTGTTTATAAGACAACGTTCACAGCGCGAATGTCCACTGGACTATCTGTGTAGGGTAAACAAAGGAGCATAAAGAAATATATATTGCACATTCCGACGAGGTGCAAACGTCCCAATGAAAGCAATATTAAAGTAAAAATGGATAAACTTAGTGAGCTCATGAAAGAGCTCGAAGGTCACCTGGGTATGAAGACAAATCTTTATTCAGGTATTAATATCTCGTATAATCGCCCTTAGCTTCGATGACGCACCTTAATCTTCTTGGTAATGATTTAATCCAACTAGCGACATATTGATGTCCCTGTGCTATTTCTTCCCACGCGTCAGAAATTAGCTCCCAAAATGCGTCAGCTGTCCTTGGTGGGGGATCTGGCCAATTTTCGTGTAGATTTCTTGTAACTTACGCCCATAGATTTTCCATTGCGTCCAGGTCAGACCCTCTTAGATCCCAGTCGACTAGCTCAACATTGGGTTCCTCTTGAAACCAGGCTTGAACTAGATCAGAATCATGTATTGAGCTATGACCTCGTTGAACTTCTACAATGCCGTCTTCAAATAAATTTCTCACAGCCGGAAGCAAGCCATACTGCTCAATATCCAGAAACTTCTGGCTGTTCAATCGGCTTTCTATTCGGTGCAATTCACCAACTGTATCCTTACACAGCCATTCCCAGCAGTGAATAGTAACATGCACCATTCGATGCGTTCTGTGCATGTACTATGGATCGTAACGTTTTCCTGTGGCTCTATACACAAGTCGAGGACCATCATTTGCTGAAGAGAATATCTTTTCGTCTGTGAAGATTACATAATCCCAGTTAGGACCAATATTTGCCTCAACAAATGCTAGTCGATCAACTTTATGATTATCCGTCAATTGCTCCTTACACGCGGCTCTATATGCGTGAAGCGCTGCATCTTTAAGCCGTCGCCGAGCGGTGAGGAAGGATCCAGGAAAACGAGACGCTATCACTAACAGCCGGGATGATATGAAAGGATTGCGACGGCTTACATCAACTAGGACCCGATCTTGTTGTGGGGTTGAAACCCTTTGAAGGCCAGTGCCAGGTTTACTAGACACGTTATCTGTCTCTGAGTATGTCTTCCACCAAGTATATGCTGTAGAACAGGGAACACCAAGCCGTTCGCTAGCTTGTCTCACACTCATACCACCGTATTCAACAAGAGCAGTAAGCTGCTCGCGAACATTTTGACCACAATGAGCCGTGACTAATGAATGAATTGCAGCTGTTTGGCTGTAGGTGATTTCGTTTCTCGTAGGCTTAAGTGGAGAAACTAGTTTGCTGCGACAAGGCACACGTCATGATTTCATAATTCAGAATTTTTCACGAAAAAAGTTTTAAGAGTAGTATTACACACATCACACACACAAATACACATACACACACACACACACACACACACACACATATATATATATATATATATATATATATATATATATATATATATATATATATAGATATATATATAGATATAGATATAGATATAGATATAGATATAGATATATAGATATATATATATATATATCAATATATTGTCACGGTACGCCAAAATTCTGGAAGATTTTAAGATCTAAATTTATTCAATCTCATTAATTGGTTTCAGAAGGAAATAGTAAAATGTTTGTTTATAATTTAAATTGTTGTAATTAGGTTGCAGACACATTATATCATCGTATTACGCATTGCTGATGCTTGTTGTTTTCTTTAAGGAATAGACACGAGTCTGCAGTGTCATAAGAATAACAAAAACAAATACGAAACAAATAAATGTAAAACGTTGTAGAATTTATGTCAACATGTAAACATTATCAAAATTAGGTAAAAGTGTGAATTTCGCAGACATAAGCTGTCTGGAGAATTTGGTTAATGAGAGAAAATGCAGAAATTGTGATTCAGCACAATTTCGGCTCAGAGATGTAGAAGTTTCAGAATTTGTAATCAAGGAACAACAAATTCGTCATCGTGAACACGATGATAAAAAGCTAATGTTTGACTGAATTGGGATCAGTCTCTAAGGATCAGTCTGGAAGGATCAGTTTCTGAGGATCAGTCACCGGAGAGACATTCTAGGATCAGTCTCCATGGTTAGTTCTGGAGATCCGTAGAAGCGCTAGTCTCCAAGTATTATTCTCGATAGAGCCACTATTGGGAATCAGCTGTTAACTACGTTCCAGTGGACATCCATCCACTGTGAGGAAGTTAGAAGACGAACTTCGTAGCCAGAAGTTCGAATCCAGTTCATCTAGGTATGTTATAATACATCTCTGATATTCTAACATTGACCAATTCACCAACAGTTCTATGAAATGTGATTTAACAGTTTTTACTTAAATTTAACATAACAACATCTCACTCTCTAATACGTAAATATAGTACAATAAAATGTTTATTTAAAATTTAAACGCTCATATGCTAATCTATTCAAAACTTCTCAAAACAGTGATTATCACCACTATTTGTTGACATGGTGGAGTATGCTGTGAGGCGTATGCCGCGTAGCGTTCTCAGTACAGTGCGAGTTAACAAATAGGTCATTGGTTCAATCCCAGATACAGTAGAAAGAGTAATGACATGCGTTAGGTTTGATTAGCCATCATGATTAGGATAAGAATCGAACCAACGGATTCGATTCCCGTTACGATAGTAAGTTGTCATTAGGTTTAAATAAGAGTATAGTCACTAGCCTTTAATCATGGCTATAGGCCATAAGGGTAAATTAACCCGCACCACCCACCCTCACTGGGTGATAAAATTGAGCTTAATACGTTCAGAAATGTCGGTTATAAGGCAACAGTATTGTCATCATTGTTATTCATCCAGCGACATGCTTGGATGCTATGATAAGTATTCCTATTTAGACATGTAAATAGAGGATAGACAAAGTCATTAAAATGTATATAGGATTAGTAGTTATATTTGTAAGATTAATATTATGGGATAAGGTAATATATATATATAAGTAGTTAAGTAAGATTATAGTCAGAGTAATTATAAGTAGTTTTAAGAATAGGTTAGTCATTATTATAATAATTATATTTAGGTTACAGGGTTAAGGTTTTGCATATTGTTATATTTTTAGTAAAATTTAAATAGGTGGAATTATTAATTATTAGTAACTTAAAAATGAATTTAAAAAGAAGTAAATACTAAGATTTAATTTAATAAATATGAGAATTTAATTTAATAAATAAAGATGTCTGTACGACATAATAAACGATACATCATTAAAGAAATATGAATTTAAAGTATAAGTATGATTAAATAACGAGATAATAAAGGAGAAAGTAGTTATGACTAAGAAGCTATCTGAAAAAAAAAAGAGTATATTAGTAAATAAGAATAGAGAGAAAGGCAAGATAGAATGAAAAAAAATGATTGATGAAATTTAAATGTGTAGTGATTAAGTTTTTAAAATATAGTAAATATATTCATCGTAATTAGGAAATTCTTGATAGGAAAATCTAGGTAGGTTAGAAATCACATTTTCGTGACGTTGAACTGGGAGTGCACCAAACCTCTCACGAAAATTAATGAACACATAAGTCTTCAGCGACATTAAGGCGGTACAGAGAGGAATTAGATACCCACTTGTCGTTTCGCAAAGCAGTGAAATTTTTTTGCGTGAATCTTACCTATTTAGCTGAGTATGTAGAAAGATCAAAATTGTGATTTTTTTTTATTATTGGATTGTAGGCATAAGTAATAGTTTAAATGTTTAAGGAAATTAGGAATAGAGAAAATAAGACTTGCTATCTAGCGTTTCAAGTTAGAATAGTTAAATTCTAGGATAAGGTAAGGTAGAAAATAGACTAATCACAAGCATTTAATTAAGGAATGAGAAAATGAGAAAGAGGAGAGATGGAAAGATCTGGAAAGAGAAAGAGAGTAGGAAAATAGATAAAGATAATAGATAGCTAATTTAATAGGAAAATAGAGTAATAGATAGTTCATTACGGATATGACGGTCAAGATGTTGATTAATCTTGAAGAATTTTTTATAACAGGAATTGACAAGTATTAATTATTAATTATTATTATGATTATTATATTATTAAACTTATGATTATATTATAGTGATGTTAAAAAAAAGAAAAAAAGCTAGCTAAATAAATAAGTAAATGAGTAAGCAAAGAATAGATATATATATACTAGTTGAAATATAGAGAGCTCTAGCTATAGCTATAAGGAATAAAGAAGCTTACTATAAGAGATATTTTTAGGGGAAATAGGACTTTGCTATATGCAGTCAGCTAAGAAACCCTTAATAGATACAGAACATTAAGAGACGAGTTAAAGTATCATGTTTATTAAACTGATCGGAGATATCGTTTCAAAGCTTAGGCCATTTGGCAAAATGAATTAATTAAGTATTATTTAGCGCTATTAACATTACATTATTATTAAGATTATTATTATATTATATGATTAATTATTATTATATTATTGATTAAACCTGAAAGTGACAATAGCTTGGATAGTTTTTATGTTGCAAGGCCAGCGACTAAAGACGTTTAAGTTAAGACCTAAGAATAGACGATTATGGAGTACAATAAATGTACTATTGATTATCGATATAACATCTAGATATATCAATTTTTATTTAATTTTATACCCGATTTTGACAATCTAAATAGATAAATACATAATAAAATATTTTTGAGTATGGAGAAGAATGGAGATTTAATAATTTTTAATAAATGAATAAATAGTAGTAACGAAAGTTAAATAAATAAATAAAGTAACTGTATGCAAAATGTTATTTATAGATGTCTTGCGAGGATGGCCGCAAGTAATCATCCAAAGCCTATTCCCAGATTCATGGAAATATGAATCTGCATCAGTAAAAATCCCGAATCTGTAAATAAGTTTTGCGTACAGCGAATTGTAATAAAATGAGTGATTTAATAATAAGAATAATTAAGAAAGTAGGTCACGGCAAACATAATTAATAATAGGAATAAAAATATTTTTAAATAAGACATGTATAGTATTATAAATAGTGTTAAATTTAATAAATAATATCAACTAATAGAAATAATTAAAGTAGGGTACTTACCATTAAAAAGTAGAGAGGATGTATAGAAGAGTAAAGGATGTGAAAAAAATATAACACTGTCACACACGTAAAAGTAATCACACATCACGTATTTGAAAAATGCACATTTAATTAAAAAAAACAAGTAATATATTCAGAATCACATTTGTTTCACATTTGCACTGTGAATTGGTTAATTCGGATATCGAGGTGGTATTATTTCATGCAGTAAGAATGTAAGAGTGAATAGACAAAGAGTGGACATGGATCATTATGTGTTGGAAGGACGTTTTACACGTTGAGCGGATACATAATCTGGTCAAAGTTAAACGGAAGTCGGAGAAGGAGGAGAAGAAAGATGAAGTTTTGCTAAGATCATCACTTTAACATAAAAGCGTTGACGCAGAGTTGACATTGAGTTGCCAACTATGTTGATCAATTTGGGTCAAGTTTGCTGAAACAATAATGCTGTTTTGTTAGTGTATGAGTGTTTTGGTGAATTTAAGATGAAAAATCATAGTGAAAGTGCATAGAAATATACTATAGTGTGTGTGTATATATAAATTAAATACCAGTAGATCAGTTTCAATTTCCCTAAGAAAGGACTTAGGTTGGAAACATTCGTTAGTGTGTTGATGACAGACAAAGTTCAAGTAGTGTTGAGTATCTACAACAGATGGCAGATACATGCAGTATACTGTTATCAAACAGGTTTGGATTCATAACTAGAAAAGAATTGATTGAACTTTTGAAAAAAAAAGGAATCCGTGAGAATGAATTAATCATTAATTTTTGTTTGTTTTCTCAACAGTATAATTTTGGCTTTCAATTTAAAAGAATTATTTTGTAATTTTAACATGAATTAATAACTTTGAAATTTTTATATACAGTAAGTTCTCCGAAAGCCGATCTTCTTCAAAGATCTAGTCGTCATCGGAGATGCCTCAGTTTAAAGTGGGGGCGTGTCACGGTACGCCAAAATTCTGGAAGATTTTAAGATCTAAATTTATTCAATCTCATTAATTGGTTTCAGAAGGAAATAGTAAAATGTTTGTTTATAATTTAAATTGTTGTAATTAGGTTGCAGACACATTATATCATCGTATTACGCATTGCTGATGCTTGTTGTTTTCCTCAAGGAATAGACACGAGTCTGCAGTGTCATAAGAATAACAAAAACAAATACGAAACAAATAAATGTAAAACGTTGTAGAATTTATGTCAACATGTAAACATTATCAAAATTAGGTAAAAGTGTGAATTTCGCAGACATAAGCTGTCTGGAGAATTTGGTTAATGAGAGAAAATGCAGAAATTGTGATTCAGCACAATTTCGGCTCAGAGATGTAGAAGTTTCAGAATTTGTAATCAAGGAACAACCAAATTCGTCATCGTGAACACGATGATAAAAAGCTAATGTTTGACTGAATTGGGATCAGTCTCTAAGGATCAGTCTGGAAGGATCAGTTTCTGAGGATCAGTCACCGGAGAGACATTCTAGGATCAGTCTCCATGGTTAGTTCTGGAGATCCGTAGAAGCGCTAGTCTCCAAGTATTATTCTCGATAGAGCCACTATTGGGAATCAGCTGTTAACTACGTTCCAGTGGACATCCATCCACTGTGAGGAAGTTAGAAGACGAACTTCGTAGCCAGAAGTTCGAATCCAGTTCATCGAGGTACGTTATAATACATCTCTGATATTCTAACATTGACCAATTCACCAACAGTTCTATGAAATGTGATTTAACAGTTTTTACTTAAATTTAACATAACAACATCTCACTCTCTAATACGTAAATATAGTACAATAAAATGTTTATTTAAAATTTAAACGCTCATATGCTAATCTATTCAAAACTTCTCAAAATAGTGATTATCACCACTATTTGTTGACAATATATATATATATATATATATATATATATATATATATATATATATCAGGAACATGAAAAGTTTACATTTTTGACGTCTGTGTCATACATAAATTCTGGAAATGGCGAGCTAGTAAATGCGAGGCAGCTTTAAAAAGTGACAGTTCGTCTGATTGTTTTTCAAAGCACTTCAAAGTAGAAATTTATATTAATAACAATATATTAATAAATTTAAATTAATAACAAAAAGGAAGATGTAAAAACGAAATGTACGCACGGAGGCTCGAACCGTCGACCTTCGCTTCAGAAATTTCAATCAGCATTACTAAACCCGCTTGGCTACGAAAGCACTTAGAAGGAAATTGTTATACAGTAATATTGATAATTGTATCGCTCCAAGCGCAGGTTGGCACTTGAAGTTTTAAATAGTCCTTTTCGGTCTTTTTCAGTAATCTCTACTTAAGATATTGATTGTTTTTGCATATTGGAACTGTGCGTGAAGTGTGCAATCAATATTAATCTCAGAAATAGTAGTAATAAGTAGTTTGATTTTGTTTTTACATTTTCACATCGCTCGCATGACAGTACGGTATGCAGCTAGTGTCTATATAAAGAACGGAGGGGAAATGCAATTCCCTGCGTATAGATCTCCGGAAATTGTGACGGATCTAGGCTCACTTTTTCGGACTTAGGTTCTGAACGAGTTTCCAGCTTTTTGTGAGCAGGTGTGTACCTTCTGCAAACAGTATATACGTGGTTATTATACCGATTGTCATTTTATTTATGTATGCTCTATTTCACTGTACCTTCTCCATTATATTCGGTCATGTTACAGAGAGAATTATCCTTCACTGTCCATTCAATTGTACTTTCGTTTATCATTCTTCATATGTACAAATTTACATCTACACCCAGCCACAAAAGTATCTCCCCCTAATTGCTCTAATTCGATTACTTGGGGTCAAGGTAATTTGCAGTTGTGGCAACGCCTAGACAGATGCAACCAAATTTAAACGTAACTTTTCTCGGCAGGACAGCAGTTGGTAGTCCTGATCCAGGTGTTTATGCGAGTGAAATTGTAAAGTAGCTGACTAATGAAACAGTTCTCCATTCTAAGATCAATCTATCTGGTTCAAAGCGTGTTGTCCAATGAACATCATATGTTAATCTCAATATTGCTCTTTATGTAAAGTATTTTTTCATTATATACTGTATATTCAAAGAAATAAAAACACTGATCACGTATGAATCAGAAAATGCTTGAAAGTACCTGAAAATATCAAGTCTAGAACAACTACTGGAAATAACTTTGTGAATGATTCCCTCCATTGAGAGACCTTATCCAATTCTCCTTATTCCAACATCTTTTTCTTAGTAGGGAAGAGAAGATCTTGCTTATCACACTGAGTATGCATTGAAATTGAAATTGAAACAGGAACACTTGAACAAGTTTGAGCCTGGCCGGGATTCGAAACCGGGTCTACCGGACGCAAGTTCAATGTGCTAACCACTCACCTACCGCGCCACTTAACTAATACCTACTTAAAATCAATGCATGGAAAAATATAAACAACAAACTCAAATATAACAAAAACAAACAAAAATAAGCAAAATATAAATAAAAATATAAAAAATATAAGAAACTTGTGTGTCTTAATCGCTTACTCGAGATTTCCTTGTTTAACTCAAAAACAAGTTATATACAAATTGCTCAATGAAGAAAGTATCTTCAAATGTTACTCAAGTTGAGATTACGTCACCGGCAGAGCCGCAACTTGTGGGGGACATCTGCTCCCAAGAGAAGCTCCCCGCCGTTCGAGGGGGCCCATTTTCAGACAAATTTTCTTACTCCATATACAATATGAACATGAAATTAGAAATGAAGCATCAAATAGGGTCGTGGACCCATTTGAGTAATATTTATTCGTATGGCTTTAAGATTCATCAATATTGTCCCATTAATAATTTTGCCACGTATGGAATGGGCCCCTGGAGTAACTAACAGAACCGCAGACCTTGCCGCGTGGGAGGGCCTACAGGCTCCGGTGAACCCATAAACATTAAGAGAAAGTTAGAGGGAAGGGGCCCAATAATTAAAATCAACTTTTTCTAGGCGCCCAAATAAGCTTATTAATGCTTGCCCCCAGACTAGAGTTGAGTTGATTTTGAGTTTAACGTCCCGTTCAGCAGCGAGGCTATATGAGACGTGGACCTACTGATTAACGTAGAATCCAATCCAGATGAGCTTCTACCAGGAATTCAACCCGGGTCTTCCACGCCAAAGGCCCCCCAGAAAAGAATCTAAATTACGGCGCTTTACATCAGTTGCAAGGATGGTCCCGATTTACTTTACATTTCGTCTTTACCATAACTTCTAATTTCCAAAGAAGAAAAGACGACAGAAATTATTTTCACATTCTTTAAATTGTATCAACACGTGCAGAAATAAACAGTTCTATGTTTTTGTTCCATAACTACTGATTTATTTTCTTATATTCATCTGAGGAGTTTGTGGAAAATTCAACCGGTAGCACTAGGCGAGTGATCCCGTGCGTTCGCCTTCTGATCATGAGGCGTAATCCATTAGGGGTTCGAATTCCTCTGAACAGCAAGGTCGGAATTTTAATTCTCCTCAGTATTTCTGTGTCGTGTTCCTGTAGTGTTTGAAATATGTCGAAGGGACATGAGGTGCGAATGGCGAACAATACTCCGGTTGGAGCGATTTCTTTAAAAAAAAATGTGAAAGCAGGAAACTCTCATTACAGCTACTTGGGTTCAAATCCCGTCGTGGTAATTAGTAATTTTTCTGAATGGGAAGATAATGTTAATGTAATTAGTATTGTAATTATTTTATTCCTTGATTATTATTATTATTATTATTATTATTATTATTATTATTACCACAATTGAAAGAAAAAGTAACATATTCGAAGGTATTGATAGGAACAGATAAGATACAGAGTATATCAGATGTTTCTTAGGTTTACACATGAACGCAATAATATTATTACAGATTAGTATAGATATTATTACAGGTAATATTATTACAGGTCTTTTATCATAAGGTAATGCCTAATGTGTTATCGTGGACAACGCTCTACACCAGTCATCACCAAACAGTAGCCTGCACTAACATCAAGGAAAAGCCTTGTGTATTCATCAATTGCTGGCTAAACACGTAACGTTATTAAGCAGTATGAATCAAGGTTGATACGGATGACGTAATAAGGTTAGCTTGTCAAATTCTAACTAATCGGAATTTGAATTTCTACTTTCAATCGCTCAAGCACCGCTTTGTTACAATAATGATGGACCTGACCTTTACGATATAAAATGGTAAAGTGTTTGTCATGGTCAAAAGTACGATGAATTTCAATTAAATTATTATGGTCTAATTATTTCTTTGGTAATTATCTATACTTTTCAGTGGAAAAACAGATAAACTTTTGAAACTCCCAAATCAAGGTATGTGGACCAACATACAGAAGCTTACATTAGGAATTTTAGGTCTATTTTTTCACAACTTTATGGGTTTATTGCCCTGTGCTCTAAGGGCTCCATACAATAAACAAGCTTCAGCAATTATTATAAAGCGCATGGTAAGCATATATGGATATAGGATGCAAAGCAGTGTATTTTTCGAGTTGAGTTTAACGTCCTTTTAAGCAGCGAAGTTATATGAGACATGGACCTATCTCATGCCGTAAACGTCGCCAACACCTAGTTCCCCACTTGCGGGTAAACGTCGATCGTCAATATAGAGACGAGTCGAAGGATTGCCGCTAGTGTCCCACTGGCGGCAGAGTTCCGTCGAGTGGAAACATATATCTAGCGTCGGGGTATTGATGTTACCACCGCGTCGCAGCGAGAACTATGTTTTGGTCCGCGCTCCTTCGATTCGTCGGGGAGAATCGCGAAGGGACCACATGAACTATCGCCAGTCATGTGCATGCGGTTATTATTATATATTATTTTTTCCTGACGAATTGTTCCTAATTGAGCTCCGGGTTTCAAGAATAATCTCTGCCTCAACATCATGAAGTGAAAAATTTTGAGTGCGATAATTGTATGAATTTAGATGACAACTGCCATCGATCATTAGAAAGTGACTATGGGAGAACTATGAAAAAAAGTAAATAGACACGCTTCATTTTGTTATAAAAACACATGCCGAACGCATTTTATCTTATCCCAAACAGTTATCGTCTCATGTATACGGTTATGAATGCACTCTGATTGACCAAATTAAAAGATCATAAGGATTTATTCCTTTACAAACGACGTTATCTTCATCGCCTCCGTGGCGAAGTCGGAAGAACACCCGCCCAGTAATCGTATGGTTCTTGGTTCGAGCCCCCTCCAGGGTGCCTTTTTGGTACTTTTTAAAATGTTTTTTAGACTCACTTTAATGTAAACAAATCTCATTTACAGGTGATTTAACATATTTTGGGGGAGTAATGTTGTGGTTCATTGGCGTTATGTCATGTCAGAAGATGCTGTCTGCAATGAAGTGAGCAGAGAGAGTCGGTGGGTCACAGTGCGTCATAGGGAACGGTGGGTCACGGTGGGTGGTGGATCGCAGTGAGTCATGGTGGATGATGGGTCTAGTAGGTCACATGCTGTTGACCCAAAACCCAGTAACCCACTCAGAAAACTCGATCCATTTGACCCACTGACCCACTTCAACTCTGGATTTGACATCACATAGAAAATGGAAGACAAAAAATTGCATGTTCAATATATTTTATTGTTTACCTCAGGTAACGAAAGAACGAGCGAATAGTGTTTGTAATTTTTACTCTCCTTAATGTTTCTGTTTTCTCCCTGTTCTTAAAGTTAGAGGAAAACTGCAAAAGTGGGTACAACGCTTAAAAATAGGAAACAAGGTACTGTGGAAGGTTCGTTAAATTAGTTAACTTTTAAGAAAATAATCCAGTGACCTGATACAACAGAATTCAATCAATATAAGTATCTGTCCAATGACGTGCCCTGAAAAATCAGGGCCCGAAGCGAGAACATACGGCATCGCCTCCGTAGATATGAGGTGTCAATTCAAAGTTGACTTCTCTGGACTATTTTTCTACATAATACTTTACTATTTTATCATGACTGAAATTAGAAAGTTTAAGCATTATTACACTGGAATCGTAAAAGTGTGTAATTACTGAATAAACTGCAGCTCCATTTTTCCTTCTCCCAGAACACTGATGTCGTAGGGTAGTGGCTAAAACGTTAGTTTTATATTGTTGGGAATGCGAATTCGATTCCGGGTGTGGCAATTCGGGAAATTTTTATAATCTACGAAACTGATACTTCTGATTATACTAACATGAAAAATATTCAATTTCTCTGGGTCTAAGAGTTGAGACGATTTCCTTTACATGTGAGATACCAACAACACAAAATTACATCATCCGTATCAACCTTCGTTCGTAACTGTCTGCCAGGTAATGTGTTTGGACAAAAGTTGATGAACACATAAGGGTTAAACACGCCCTTACTGCTGCAGTATGGACCAAAAATTAGTACCAATTAATTGTTCGTAGCTGTGCGGGAATTGCAGATACTTTTGTGTTTTACGTCCAACGATTATGCCGGTTAGGCTAATGGAGGCGGTGATGATGAAGAATGAATGAAATAGTGGAATGAAGAAAGTGGGAGGAAACGGGAGAGCCCCGAGAAAACACCCACACGGTGTTTGTCCACCACAAAATTCACTTGGCGGGGGTTGGGATAGAACCCGGGAGCCCAAGCACCAGAGGTGAACGCTCTACCACTGAGCCACCGCGGCCCCAAATTGCAGATACTGATCGAAGTTAAAATAAGGATCGGTACTCACGAGAATGAACCCATTTAAGATGCCTTACCTTTCTACTTAGAAGTAGGGTGAGAAAAAATGCATTATCGTTATCAGCTAACACATCTTTATATTCCACTTCTTGTTGTCATAAAATGATAATTCTATCTGTAAATTCATAAACGTAATAATATTATTGCCTTCATGTGTAGACCTAAGAAAGATTTCCCATACTGTATATCTTTTCTGTTCCTATGAATACCTTCGAGTATGTTAATTTATCTTTCCATTGTGGGTATAGTAATAATAATAATAATAATAATAATAATAATAATAATAATAACAATAATAATAATAATAATAAAACAATAACAATTTTAATACCAGTTACATAAACATTATCTTCTCACTCAAAAAAATTACAAATATAAACGACGGGATTTGAACCCAAGTAGCTGTAATGAGAGTTTCCTGCTTTCAAATTTTTTTTTTTTAAAGAAATCGCTCCAACCGGAGTATTGTTCGCCATTCGCACCTCATGCCCTTTCGACGTATTTCAAACACTACAGGAACACGACACAGAAATAGTGAGGAGAATTAAAATTCCGACCATGCTGTTCAGAGGAATTCGAACCCCTAATGGATTACGCCTCATGATCAGAAGGCGAACGCCCGGGATCACTCGTCTAGTGCTACCGGTTGAATTTGCCACAAACTCCTCAGATGAATATAAGAAAATAAATCAGTAGTTATGGAACATAAATATAGAACTGTTTATTTCTGCACCTGTTGATACATTTTAAAGAATGTGAAAATAATTTCTGTCGTCTTTTCTTCTTTGGAAATTAGAAGTTATGGTAAAGACGAAATGTAATGTAAATCGGGACCATCCCTGCAACTGATGACGAGCGCCGTAATTTAGATTCTTTTCTGGGGGGCCTTTGGCGTAGAAGACCCGGGTTGAATTAATGGTAGAAGCTCATCTGGATTGGATTCTACGTTAATCAGTAGGTCCACGTCTCATATAGCCTCGCTGCTGAACGGGACGTTAAACTCAAAATCAACTCAACTCTAGTCTGGGGGCAAGCATTAATAAGCTTATTTGGGCCCCTAGAAAAAGTTGATTTTAATTATTGGGCCCCTTCCCTCTAACTTTCTCTTAATGTTTATGGGTTCACCGGAGCCTGTGGGCCCTCCCACGCGGCAAGCTCTGCGGTTCTGTTATTGCGGGTCTGCGATAAATCTCAAAGCCATACGAATAAATATTACTCCACGACCCTATTTGATGCTTCATTTCTAATTTCATGTTCATATTGTATATGGAGTAAGAAAATTTGTCTGAAAATGTGCCCCCTCGAACGGCGGGGAGCTTCTCTTAGGGGCAGTTGGCCCCCAAAAGTTGCGGCTCTGCCGGTGACGTTATCTCAGCTTGAGTAACATTTCAAGATACTTTCTTCATTGAGCAATGTGTATATAACTTGTTTTTGAGTTAAACAAGGAAATCTCGAGTAAGCGATTAAGACACACGAGTTTCTTATATTTTTTATATTTTTATTTATATTTTGTTTATTTTTGTTTGTTTTTGTTATATTTGAGTTTCTTGTTTATATTTTTCTATAAATTGATTTTAACAAGGTATTAGTTAAGTGGCGCGGTAGGTGAGTGGTTAGCACATTGAACTTGTGTCCGGTAGATCCGGTTTCGAATCCCGGCCAGGCTCAAACTTGTTCAAGTGTTCCTGTTTCAATTTCAATTTCAATGCATACTCAGTGTGATAAGCAAGATCTTCTCTTCCCTACTAAGAAAAAGATGTTGGAATAAGGAGAATTGGATAAGGTCTCTCAATGGAGGGAATCATTCACAAAGTTATTTCCAGTAGTTGTTCTAGATTTGATATTTTCAGGTACTTTCAAGCATTTTCTGATTCATACGTGATCAGTGTTTTTATTTCTTTGAATATACAGTATATAATGAAAAAATACTTTACATAAAGAGCAATATTGAGATTAACATATGATGTTCATTGGACAACACGCTTTGAACCAGATAGATTGATCTTAGAATGGAGAACTGTTTCATTAGTCAGCTACTTTACAATTTTACTCGCATAAACACCTGGATCAGGGCTACCAACTGCTGTCCTGCCGAGAAAAGTTACGTTTAAATTTGGTTGCATCTGTCTAGGCGTTACCACAACTGCAAATTACCTTGACCCCAAGTAATGGAATTAGAGCGCTTAGGGGGGAGTTACTTTTGTGGCTGGGTGTAGATGTAAATTTGTACATATGAAGAATGATAAACGAAAGTACAATTGACTGGACAGTGAAGGATAATTCTCTCTGTAACATGACCTAATATAATGGAGAAGGTACAGTGAAATAGTGCATACATAAATAAAATGACAATCGGTATAATAACCACGTATATACTGTTTGCAGATGGTACACACCTGCTCACAAAAAGCTGGAAACTCGTTCAGAACCTAAGTCCGAAAAATTGAGCCTAGATCCGTCACAATTTCCGCAGATCTATACGCAGGGAATTGCATTTCCCATCCGTTCTTTATATAGACATTAGCTGCAAACCGCACTGTCATCCGAACGATGTGAAAATGTAAAAACAAAATCAAACTACTTATTACTACTACTTCTGAGATTAATATTGATTGCACACTTCACGCACAGTTCCAATATGCAAGAACACTCAATATCTTAAGTAGAGATTACTGAAAAAGACCGAAAATAACAATTTTAAAATTCAAGTATCAACCTGTGCTTGGAGCAATACAATTATCAATATTATAACAGATTTCCTTCTAAGTGCTTTCGTAGCCAAGCGGGTTTAGTAATGCTGATTGAAATTTCTAAAGCGAAGGTCGACGGTTCGAGCCTCCGTGCGGACATTCGTTTTTATTTCTTCCTTTTTTAAATACATGGGAACATTGTTATAAATATAAATTTCTACTTTGAAGTGCTTTGAAAAACAATCAGACGAACTGTCACTTTTCAAGTTCCTGATATATATATATATATATATATATATATATATATATATATATATATATATATATGTGTGTGTGTGTGTGTGTGTGTGTGTGTGTGTGTGTGTGTGTGTGTGTTCGTATGTGTGGGTCTGTGTGTGTGGTGTGTGTCACACAACTCTTAAAACTTTTTTTTGTAAAAAATTCTGAATTATGAAATCATGACGTATGCCTTGTCGCAGCAGACGAGTTTCTCCACTTAAGCCTACGAGTAACGAAATCACCTACAGCCAAACAGCTGCAATTCATTCATTAGTCACGGCTCATTGTGGTCAAAATGTTCGCGAGCAGCTTACTGCTCTTGTTGAATACGGTGGTATGAGTGTGAGACAAGCTAGCGAACGGCTTGGTGTTCCCTGTTCTACAGCATATACTTGGTGGAAGACATACTCAGAGACAGATAACGTGTCTAGTAAACCTGGCACTGGCCTTCAAAGGGTTTCAACCCCACAACAAGATCGGGTCCTAGTTGATGTAAGCCGTCGCAATCCTTTCATGTCATCCCGGCTGTTAGTGACAGCGTCTCGTTTTCCTGGATCCTTCCTCACCGCTCGACAACACCTTAAAGATGCAGCGCTTCACGCATATCGAGCCGCGTGTAAGGAGCAATTGACGGATAGTCATAAAGTTAATCGACTAGCATTTGTTGAGGCCAATATTGGTCCTAACTGGGATCATGTAATCTTCACAGACGAAAAGATATTCTCTTCAGCAAATGATGGTCCTCGACTTGTGTATAGAGCCACAGGAAAACGTTACGATTCATAGTACATACACAGAACGCATCGAATGGTGCATGTTACTATTCACTGCTGGGAATGGCTGTGTAAGGATACAGTTGGTGAATTGCACCGAATAGAAAGCCGATTGAACAGCCAGAAGTTTCTCGATATTGAGCAGTATGGCTTGCTTCCGGCTGCGAGAAATTTATTTGAAGACGGCATTGTAGAAGTTCAACGAGGTCATAGCTCAATACATGATCCTCATCTAGTTCAAGCCTGGTTTCAATAGGAACCCAATGTTGAGCTAGTCGACTGGGTTCCAAGAAAATCTAACTTGAACGCAATGAAAACTCTATGGGCGGAAGTTACAAGAAATCTACACAAAAATTGGCCAGATCCCCCACCAAGGACAGCTGACGCACTTTGGAAGCTAATTTCTGACGCGTGGGAAGAAATAGCACAGGGACATCAATATGTCGCTACCTTGGTTAACTCATTACCAAAAAGATTAAGATGCGTCATCGAAGCTAACGGCGATTATACGAGATATTAATACCTGAATTTGTCTTCACACCCAGGTGACCTTTGAGCTCTTTCAAGAGCTCACTAAGTTTTTCCATTTTTCCTTTAATATTGCTTTCATTGGGACGTTTCCATTTCGACGGAATGTGCTATACATATTTCTTTCTGCTCCTCCGTTTACCCTACACAGGTAGTCCAGTGGACATTCGCGCTGTGAACGTTGTCGAATAAACACGTTCTCTGTACTCTCTGCTGCTACACTTGTGTTGTATGAACTGAGACAAACTCACCCATTATGTGAAGCATTTTCTCTTTTTTTCGTATTATTATTTACTGTAATTTTTGTGGATCTTTCGGTGACAGTTTTGGTGTTTTTTTTTTCGGTTTGTGACTGAGAATATCTGGAATATGTCTACACGTCCAGTGAATACATTGAAATTTGATTTCGGAGCGGTTAGCCAGCGGCCTACCTCTCTGACAATTCATGAATGGTTATATCATCGTTTTGAATTTCTTGTTGAACAGGTTTTGAGTCTTGAAGTGGATATACCGTAAGTGTGTGTTCCTCAAACTTTCGTCTCTTGCGTTATGCGAACAAGTTTTGAATTACACTAGTGGTATAGTTCAATTTACTGATCCCTCAGGCACATACTATATACGAATTTCTTGGGCTGACACTCAGGTTGTTACTGTGCGTTTACATGTAATTCCAATGGAACTCTCCAATGACACCATTAAGGATGTTATGAGTCAGTATGGTACTATTTATAATATTCATGATAAACTATATTCTACTGACCATATTTACCAAATTCAAACTAAGAGGAAATTATTACGAATGGAATTAAAGAAATCAATTCCACCATTCGTACTGACACAACAGCACCGTTACTGGGTCTCCTATCCTGGACAGGAGAAAACTTGCATATGCTGTGACATTATCCAGCATTTACATTCGAATTGTCCCCAACGTACCAATAACGCACTTCGCAGTTCTAATAGTTATGCGGTAGTTTGGATGCTGCACTGAATTCTTTTGTCCCTCAATTTTCCAGTCTACCAGTGACGTCTCAGGCTCGGGTTCCCAACCTATTGCAATCTGAAGCACCTCAGTCCCATCAAATCGCCATGGACATTAATGATTCTCAAATAATAGATAATTTTCATGAGCCGCATCCACCTCGTCTTGAGGATAGCGACTATCCCCCTCTCCCCTCTGTTGCCGTCCCTCCTGATGATGTTTTTCAGCTCAGTCTGTCTCAAACTGCAGCTCTGTCGACGATCGTCCACCGATCTCCTCATCCTTGTCATCTTTGGTCGTCACTGATTCTCCGCATACTTGTGCTACACTGGCGTGAACTCCCGACGTCCGATTGGTCACTGCGATTCCTTCTACTTCAATTAACACAGGTATGACGTCCAGTGATAGTGAGTTCAAGAAAAATAAAGAGGATGACATCCTTCCTGACGTTGATATTCCACTTGTCACTGCTGCTGTTGACTCTGAACCAGATGATTCCTCGCAGAATCAACTTTGATGCTGTCATATTTATAGGTAATCATGTTTTCCTTTGGCACATGTTTTGATACTGATGTTTGCTTTTTATTTGTGCGTATTGCAGGGCTGGCGCTTAGAGAGAATTGTAACAAATGTGTTATTGATGACTCCTTTTTTTCAATCTCTGTGCTCCGCCCTTGTTTCTAGTGAATACTTGAAAGTTCTGTGATGTGAGCGTGCCTGTCTTGCACACTTCTCGTTCCTATGTATGTTTCTTTCTCTTTTCTATCACTTTGAAAATTGCTACTATAATTGCTACTAATTAATAATTTACGTAGTAGCACCAAGCTCTTCTCGCTGCGTGACTTTTTACTAGAAGCTCATATTGATATAGCGTTATTGCAAGAAGTTGGGCTGGAAGTGTTACACCTTGGTCTTAATTTTACTGTTTACAATGATTTTACTGTCACTGGCACTGGAACGGTAATTGTTGCTCAGCATCATGTTCATTTTCCCCCCATATTACTACACCCAACTGGCCGTATTATCAGTGGTCGGCTCGGTAATATTCACCTTCTCAATATATATGCTCATAGCGGCTCTCAGGCACGTGTGGATTGTAACAATTTCTTTGCATCTGATGTGGCTTCCTGTATTCTCCGCAACAGTGACATGGTTCTTCTTGCTGGTGATTTTAACTGTGTTTTAAATCCTAGAGATCAGTCTTCCGGGTTTAATTATAGTCCGACCCTGCAGAAGCGAACACAAGGTCTTCATCTCCAATATAGCTTTCTGTGTACTTCTCCACGTCACCATGCCTTTACTTATGTTTACCGTAATAGTGCTTCTCGCGTCGAGCGCATGTATATGTGTCCCATGCTGATTCGCAACATATTTGACGCTGAAATTGTACCTAACATATTTTCCGATCATTGTGCTTACATTTTTACCTTGCGTATACCTGATGTCAAGGTTGAACGCGGGCCTGGTTATTGGCAGTTTATTACTTCTCTTCTTGAGGATAATGACTTTTGCGAATATTTTACAACCAACTGGATCACGTGGTTAACTCAGCAGAGCCATTTTCGGACTGTTATTGACTGGTGGTATCAATATCTCAAACTTCATGTTTTTTTGTCGCTGCTATTATGCTGAGCGGGAGCGTGATTACCGAACTTTTTCATTTCTACTAACGTTGTTTGGCTGATGCTAACAGTTCTGTTCTCCATAACTCTTCTGCCTTACCTCTCATGAAGCAGTATCAAGCTAAGTTTTTGTGTTTGACCGGCCGTCGCATGGAAGGAACGAAAATCCACAGCAAATCTACAGTCACCGGCCCTCAAGAAGAACCGTCGTTTACCATGACTTGGCAGAATATAAACGAGGTACACGCAAATATATTGAGAACATCAAGGATGACGAAGATAACACCCATCATACTTTTGCAGGTATTAAGCGGACTTTTTATACCTATCATTCCACTTTATATGGCACATCGGACACCGTCGACATACCATCTTCCTTCCTAGATCGCCTCCCATGTGTGCTCGATCAACGTGAAGCGCAATCACTGGAAACTCCATTCACCAAAGAAGAGGTGCAAACAGCAATTATGAGTGCTTCGTCTAGAAAATCTCCTGGAATTGATGGTCTTCCAGCTGAGTGGTACAAACGTTTCTTTCCACTTATTGGCGATACCTTAACTGCTATAGTGAACGAATATGTTCCTCCTGCTGCAAGGACCCCATATAAAGCGGCTGGCTTGACTATCTTTTTACCGCAGCAATCACATCCTACTACCGTTTCCCATTACAGGCCAATCACCTTGCTGAACTTTGACTACAAGATTCTCGCTCGCTGCTTGAACAATCGCTTACGTCCCTATTTAGCCAAGTTAGTGGGTCCTCGCTAATAGGCGTGTGTTGAAAACAAGATCTACCATCTTTTACAGTGCATTCGTGAAGTTATTGCTACCCTAGAAGGCTCTTCTGCCTGTCATGCTCTCCTGTCACTTGATTTCCACCATGCCTTTGACCGTGTCCGTCATGATTATTTGTGGCGGATACTCTCCACCTTAGGTCTCGGGGAGCAGTTCATTCGCTAGATTCGTATCTTGTACGAAAATGCTCAAAGTAAACTTAAAATCAATGGATTTCTCACTGAGCTTGTGCGTATCAAACGAAGTATACGTCAAGGATGCCCATTGAGTATGAGCTTCTTTGCCATTTCTCTTTGCCCTCTTCTTTATAGTATTAATGCTCGTCTCTCCGTCGTTTCCCTTCATGGTCATTCCTTACGAGTCTGCAGTTATGCTGATGATATGACAATTTTCGTTCACGATTCCAGTGATATTCGCACCCTTGAGACCTGTTTGATGGAATACACCGCCTTATCTGGCGCTCAGATCAGTCGGTCGAAAACTAAGCTTTGGTTCTTGGCACACAAGCTTCTTCTGAGTATCCAACTATCACTAACGTAGTGCCTCAGTTAAAAATCTTGGGCATCAGATTTTCCTCTACCATTCTTGAAACAGTCCATGTGAACTATAAGATACTCGTAAACAGCATCCGGCATATTCTCCAGTCTCATCGATCACGCCAGCTGTGCTTATTGTCTCGGATATTATTCCTGAATACTTATGCTCTATCCAAATTTTGGTATGTGTGTCAGCTGCTTCCTATGCCCAGTGATATTGCTCAACGCATTACGAGTGTTGTTAATTGGTTTCTTTGGCATGGTCACGTCTTCCGAGTCCAGTATCCTTTCACATGTCTCTCGCCAAAAGCTGGTGATCTCAACTTATCCACGTCGGTCTAAAAGCTCGGGCTTTGTTTCTGCTCCGAGGCTTCCAGAGCCTTACAATCAGCCCTACGGGAATCAGCCATGCCCTTCTTTCTTACTGTTTTGACACTGTTTCATATACATTTCCACTTAATATCTGCCATATTCCTGATGTTTATTGGTATTATAATGATGTTATTTGTTCCTATGCGTATATGTTTGCAGGTCTGACTGCTGCGTTGCCTAGTTCAGTGAAAGACTTGTATCAGTATTTACTTCTCCAACTTTCCCTCCTTCCTCATCGCCTCTACGAAAAGCACCCCGCACGACAATGAACGAGAGTGTGGAGTAATATCTTTGCCTCTCATCTTTCTGGAGCGACAACTCGAGTTGGTACGCTGTAGTGAACGACCTTGTGGACACTCGTGCTAAACGTCATCGCTTACACTTCAGTGACAGTGCCCTTTATATCAAGTGTGGTCGTGCCAACATCGAACATCGGTTAACAATCTGTTGTAATACAGTTCATATTTGGGCCAAGTTTTAACGAATGATCAGTACTATTTGCCGTACAGTGCCAGATTCTGTTACCAGTGATCTAGTCTTATTTCCTGATTTCCGTCTCTTTCCCAGCGCTAAACACAACTCAGTGCAGTGGTTAATATCGACTACTATTCATTATATCCTCACTCTTGAGTTACGCCGTATTACCGAATACCAGGATTATTGTATATCAGATATAGACATTTACCCCCAACCAGAAGAGAAACCCTCTTTGCCAATTTCCTCGATATAGCTATTGTTCAAGTTTATAACTAACGTCCTCACCTTTGGACTTTTTACCAATATGTAGCCAATATGTAATCGTATATACAGATCTCTGTCACTCTACTAATAGAAAAAAGGAACTGTTCCCTGATACTCATGTAATCTGACTGTACTTTATGTTTTATATGTAACTCTACTGCAATAAAGAAAATGAAAAAAGTGGTTAGCACTTGTGCCTTTGGTGTACGGGGTACCGGGTTCTATTCCCACTGGGAAAGGCTTGTGTTTTTACCTATCTGCGATAATTCTGTGTTCGTGCCCCTGTTGTTAAAGAGGTACTGCTAAAACTATGAACCGAGTAAAAACATTACAAATTAAAAAAAACAGTTACTGAGGAACGTTCCGTAAGTCAGTTTTGTTTTAATATTTAATGACTAACGCGTTCGTTGTTGGATCTTATAGTCTCGGGTACAATTCCCGCTAAGGGTTCATTAAAATTTTACTTGACCTAGAATTTATTTGCATGAATCACCCGTCATCTTTAGCCTAAAGGACTTAAACGTTGAGAAAAGTAGGCTATGTGGTAAAAATGAAATAAATAATATTACAATAATAATGCCATTAATCTGTATCTACATGTGATATAAATGAAAAACACGTCTTCTACCAGAACAAAAGATAGCTTTACCGCTTGGTATGATTTTTTTTAGTTTGCACTTTTACCTCCCTCTGACTCATGGGCACCCGAAAGGTGTAGGGTAGACCGCCCTCTGACTCACGAAATGTATACAAACAGCAATACCAAACATAATATATAGCAAGCTTGAAGAAAACCCATTCCTAAAACAGTTTATGGTGCTATGCGCGCACTGGCTTGTTGTCACGCCATTTTTTATTAAAATGCGTATCCTAACAGAGGAGTTAAAATTTATGCCAAAAATAAAATATCTCACATTTGTGAGATGAAACTTGACACCATGCCGTTAACGTCGCCAATATCTAATGGCCCACTTGCCGGTAAATGTCGATCGTCCATATAGCGACGAATCGAAATATTGCCGCTAGTGTGTCCCTGGCGGCAGGGTTTCGTTCTATTCGAAACAGACATCTAGAGTGGGATGTTGCAGTTACTACCACGTAGCGGCGATGACTTCTTTTCGGTCCATCTTTAGATTCGTCGCGGAGAATCGGTGAAGGGACCGAAACGACTTATCGCCAGTCATGTGCAAGCGTTTATTATTATATATTTGTTTTTCCTGACGAATGTTCCTAAAGTGAGCTCCAGGGTCAAGAGTAACCCATGCTTACACATCACAAGGTTGCTGTTTCGTGCCATTCCGGGAGAGCTTTATATACTTATTGTAAGTGCTTTTTAGACTATCTCAACGTACATGTATCATGCATATAGGCTATTTAACATATTTTGGTGGAGTAATTTTGTAATTGATTGGTATTTCGTCTTATCACTGCCAACGGTGGCCCACTGGTGGTATAATTTTCAAAAGGGAAGTGGGACCACCGTGGATAGTTGCAGTGGGGCCATCAATGTTTGTCGAGAGGTCACTAGTTACCCATCGATGGTCCACCGACGCTTACGGCATGGGGTAACTCTAAATTAAATTTAATTAGGAAATCACTATAGTTGCTATAAGAACTAGTTTTTGAACTTGGATTGTGTAATATTGGTCTTTTGAGGCAAACACTTCCTAAGTTCAACTTTGAGTATCTTCGGGAAATAGTAAGATGATAGGTTCGAACCCACAATCCAACGTTCACAATCGAAAACGTTCTGTAAATTTGTATTTTCCTCTTTTAAGTGTAATAAGAGAATTATCCCTTATTAACTGTACTGTAGAAACAATTCATCATTGTAATACTTAAGGATAAAGTATTTTGAAATTATGTATACATGGGAGCACACGATAGTTGCCTCAATCCAGCTATAATCAATGCCCTCAATTTCCTTCATGCAGTTGAAACCGATTTTCCTGGAAACTGTTACACAACGACAATTAGTCTAGTTGTCTACGTGTCGAACTACTGATCCAAAGGACGAGGAATCGAATCTCGGAGATGGACATGTAAATTTTTATTACTTGCAGAATTATACATTTCACCCATAATAAAATGAGCATTAAAACAGTTTGTGTTTCCTTAGAAAAGTAAGAATGTATTTCAAGTTAAACTTGTGAGCAGTGAAGCAAAATGAATTGGGCTCATGGTTGTCCGAATACCTCACGATTTGAATAAATCATACGACATGCTTTTAGTATTGAGTTAAAGAGCTTCCTGATACGTATAAAGAAATCTCACTTACCTAAAATCCATTACGAAATAGGACCTACCAGAAGCTTCAGCACCACGTCTGCGTCCCTTCGGTGGACGCTGTATCGAAACTTCCTATATAAATTTCACTCACTTAACGTCTAGTCAGTCGACCGTACTTGGTTTGTTAGCTAACTATATTGAAGGGGTATAGACGAACAATATGCTAAATTCATTTTTCAATTTTGTCAGGAAACAAAGAAAATGTGACGCCCTTATATTTGAGAATTGCTGAACTTTTTTTCGGTGGGAGGGAGATTTGACTCATCTGGTGTAAGTAGTGACTACTGCTGTTAACCATTGCTTTCTTTCATTTTTCATTTACACATCCTATCCTCTTTCAAGTTCGGTTCCACATGCCATTCCATTTAGTTTCATATATTCTGTTCGGTTAAATACACATTCCTCAATCTCTTATAATATGTCCAAATGAACAAAAGGTTCTCTTGTTTTCTTTCTAATAATGATTATTTAGATTTCAAGAGAGTTAATTTTAAATAAACATGCAACCAATTTGTTAATTACTACGAGCATTGAGTTCTTCCTCATTATGTGTTAATATATATTCTTCAGTGTTTACATTCTAATAATGATAAATATTTATGCCACAATTAGATATAATTACAGTATATGAAGGTTAAGTGGGTAATAAAGCAGTTCAAGCCAATATCTTACTTCAATCTGTCTCGTAGATCACAATTATCGTTAAAAGAAATTTAGTATTCGCATCCAAAATTGATTTTATTTAGGTAGGATGGATAGGGATGCGCACGAGACAAGACTTGAGGCTGTCTCGTCTCGACAATATGCTGTAAAAGTGATGTCTCGACTCGTCAAATGTATATTTTTCTATTGGAGGAGTTGTGTATCGACTCGAATTTTGTGAGGAAAATTCTGTCTCGACTCGACTGTCTGCATCACTAAGGATGGACAGTTTGAAAAACCCAGTATTCCAAAGCTGGCGGGGTAACAAATTACACCATTACGCAACATCTATTTCAGATACAACCACTGTTGTACACTTCATTTTCACAAGCTTCTTCTTATAATAACTATATCGATTTCCAACTTAAATTTAATTATAGATAATTGTTTCTTATGTAGCAGTTAATATTCATGCTATATAGTATAAAATAAGTACACATTCAATGAAAATAAATACAAATGTAAGATATTAAAGATTACTGGCATTGCGATTTAATCCGATTCTAAGCAGTACATATTTTCTAAATAATTGTTCAAATTGCTTTATAAGAATCCAGATTATGAGGTACCCTAAGTTTTTGTAATGCAAATATATATATTGGCATATTTTATGGGACTTCCGGGCTTGATCCCACCCTCCGAAATGTTATGTTTATTCAAATAAAATATTGTAAAGTGAATGAACTATCTTGTAGAATGTTCACATTTACAAGAATGAAGTTAGCAACGCCCCCCGAATTATATATATATATATGAATAATTTTTATGTTGGACGTGTAATTTTAGGCATTCAACTGTGTTCACATTTCTCACTTGAGCGTTTCCGTATACGAATTATGGACATGGCGGGCTAGTAAATGTGACAGGGATTTGAAAAGTGACAGTTCGTCGGATAATGTGTTTCCAATCAATTCACACTAGATATTTATATTTATAAAAAGGTTCCCATATATTTAAAAAAGGAAGTAAAACTTTAACTTTCAGCACAGAGGCTTGAAACGTCACGTCGCCCTTCGTTTAAGAAATGTCAGTAACAGTACTAAACCCGCTTGACCACAAACGCTACTTACAAGAGATTGTGTTATAATATTGATAATAGAATCGCTCCAAGCACAGGTTCCTACTTGGAGGTTTAAATATCCATTCTCTGTCGTTTTCAGCAATTTCTACTTAAGATATTGGTTGATTTTGCACATTGGAACGGTGCATGAGGTGTGCAATCAATATTAACCTCAGAAATAAGTAGTTTGATTTTGCTTTTACATTTTCACATCGCTCGGATGACAGTACGGTTTGCGGCTAGTGACTATATAAAGAAGAGCGGGAACATGCAATTCCCTGCGTATAGATCTGCGGGAATTGTGACGGATCTAGGCTCACTTTTTCGGACTTAGTTTCTGAACGACTTTCCAGCTTTTTGTGAACAGGTGTGTACAGTGAGTTTTGGAAATATGAAATGAAAATGAATACAACGTTAAAAATATGATAAAGGTCTCTGAAGTCTGGTGGAAATATAAATGTTAGAAACACAAATGCTATGATGATTTGAAAGAAAAATCTGTGTCAAATATAGAAAGAGGAGAAAAGAAAATCAAGCACGTGAGCAGTTGAAGTTGACTTATACCTTGATCGTATTATTAATTATTATATGAAGCGTCAACTTGGAATAAACGTAAAAGTACGAATGTCGAAATGGATATGCTTTTTTGTCAAACCAGAGATACATAACCTCTAACCTCCTATATTTAAAAGTATATTTCTGATATTTTTAAACAATTCGAGAACAATCAACTTTTTAAATACACATTCCACCTACAATTACAACTCACTCACAATTTATCGGGTTTTGTTGCAAAATACTTTTAATATTTTAGAATATTAGTATGAATATCTAACATTAAAACATTAATTGTTATATCTGTTCAAGTGATCTGCATTTCAGTCGCGCTCATCCAATGATTTCATAAGTTTACGGATATAGATAGGAGTTCATCTTTGAAACCGATTCCGGTAAGCGACTATATTATTTCAAACATATGGCCAAGCACACCGTAGTAAGAAAGATGATAGGTGGTAAAGTTGTGAGATACCTAAGTCGTAGGATCAAATTCTGTTTTGAATATATTTATGTTTTGTACTGTGAATATACAATTCATATTCTTCTTTGAGGTAGGCGAGAAATCACGCGACCAGAAGTTTTTCTTTCAATTATTAAATAGGACATTCTAAAAAAAACTTTTTCAAGGTGAAATACATTTAAAATTTTATTTTATAGCAGTAAGAAATGCTATATTCTTACAGTGAAAAAAAACATTATAATCACAAAGACAATATAATCAAACAATATATAAAATCTACTGTTACGTCTGCAACAATAAAAATATGTGTATGGTTCCGTTTCTATGCAAACAGCTTGTTGATTGTTTTTATTATAAGTGTACCTAGTGTGTTTTTATCCACCGTACGTGAGATGAGAACTACCCAGAATTTCCCTTTCCGATTTCTACTCTTATTATATCGATCGTAACCTCGTAAGTGTATAATAATTTGATCATTGGCGATAATTTTTAACGTTAATCCCAAGTAGCCTTTTTGTATAATTAGGTAGTTTAGATTTCAAACAGTTCTGTTTCATACTTTTTATTTTGTATTGTAATTTGTATATCAGTGATCAATATTAGGATAAGTTTATCTTCGAATAGTCCTTATAATTCATGATTTGGTGGTTCCAGAACAAACGTCTACAAAGCGTTTATTTTGATTCAGTATAAAATTGTTTAGATAAATATTGAATAATACAGGTTACATACATGATGGTTGATCGAGTGCGTGTAATACTTAAAATCCCTTAAGTAGAACGTTTTATTACTATGGATTGAGTGTTGGGGTATCCAATTAATTGCATATTTTAGTGATGTTATTTCACCATACAGGCTACAAAATGAACCTTTTACCATGCAAGGGCGACTTTCTATGATCAAAAACTGAACAATATATATCAAAAACTTGAAATATATCCTAAATGGAGTCCTTTGAAAGATATACTAAATCGAGGAGTTTAATGGGACGCTTGCTGGATCGAGTGTTGGGGTTTCCGTTTTGTAGAAAAATGCTTTTATGCTGAACTAATATGTATATAATTAGTATCAAATCGTAACAAATTGCATACAATTGTTCATCCTTTTAATCACAATTGTAGTTGTAGAAAAAAAATCATATCTCCTTTTCAAATAAAGTAAGAATGGGTACTATTATAGTTAGTGTTTACATTTAACGTAGTGATATTATTCTGGATTTTGGTTACCATAATAAATCCTCAGTATAAGTACTCTGGCAATATTGCCAAATGGTTTCAGCAGTTATAAGGATTCCAGGCCACATAGTTTTCGAGTACCTGCTTATTTAACTTACGATTTATAGTTTGGATATTTCATGATCTGTAATGTCCTTTATTCCTCCCTTTGCGGCATTTAGAAATATCCCATAGCGTCTATTTAACGAGAAAATATCGATTCCACGTTTGATTAACGTCTAATATTTTTTCTTTGAATTCTGAAGATATATTTTCTTTCTAGTTACTTGTAATATCTTCTCATTGGCCTTTCGTTAGACTCAGATCTTACTACTCTTTATACACCCACTTGTATATTCTCCGGTCGTTTCTCATCATTTTAAGCACTGTTAAAATTCCTCTTATAGAGGATAATACCCCAAATGAAAAGTTTTATAAGAATCTCATCTCAAGATTTTGTTTGGAACTCACGCTATATAGTTTCTCTATTTAAATTCTTGTTTCTCCTCTTTTATCGTGATACCGTTTAATTGGCATGAGGTCGCGGAAATACTTATAATACGATATTGCTAAATGTACTAAATCATGATGAATTTGAAGTTAGGGCCTTACATCAAGTGTGAACAAGAAAGTATTAAAACCTGTCGCAACTGATATTTCATCATTAAAAAGTCGACAATTATTGGTATTTTACCCATTCATGCAATAATAATATTCGGTGATATATTTCAGTGTATATACTACTAATCCTTTGAAAATTAGTCAAATATCTTGTTCTCTCTTCTCATATTTTTATTTTCGTATTCCATGCTACGTATCCAAATTCGTAGTTTAAAAACCCATTTTGTCGTTTATATTAGTGAAGAAAACAAATTTAGTGAAATTCCTAAATATATGTGAATCCAAAATAACACTGTTTGGAACTAATTAGTTTTTAAGCCCACAGCAGGGAACAGTTTTTTTATAGATATATAATAATGCAGTTTTGATCTATTATTAATGAACTTGTACCGCTGCTTTTCTATCTAAATTTGAACATATCATAGTTTTCTTTTCCTTCTCTTGAAACGATAATCAGTAGCGGAATATAATCTATATAACTGATAGCTACTAAATTAAACGTTTTCATTCTTGCTTTCAGTATTAAAATTTAAATGATTTTAATGACACAAACTTGAAACTATACTGAATTTTAGAACAAAATTGATGAAACAGTGTCTGATTGTGAAATTAGTAGAGCACGGAATCACAACTTTCAGCAACAAATAAACTATTCTATTAGGCATAGTTTTCGAGATACTAAATTTATTAATGAAAGATATAAAGGTCAAAACTCCTACATTAATGATGGAATGAAACTTCTTAGACAAAAGATATGACAAGCAATATCTAATGAGTACAGAAAGCACAAGTAATGAATGTCAGTAAGACCAAAACAATATGATCCAATTATACAATTTCAAACCAGTGACATCATCTGCTCCACATGAAAGGTCATATTGTGTAAAAGCCAAAACTACAAGTAATCCAAAGAGACACAGAACGTCCAAAGGTTGGAAAAATCAAATAACCATCATACTCTATTCCTAAATTCTAAAATATTGACAACACGCAAGCTTTAAACTTCTTTCCTCGCTCAACAATAGTATACAAAACTATGCCATTCCTTACAACATCTACTACACGCAAGCAAATATCAGCATTATTATCAGCGACAGAATACGTGAAAAAGCGTAATAAGCGCCGAAGTGCTCTACGAGAAAAGCGGGACTTCTCTTTTAGCTTGCCTGGAAATCTTCGACATTTAACCTAAATAATTCACTCGGCTGGAAATAAGTAGACCAGTCTACGAAAGTGGTCAACAATAGAACCGCAGGTAATCTAATTAAACTGGTACTCTAATCACTTTTATGTCAGGCATGGTCGAACAGATCATTAGGAGGGGAAAGAGTTATTACTCTGACCGTTAGGTGGCCTGACGGGTTCCTGGAAAAAAAGACAGACTTTAGGAGGGATGGTGTAGTTTCTAGAAAAAGTTGAATGACCTGTATAACGTGATTTCTTTATAGGGTTTGCTTTTATAGGAAACTCAACGTATCTGTTGGATCGTATGTTATAGAGACTCCATAGAAGGGGTATGTCGTGATTATATTAATTATTTTAATTGGTTTGTAGTATTTTATTTTACTGGATCATTCGCATTGCAACCTGTATTTTCATGGAACATATGCATAGCATATTCGTTGCTAAATTGGATTGTGATCATGTTAGTTACTTTCCAAAATTGTATGCTAAAGCATACTTTGTACGACAGCTATGCTGTGATCATATTAAAGATGGGAGGGAATAAACTTTATTCATGCGGGATATTTTAATTCGGTCATTTGCTTAGCAAATTCAGGACACTCTTTGAGTGTGAGCGTACTATAAGCTTGTGTAGGAAATGCGTATACCCCGTCACGATACGCTATGCTTGTACATAAACAGAGCGTGGCTCTCGTACGTCTTTCGCTGGTGAACTCAAGACACGTTCTGAACTTTTCGCGTGCTTTTTGGAAACCAGTTTAGCGAGAGTGAAAGATGGCGTTGTCGGGTAATGACCTTACAGGTGTGTGTTAAAACATAAGGACAAATACAAAAGAAAACCGACGCCGCGTCGGGTAGACATCACAGAGTGCCGACAGAGTAACAAAAACAATTTTGGGGGCGCGGTGGGTGAACACAAGACATTGTCGACAGAGAATACAAAGATTAAGGTTGCTGTAGGTGAACATGTTCAAACATGTCCCTATGCAAATTGGTAATAGAAAAGTTTGGCGCCACGAATGGTGAACACGTGATTACCTTGCGAGTATGAAAATAATTTAAATACGGACTATAGCGGCAAATATATATAGAGACATCATGCATTGCTTCGAGAAAAAGAACCCTACGAAGTTAAAAATTCAACCAATATCTGATGCTGAAACAGAAATATACGAATCATCGTCAGATGAAGAATATGATTTTGATGCAATAGAATCACCAGCTCTAACACTTTCACCAACGCCACCGTCATCTCCAGTTGTGTTATAAAGAACATCACGATTTTAGTGTTTAGATTGTTGTTGTAATAGTCAATACGTTAACCGTGACTGCATAAAGAAGAATATTGAAAAATGGAATTTCAATGATACATTAATATGCGACGGATATAGAGAAGGATCCCTTCATGATTTTGCTCATGATTGTATGAATATACACACAAAGTCATTGAAAACCCGTGCTTGGAGTACTATAGCAAGTCCTAGTGTTAAGGAAGATGTATTCTACTTGTATGCAAACACGCATATTATTGACATATTAACAAGAGAAAAATTCTATGAACGTATGCGCAATAATTAAGGGATACAGGCTATATTCCGGAATTAGTGGACATTTTCATAAGAAAGACAGACGGAAATCGGATATTCCAGATCGAAAAAATGTACTCGAATAGAGCTAGTGTTTCGTGTGTGATATGTAGTGATGGAAACATTAATGTGAATTGTGTATTAAAAACTATAAAAGTATACTTACGTAACAATAATCTCATTGAATGCATGGAATGCAAGTTAAATCTTCCTCATGATAGTACTCATCTTTATAATACTGGAATTTTTGCAACGAAGTACTCATCTCTTGATAAAACTCTTAGTGACCTTTTTGAAGTTTTTGAAGAAGAAAATAGTGAAATCTCATCTGTATGATTTATGCGTAAAATTTGTGATCTATTAAAGAATACAGAATTTTTTGGACAGATAATTTCGTTTTTCATTCATCACACAAATGAAATTTCACCATGCGTAAATCACTATATTATCGATATTCAAGTTTTTAAAATGTCTGATAACGGATATATCATTCGTGAGTTTTGTTTAACTGCATGCTATGATACAGTAATGCTTGGGAAAGTCTGCAATAGATTATAATTTATCACTAGGTTGTCACAAGCAAATTGATTGGTTATCTTTAGATATACACGGTTTGGAAATGGAATAGCAAAACAGGATATACTGTATCATGCATACGAAACCTTGTATATCAATTATGTTCAAAGAATTGAACCTTTTATTGTAAAGGTTTAGAGAAAACTATTTGGATTTCAAGAATATTTGCATATATTATTGTCATTCATTTAGAAACAAAACATTGCCCTTCATTAAGTGAATTATGTGAAAACACGTTTAATCAATATTGTACTTTTCGCAGAAATATAGAAAAAACAGGATGTGTATATCGTAATGTACAACACTTGAATTAGTGGTGGAAATATGAAAGGTCAACAGCATTAACTAATGCATTATCAAGATTGTAATATTTTTTCTTATAAATTGTATATAAAATGCAGCGATAAGTTTACAAAATATTGAAAAATTAAAAAAATCTGTATATGATAAAAATTGTATACATGATAAAAATTGTAAATATAATTAAAAAAATTAAAACTAAAAATTGTTGTTTTTTAGAAAATTTATTTACATGTTTATAAACGATATCATCATTCTTTTTCAAATTTTTCTTGTTAAACATTTTAAGCACTTGAATGAGTGCGAATAATATGATGCAGAATGAATAAAACAAAATATTAGCAGAATACAGAATTATCATGTTGATATCGATGATTATTTGTAAAGTACATTTTAGTATTTTTGATAAAAAGTTTTTTAGTTCTTTGGGAATATCCTAGGAAGACTATCCTAGGAAGAAATAGGAAGACTATCAAAGTAATAGCCATGGTTTTTCATTGGTGTACAATGCAAACCAATGCGAACCAGCAGAATCAGATGTATCAAGATTAATCACAAGTGCAGCGGGAGGTTCTACCGTTACAGGAAGTCTGTCAATACGGTAAATTCCAGTAACACTTGCATCAGTCACTTTATCACTTACTGACATTTTTAACAGTTCGTCACTATACATGATAAAGATTTTTATTTTTAATCGTAATAGGTATGTAACTAACACTGTTATTCACATGTATCCTAAAGTCATACACCTTCACATATTCACTATAAGTAATGTTTCATGAACACTGCACCTATATTGTCCGAAACAGTGTTTATTATGTGCACACCCATGAACGTGAAAACTTAAAGCAGTATACTTTGCACAGTTTATTTCTTCTAAATTTGTAATTTCTCTTTGAGAATTTGTTGAAGAAAACACTTTCTAGTTATTTCGTGTGTGTATATGGTTGTAGTATTTGAACAATATGATTGGAGTATTTTCTTATTCAGAATAACATGATGTGATATTCTACATCGCCTTCGTGCCAAGCAATGCCATACACAATCTCAGCTAGATACTTGTTAATAGTTACGATCGGCTCAGCTAACTTATTTAAAGTAAATAGTGGTTTAAATATCCAATTTTGGAGGAAGGGAACGTAAGGATTTACAGTGGCTAGCTCCTTTACAATAAAATCATCTTCATTATCGTGATAGGCAGAGAAGTGTAGAACAACCCTCCTCGTACTCAACTGAATAAATTAGAAGGTGTTATCAGTATAAATATTTCTATCTTTGTCTACTTGTGCTAAGAAAACGAATTGTGCATACACAATGCATGTAACAGGTTCAGTTAAAGTTTCTGAAAATGATACTTCAAAATTTACAGGGGAATCGCGTACTACATCCCATGTGTTGTCATTTAAAGTTCCTGTTGGAGATAGAATAAAAGCATATAGAACATATTCGTTTGGATATTCATCAAGAGTAACAATATGTGAATATCAATGTTGTAAGAGATTATCAATGTTGTAAGATTTTACTTGTGCAGGTATAGTACAAGATATTGTTTCCACTCTCGTCAGAGGTAACTTGGCCGTTTCCGAAACCATTCGTGTATTTAATTACATAGTTAAATCTGCAGCTACATCATACATGAAGAATAACTTCTTCCAGTGCAACTTTATAAATTGTATTTTCAGGATATATTAAGCGAAAATTATCTTTACTACGGTGTAATTTTACGTACGATCTAAACTTACAATATCGGTAGGAATACGTCCATACATTCGAAAAGATTTACTACTTTTCACCTTATTACCACGTTTTTGAAAACTAGCATTTGTATTATCTAAATTATTAAAATATTTTGCAGTATCTTTATGTCTGATGCCACATGCTAAATGTGTTTCAAACAGATGAATATATGTTTTAGAGTATACTTCATCTTCACATAAACCTGTTAGTTTACCTGCCATTCAAGAAGAAGAAAATCATCATCATCAACTTTCCAACATGATAAATATACTTCTATTTTACCGTCTGTATCAGACATTTTACAATCAGTACCGAAAACACTTCGTAGGGAAACCGATCTATTATTAAAGCAGTTCAAAAGTTCTGATAAAATTCACTAGGATAAGACTGCTATAGTACCTATTCATACCATGTTCAAATATTATAGATTCAGTAAATGATGTTGTACGGAGAAGAAAATATTCAAGAAATCCTATAGGTATTCACGAATTTAAAAATTTATTTGATCTTAATGTTCCTAAAGAATTTATTGGTACACCTATTAGCACACCAACATCAAAAGTGAGTAGTATTAGTAGTAGACAACGTACTGGTAAAGTAAGAAAATCACCTAGTCCTCCAGTAGTAGCTAATTTATTTAAACATTGGAACGAATATAATTAGTAAAAAATGACACTATTATCAAAAATATATTAATGCAAAGTATAATAATAATTATAAATATATATTATGTTGTAATGATAGTTTTTCACGTTATGCATATTCTGTTCTGTTAAAAACAAAGAAAGGTCCTGAAATGGTAAAAGCAATAACAAAAACTTTTTAAAATTTCAAGTTGCCCGTGCTTAAAGTACAAAGAGAATTAGGTGGAGAATTTTATAATCCTAATGTAAACCAATTGTTTAAGGAATATGAAATTAATCATATAGTGTTCATTTCGACATCAAATGCGCGTTAGCAGAACCCTTTATGTGTACATTAAAAGAAAGATTGTATAGTTAATTTACTGCAAAAATACTTATCGTTATATTAATGTAGTAGATCAAATTGTAAATAATTATAATCATTCAAACCATTTAAGTATTAAAATCGCACCTGCACAAGTAAATGATTGCAATGTGAATCAAGTGTGGGAAACATACGGAAATAAAAAGAATATAAGTTGTAAATTTAGCCCGGGTAATAATGTTCGCGTTAGTAAGTATAAACATGTAGTAGACAAAGGATAATTACCTAAATGGTCACAAGAAATACTTATTGTTCATAAATCTATTACATCAGATCCGACACTTATAAATTAAGCGATTGGAATAGTGAAGACATTAAAGGAGTATTTTATGCACGGGGATTACAAAAAGTAATTAGAAATTAAAAGAAAACTTATTTAGTTGAAAAAGTATTAAAACGAAAAAAATGGATGGATGGATGTAAAATGGTTAGGATATCCATCAAGTGTGAATTCGAGGATTAGGTCAGATTCTGTTCAGTCTGCGAAATGAATTCGAACTTTACACACGAAAACATAAATATATTCAAAACAGAATTTGATCCTACGACTTAGGTATCTCACAACTTTACCACCTATCATCTTTCCTACGACGGTGTGCTTCGCCATATGTTTGAAATAATATAGTCGCTTACCGGAATCGGTTTCAAAGATGAACTCCTATCTATATCCGTAAACTTATGAAATCATTGGATGAGCGCGACTGAAATGCAGATCACTTGAACAGATATAACAATTAATGTTTTAATGTTAGATATTCATACTAATATTCTAAAATATTAAAAGTATTTTGCAACAAAACCCGATAAGTTGTGAGTGAGTTGTAATTGTAGGTGGAATGTGTATTTAAAAAGTTGATTGTTCTCGAATTGTTTAAAAATATCAGAAATATACTTTTAAATATAGGAGGTTAGAGGTTATGTATCTCTGGTTTGACAAAAAAGCATATCCATTTCGACATTCGTACTTTTACGTTTATTCCAAGTTGACGCTTCATATAATAATTAATAATACGATCGAGGTATAAGTCAACTTCAACTGCTCATGTGCGTGATTTTCTTTTCTCCTCTTTCTATATTTGACACAGATTTTTCTTTCAAATCATCATAGCATTTGTGTTTCTAACATTTATATTTCAACCAGACTTCAGAGACCTTTATCATATTTTTAACGTTGTATTCATTTTCATTTCATATTTCCAAAACTCACTGTACACACCTGTTCACAAAAAGCTGGAAAGTCGTTCAGAAACTAAGTCCGAAAAAGTGAGCCTAGATCCGTCACAATTCCCGCAGATCTATACGCAGGGAATTGCATGTTCCCGCTCTTCTTTATATAGTCACTAGCCGCAAACCGTACTGTCATCCGAGCGATGTGAAAATGTAAAAGCAAAATCAAACTACTTATTTCTGAGCTTAATATTGATTGCACACCTCATGCACCGTTCCAATGTGCAAAATCAACCAATATCTTAAGTAGAAATTGCTGAAAACGACAGAGAATGGATATTTAAACCTCCAAGTAGGAACCTGTGCTTGGAGCGATTCTATTATCAATATTATAACACAATCTCTTGTAAGTAGCGTTTGTGGTCAAGCGGGTTTAGTACTGTTACTGACATTTCTTAAACGAAGGGCGACGTGACGTTTCAAGCCTCTGTGCTGAAAGTTAAAGTTTTACTTCCTTTTTTAAATATATGGGAACCTTTTTATAAATATAAATATCTAGTGTGAATTGATTGGAAACACATTATCCGACGAACTGTCACTTTTCAAATCCCTGTCACATTTACTAGCCCGCCATGTCCATAATTCGTATACGGAAACGCTCAAGTGAGAAATGTGAACACAGTTGAATGCCTAAAACTACACGTCCAACATAAAAATTATTCATATATATATATATATATATATATATATATATATATATATATATATATATATATATATATATATATATATATATATAATTCGGGGGGCGTTGCTAACTTCATTCTTGTAAATGTGAACATTCTACAAGATAGTTCATTCACTTTACAATATTTTATTTGAATAAACATAACATTTCGGAGGGTGGGATCAAGCCCGGAAGTCCCATAAAATATGCCAATATATATATTTGCATTACAAAAACTTAGGGTACCTCATAATCTGGATTCTTATAAAGCAATTTGAACAATTATTTAGAAAATATGTACTGCTTAGAATCGGATTAAATCGCAATGCCAGTAATCTTTAATATCTTACATTTGTATTTATTTTCATTGAATGTGTACTTATTTTATACTATATAGCATGAATATTAACTGCTACATAAGAAACAATTATCTATAATTAAATTTAAGTTGGAAATCGATATAGTTATTATAAGAAGAAGCTTGTGAAAATGAAGTGTACAACAATGGTTGTATCTGAAATAGATGTTGCGTAATGGTGTAATTTGTTACCCCGCCAGCTTTGGAATACTGGGTTTTTCAAACTGTCCATCCTTAGTGATGCAGACAGTCGAGTCGAGACAGAATTTTCCTCACAAAATTCGAGTCGATACACAACTCCTCCAATAGAAAAATATACATTTGACGAGTCGAGACATCACTTTTACAGCATATTGTCGAGACGAGACAGCCTCAAGTCTTGTCTCGTGCGCATCCCTATCCATCCTACCTAAATAAAATCAATTTTGGATGCGAATACTAAATTTCTTTTAACGATAATTGTGATCTACGAGACAGATTGAAGTAAGATATTGGCTTGAACTGCTTTATTACCCACTTAACCTTCATATACTGTAATTATATCTAATTGTGGCATAAATATTTATCATTATTAGAATGTAAACACTGAAGAATATATATTAACACATAATGAGGAAGAACTCAATGCTCGTAGTAATTAACAAATTGGTTGCATGTTTATTTAAAATTAACTCTCTTGAAATCTAAATAATCATTATTAGAAAGAAAACAAGAGAACCTTTTGTTCATTTGGACATATTATAAGAGATTGAGGAATGTGTATTTAACCGAACAGAATATATGAAACTAAATGGAATGGCATGTGGAACCGAACTTGAAAGAGGATAGGATGTGTAAATGAAAAATGAAAGAAAGCAATGGTTAACAGCAGTAGTCACTACTTACACCAGATGAGTCAAATCTCCCTCCCCCCCCCCCCCCGAAAAAAGTTCAGCAATTCTCAAATATAAGGGCGTCACATTTTCTTTGTTTCCTGACAAAATTGAAAAATGAATTTAGCATATTGTTCGTCTATACCCCTTCAATATAGTTAGCTAACAAACCAAGTACGGTCGACTGACTAGACGTTAAGTGAGTGAAATTTATATAGGAAGTTTCGATACAGCGTCCACCGAAGGGACGCAGACGTGGTGCTGAAGCTTCTGGTAGGTAATATTTCGTAATGGATTTTAGGTAAGTGAGATTTCTTTATACGTATCAGGAAGCTCTTTAACTCAATACTAAAAGCGTGTCGTATGATTTATTCAAATCGTGAGGTATTCGGACAACCATGAGCCCAATTCATTTTGCTTCACTGCTCACAAGTTTAACTTGAAATAAATTCTTACTTTTCTAAGGAAACACTAACTGTTTTAATGCTCATTTTATTATGGGTGAAATGTATAATTCTGCAAGTAATAAAAATTTACATGTCCATCTCCGAGATTCGATTCCTCGTCCTTTGGATCAGTAGTTCGACACATAGACAACTAGACTAATTGTCGTTGTGTAACAGTTTCCAGGAAAATCGGTTTCAACTGCATGAAGGAAATTGAGGGCATTGATTATAGCTGGATTGAGGCAACTATCGTGTGCTCCCATGTATACATAATTTCAAAATACTTTATCCTTAAGTATTACAATGATGAATTGTTTCTACAGTACAGTTAATAAGGGATAATTCTCTTATTACACTTAAAAGAGGAAAATACAAATTTACAGAACGTTTTCGATTGTGAACGTTGGATTGTGGGTTCGAACCTATCATCTTACTATTTCCCGAAGATACTCAAAGTTGAACTTAGGAAGTGTTTGCCTCAAAAGACCAATATTACACAATCCAAGTTCAAAAACTAGTTCTTATAGCAACTATAGTGATTTCCTAATTAAATTTAATTTAGAGTTACCCCATGCCGTAAGCGTCGGTGGACCATCGATGGGTAACTAGTGACCTCTCGACAAACATTGATGGCCGCACTGCAACTATCCACGGTGGTCCCACTTCCCTTTTGAAAATTATACCACCAGTGGGCCACCGTTGGCAGAGATAGGACGAAATACCAATCAATTACAAAATTACTCCACCAAAATATGTTAAATAGCCTATATGCATGATACATGTACGTTGAGATAGTCTAAAAAGCACTTACAATAAGTATATAAAGCTCTCCCGGAATGGCACGAAACAGCAACCTTGTGATGTGGAAGCATGGGTTACTCTTGACCCTGGAGCTCACTTTAGGAACATTCGTCAGGAAAAACAAATATATAATAATAAACGCTTGCACATGACTGGCGATAAGTCGTTTCGGTCCCTTCACCGATTCTCCGCGACGAATCTAAAGATGGACCGAAAAGAAGTCATCGCCGCTACGTGGTAGTAACTGCAACACCCCACTCTAGATGTCTGTTTCGACTAGAACGAAACCCTGCCGCCAGGGACACACTAGCGGCAATCTTTCGATTCGTCGCTATATGGACGATCGACATTTACCGGCAAGTGGGCCATTAGATATTGGCGACGTTAACGACATGGTGTCAAGTTTCATCTCACAAATGTGAGATATTTTATTTTTGGCATAAATTTTAACTCCTCTGTTAGGATACGCATTTTAATAAAAAATGGCGTGACAACAAGCCAGTGCGCGCATAGCACCATAAACTGTTTTAGGAATGGGTTTTCTTCAAGCTTGCTATATATTATGTTTGGTATTGCTGTTTGTATACATTTCGTGAGTCAGAGGGCGGTCTACCCTACACCTTTCGGGTGCCCATGAGTCAGAGGGAGGTAAAAGTGCTAACTAATAAAAATCATACCAAACGGTAAAGCTATTTTTTGTTCTGGTAGAAGACGTGTTTTTCATTTATATCACATGTAGATACAGATTAATGGCATTATTATTGTAATATTATTTATTTCATTTTTACTACATAGCCTACTTTTCTCAACGTTTAAGTCCTTTAGGCTAAAGATGACGGGTGATTCATGCAAATAAATTCTAGGTCAAGTAAAATTTTAATGAACCCTTAGCGGGAATTGTACCCGAGACTATAAGATCCAACAACGAACGCGTTAGTCATTAAATATTAAAACAAAACTGACTTACGGAACGTTCCTCAGTAACTGTTTTTTTTAATTTGTAATGTTTTTACTCGGTTCATAGTTTTAGCAGTACCTCTTTAACAACAGGGGCACGAACACAGAATTATCGCAGATAGGTAAAAACACAAGCCTTTCCCAGTGGGAATAGAACCCGGTACCCCGTACACCAAAGGCACAAGTGCTAACCACTTTTTTCGTTTTCTTTATTGCAGTAGAGTTACATTTAAAACATAAAGTACAGTCAGATTACATGTGTATCAGAGAACAGTTCCTTTTTTCTATTAGTAGAGTGACAGAGATCTGTATATACGATTACATATTGGCTACATATTGGTAAAACGTCCAAAGGTGAGGACGTTAGTTATAAACTTGAACAATAGCTATATCGAGGAAATTGGCAAAGAGGGTTTCTCTTCTGGTTGGGGGTAAATGTCTATATCTGATATACAATAATCCTGGTATTCGGTAATACGGCGTAACTCAAGAGTGAGGATATAATGAATAGTAGTCGATATTAACCACTGCACTGAGTTGTGTTTAGCGCTGGGAAAGAGACGGAAATCAGGAAATAAGACTAGATCACTGGTAACAGAATCTGGCACTGTACGGCAAATAGTACTGATCATTCGTAAAACTTGGCCCAAATATGAACTGTATTACAACAGATTGTTAACCGATGTTCGATGTTGGCACGACCACACTTGATATAAAGGGCACTGTCACTGAAGTGTAAGCGATGACGTTTAGCACGAGTGTCCACAAGGTCGTTCGCTACAGCGTACCAACTCGAGTTGTCGCTCCAGAAAGATGAGAGGCAAAGATATTACTCCACACTCTCGTTCATTGTCGTGCGGGGTGCTTTTCGTAGAGGCGATGAGGAAGGAGGGAAAGTTGGAGAAGTAAATACTGATACAAGTCTTTCACTGAACTAGGCAACGCAGCAGTCAGACCTGCAAACATATACGCATAGGAACAAATAACATCATTATAATACCAATAAACATCAGGAATATGGCAGATATTAAGTGGAAATGTATATGAAACAGTGTCAAAACAGTAAGAAAGAAGGGCATGGCTGATTCCCGTAGGGCTGATTGTAAGGCTCTGGAAGCCTCGGAGCAGAAACAAAGCCCGAGCTTTTAGACCGACGTGGATAAGGTTGAGATCACCAGCTTTTGGCGAGAGACATGTGAAAGGATACTGGACTCGGAAGACGTGACCATGCCAAAGAAACCAATTAACAACACTCGTAATGCGTTGAGCAATATCACTGGGCATAGGAAGCAGCTGACACACATACCAAAATTTGGATAGAGCATAAGTATTCAGAAATAATATCCGAGACAATAAGCACAGCTGGCGTGATCGATGAGACTGGAGAATATGCCGGATGCTGTTTACGAGTATCTTATAGTTCACATGGACTGTTTCAAGAATGGTAGAGGAAAATCTGATGCTCAAGATTTTTAACTGAGGCACTACGTTAGTGATAGTTGGATACTCAGAAGAAGCTTGTGTGCCAAGAACCAAAGCTTACTTTTCGACCGACTGATCTGAGCGCCAGATAAGGCGGTGTATACCATCAAACAGGTATCAAGGGTGCGAATATCACTGGAATCGTGGACGAAAATTGTCACATCATCAGCATAACTGCAGACTCGTAAGGTATGACCATGAAGGGAAAGGACGGAGAGACGAGCATTAATACTATAAAGAAGAGGGCAAAGAGAAATGGCAAAGAAGCTCATACTCAATGGGCATCCTTGACGTATACTTCGTTTGATACGCACAAGCTCAGTGAGAAATCCATTGATTTTAAGTTTACTTTGAGCATTTTCGTACAAGATACGAATCTAGCGAATGAACTGCTCCCCGAGACCTAAGGTGGAGAGTATCCGCCACAAATAATCATGACGGACACGGTCAAAGGCATGGTGGAAATCAAGTGACAGGAGAGCATGACAGGCAGAAGAGCCTTCTAGGGTAGCAATAACTTCACGAATGCACTGTAAAAGATGGTAGATCTTGTTTTCAACACACGCCTATTAGCGAGGACCCACTAACTTGGCTAAATAGGGACGTAAGCGATTGTTCAAGCAGCGAGCGAGAATCTTGTAGTCAAAGTTCAGCAAGGTGATTGGCCTGTAATGGGAAACGGTAGTAGGATGTGATTGCTGCGGTAAAAAGATAGTCAAGCCAGCCGCTTTATATGGGGTCCTTGCAGCAGGAGGAACATATTCGTTCACTATAGCAGTTAAGGTATCGCCAATAAGTGGAAAGAAACGTTTGTACCACTCAGCTGGAAGACCATCAATTCCAGGAGATTTTCTAGACGAAGCACTCATAATTGCTGTTTGCACCTCTTCTTTGGTGAATGGAGTTTCCAGTGATTGCGCTTCACGTTGATCGAGCACACATGGGAGGCGATCTAGGAAGGAAGATGGTATGTCGACGGTGTCCGATGTGCCATATAAAGTGGAATGATAGGTATAAAAAGTCCGCTTAATACCTGCAAAAGTATGATGGGTGTTATCTTCGTCATCCTTGATGTTCTCAATATATTTGCGTGTACCTCGTTTATATTCTGCCAAGACATGGTAAACGACGGTTCTTCTTGAGGGCCGGTGACTGTAGATTTGCTGTGGATTTTCGTTCCTTCCATGCGACGGCCGGTCAAACACAAAAACTTAGCTTGATACTGCTTCATGAGAGGTAAGGCAGAAGAGTTATGGAGAACAGAACTGTTAGCATCAGCCAAACAACGTTAGTAGAAATGAAAAAGTTCGGTAATCACGCTCCCGCTCAGCATAATAGCAGCGACAAAAAGACATGAAGTTTGAGATATTGATACCACCAGTCAATAACAGTCCGAAAATGGCTCTGCTGAGTTAACCACGTGATCCAGTTGGTTGTAAAATATTCGCAAAAGTCATTATCCTCAAGAAGAGAAGTAATAAACTGCCAATAACCAGGCCCGCGTTCAACCTTGACATCAGGTATACGCAAGGTAAAAATGTAAGCACAATGATCGGAAAATATGTTAGGTACAATTTCAGCGTCAAATATGTTGCGAATCAGCATGGGACACATATACATGCGCTCGACGCGAGAAGCACTATTACGGTAAACATAAGTAAAGGCATGGTGACGTGGAGAAGTACACAGAAAGCTATATTGGAGATGAAGACCTTGTGTTCGCTTCTGCAGGGTCGGACTATAATTAAACCCGGAAGACTGATCTCTAGGATTTAAAATACAGTTAAAATCACCAGCAAGAAGAACCATGTCACTGTTGCGGAGAATACAGGAAGCCACATCAGATGCAAAGAAATTGTTACAATCCACACGTGCCTGAGAGCCGCTATGAGCATATATATTGAGAAGGTGAATATTACCGAGCCGACCACTGATAATACGGCCAGTTGGGTGTAGTAATATGGGGGGGAAATGAACATGATGCTGAGCAACAATTACCGTTCCAGTGCCAGTGACAGTAAAATCATTGTAAACAGTAAAATTAAGACCAAGGTGTAACACTTTCAGCCCAACTTCTTGCAATAACGCTATATCAATATGAGCTTCTAATAAAAAGTCACGCAGCGAGAAGAGCTTGGTGCTACTACGCAAATTATTAATTAGTAGCAATTATAGTAGCAATTTTCAAAGTGATAGAAAAGAGAAAGAAACATACAAGACAGGCACGCTCACATCACAGAACTTTCAAGTATTCACTAGAAACAAGGGCGGAGCACAGAGATTGAAAAAAAGGAGTCATCAATAACACATTTGTTACAATTCTCTCTAAGCGCCAGCCCTGCAATACGCACAAATAAAAAGCAAACATCAGTATCAAAACATGTGCCAAAGGAAAACATGATTACCTATAAATATGACAGCATCAAAGTTGATTCTGCGAGGAATCATCTGGTTCAGAGTCAACAGCAGCAGTGACAAGTGGAATATCAACGTCAGGAAGGATGTCATCCTCTTTATTTTTCTTGAACTCACTATCACTGGACGTCATACCTGTGTTAATTGAAGTAGAAGGAATCGCAGTGACCAATCGGACGTCGGGAGTTCACGCCGGTGTAGCACAAGTATGCGGAGAATCAGTGACGACCAAAGATGACAAGGATGAGGAGATCGGTGGACGATCGTCGACAGAGCTGCAGTTTGAGACAAACTGAGCTGAAAAACATCATCAGGAGGGACGGCAACAGAGGGGAGAAGGGGGATAGTCGCTATCCTCAAGACGAGGTGGATGCGGCTCATGAAGATTATCTATTATTTGAGAATCATTAATGTCCATGGCGATTTGATGGGACTGAGGTGCTTCAGATTGCAATAGGTTGGGAACTCGAGCCTGAGACGTCACTGGTAGACTGGAAAATTGAGGGACAAAAGAATTCAGTGCAGCATCCAAACTACCGCATAACTATTAGAACTGCGAGGTGCGTTATTGGTACGTTGGGGACAATTCGAATGTAAATGCTGGATAATGTCACAGCATATGCAAGTTTTCTCCTGTCCAGGATAGGAGACCCAGTAACGGTGCTGTTGTGTCAGTACGAATGGTGGAATTGATTTCTTTAATTCCATTCGTAATAATTTCCTCTTAGTTTGAATTTGGTAAATATGGTCAGTAGAATATAGTTTATCATGAATATTATAAATAGTACCATACTGACTCATAACATCCTTAATGGTGTCATTGGAGAGTTCCATTGGAATTACATGTAAACGCACAGTAACAACCTGAGTGTCAGCCCAAGAAATTCGTATATAGTATGTGCCTGAGGGATCAGTAAATTGAACTATACCACTAGTGTAATTCAAAACTTGTTCGCATAACGCAAGAGACGAAAGTTTGAGGAACACACACTTACGGTATATCCACTTCAAGACTCAAAACCTGTTCAACAAGAAATTCAAAACGATGATATAACCATTCATGAATTGTCAGAGAGGTAGGCCGCTGGCTAACCGCTCCGAAATCAAATTTCAATGTATTCACTGGACGTGTAGACATATTCAAGATATTCTCAGTCACAAACCGGAAAAAAAACACCAAAACTGTCACCGAAAGATCCACAAAAATTACAGTAAATAATAATACGAAAAAAAGAGAAAATGCTTCACATAATGGGTGAGTTTGTCTCAGTTCATACAACACAAGTGTAGCAGCAGAGAGTACAGAGAACGTGTTTATTCGACAACGTTCACAGCGCGAATGTCCACTGGACTACCTGTGTAGGGTAAACGGAGGAGCAGAAAGAAATATGTATAGCACATTCCGTCGAAATGGAAACGTCCCAATGAAAGCAATATTAAAGGAAAAATGGAAAAACTTAGTGAGCTCTTGAAAGAGCTCAAAGGTCACCTGGGTGTGAAGACAAATTCAGGTATTAATATCTCGTATAATCGCCGTTAGCTTCGATGACGCATCTTAATAATTTTGGTAATGAGTTAACCAAGGTAGCGACATATTGATGTCCCTGTGCTATTTCTTCCCACGCGTCAGAAATTAGCTTCCAAAGTGCGTCAGCTGTCCTTGGTGGGGGATCTGGCCAATTTTTGTGTAGATTTCTTGTAACTTCCGCCCATAGAGTTTTCATTGCGTTCAAGTTAGATTTTCTTGGAACCCAGTCGACTAGCTCAACATTGGGTTCCTATTGAAACCAGGCTTGAACTAGATGAGTATCATGTATTGAGCTATGACCTCGTTGAACTTCTACAATGCCGTCTTCAAATAAATTTCTCGCAGCCGGAAGCAAGCCATACTGCTCAATATCGAGAAACTTCTGGCTGTTCAATCGGCTTTCTATTCGGTGCAATTCACCAACTGTATCCTTACACAGCCATTCCCAGCAGTGAATAGTAACATGCACCATTCGATGCGTTCTGTGCATGTACTATGGATCGTAACGTTTTCCTTTGGCTCTATACACAAGTCGAGGACCATCATTTGCTGAAGAGAATATCTTTTCGTCTGTGAAGATTACATGATCCCAGTTAGGACCAATATTGGCCTCAACAAATGCTAGTCGATCAACTTTATGACTATCCGTCAATTGCTCCTTACACGCGGCTCGATATGCGTGAAGCGCTGCATCTTTAAGGTGTTGTCGAGCGGTGAGGAAGGATCCAGGAAAACGAGACGCTGTCACTAACAGCCGGGATGACATGAAAGGATTGCGACGGCTTACATCAACTAGGACCCGATCTTGTTGTGGGGTTGAAACCCTTTGAAGGCCAGTGCCAGGTTTACTAGACACGTTATCTGTCTCTGAGTATGTCTTCCACCAAGTATATGCTGTAGAACAGGGAACACCAAGCCGTTCGCTAGCTTGTCTCACACTCATACCACCGTATTCAACAAGAGCAGTAAGCTGCTCGCGAACATTTTGACCACAATGAGCCGTGACTAATGAATGAATTGCAGCTGTTTGGCTGTAGGTGATTTCGTTACTCGTAGGCTTAAGTGGAGAAACTCGTCTGCTGCGACAAGGCATACGTCATGATTTCATAATTCAGAATTTTTTACGAAAAAAAGTTTTAAGAGTTGTGTGACACACACCACACACACAGACACACACATACGAACACACACACACACACACACACACACATATATATATATATATATATATATATATATATATATATATATATATATATATCAGGAACAAGAAAAATTTACATTTTTGACGTCTATGTCATACATAAATTCTGCAAATAGCGGGCTAGTAAATGCAAGACAGATTTGAAAAGTGACAGTTCGTCTGATTGTTTTTCAAAGCACTTCAAAGTAGAAATTTATATTTATAACAATGTTCCCATGTATTTAAAAAAGGAAGAAATAAAAACGAATGTCCGCACGGAGGCTCGAACCGTCGCCCTTCGCTTTAGAAATTTCAATCAGCATTACTAAACCCGCTTGGCTACGAAAGCACTTAGAAGGAAATCTGTTATAATATTCCTAAAGGCCTGGTTCTTGGCTTCATCTCCAACACAGCCTTCAATGGGAAATCACATCTTAATCCCTTTGAATTTCGAAACTTTAACAAACAGCAATTACAAGTCGGTTCAGAATCGTTTCCTCCCAAACACTCACCACAGATTTTAATAATGATTTATACCTTCTAAGTTACTATACTTTGATTTCAGGCACAGGTATACTATCAAAATTATTCACATATTGTTACTCTTGACGAATATCCAAACGAATATGTTCTATATGCTTTTATTCTATCTCCAACAGGAACTTTAGATGACAACACATGGGATGTAGTACGCGATTCCCCTGTAAATTTTGAAGTATCATTTTCAGAAACTTTAACTGAACCTGTTACATGCATTGTGTATGCACAATTCGTTTTCTTAGCACAAGTAGACAAACATAGAAATATTTATACTGATAACACCTTCTAATTTATTCAGTTGAGTACGAGGAGGGTTGTTCTACACTTCTCTGCCTATCACGATAATGAAGATTTTATTGTAAAGGAGCTAGCCACTGTAAATCCTTACGTTCCCTTCCTCCAAAATTGGATATTTAAACCACTATTTACTTTAAATAAGTTAGCTGAGCCGATCGTAACTATTAACAAGTATCTAGCTGAGATTGTGTATGGCATTGCTTGGCACGAAGGCGATGTAGAATATCACATCATGTTATTCTGAATAAGAAAATACTCCAATCATATTGTTCAAATACTACAACCATATACACACACGAAATAACTAGAAAGTGTTTTCTTCAACAAATTCTCAAAGAGAAATTACAAATTTAGAAGAAATAAACTGTGCAAAGTATACTGCTTTAAGTTTTCACGTTCATGGGTGTGCACATAATAAACACTGTTTCGGACAATATAGGTGCAGTGTTCATGAAACATTACTCTATAGTGAATATGTGAAGGTGTATGACTTTAGGATACATTGTGAATAACAGTGTTAGTTACACACCTATTACGATTAAAAATAATAATCTTCATCATGTATAGTGACGAACTCTTAAAAGTGTCAGTAAGTGATAAAGTGACTGGTGCAAGTGTTACTGGAATTTACCGTATTGACAGACTTCCTGTAACGGTAGAACCTCCTGCTGCACTTGTGATTAATCTTGATACAGCTGATTCTGCTGGTTCGCATTGCTTTGCAGTGTACACCAATGAAAACCATGGCTATTACTTTGATAGTCTTCCTATGGATATTCCCAAAGAACTAAAAAACTTTTTATCAAAAATACTAAAATGTACTTTACAAATAATCATCGATATCAACATGATAATTCTGTATTCTGCTAATATTTTGTTTTATTCATTCTGCATCATATTATTCGCACTCATTCAAGTGCTTAAAATGTTTAACAAGAAAAATTTGAAAAAGAATGATGATATCGTTTATAAACATGTAAATAAATTTTCTAAAAAACAACAATTTTTAGTTTTAATTTTTTAAATTATATTTACAATTTTTATCATGTATACAATTTTTATCATATACAGATTTTTTTAATTTTTCAATATTTTGTAAACTTATCGCTGCATTTTATATACAATTTGTAAGAAAAAATATTACAATCTTGATAATGCATTAGTTAATGCTGTTGACCTTTCATATTTCCACCACTAATTCAAGTGTTGTACATTACGATATACACATCCTGTTTTTTTTCAATATTTCTGTGAAAAGTACAATATTGATTAAACGTGTTTCCACATAATTCACTTAATGAAGGGCAATGCTTTGTTTCTAAATGAATGACATTATCTAATGCAAATATTCTTGAAATCCAAATAGTTTTCTCTAAACCTTTACAATAAAAGGTTCAATTCTTTGAACATAATTGATATACAAGGTCTCGTATGCATAATACAGTATATCCTCATTTGCTTTTCCATTTTAAAACCGTGTTTATCAAAAGAAAACCAATCAATTTCCTTTTGACAACCTAGTGATAAATTATAATTTATTGGAGACTTTCCCAAACATTGGAAATTTACTGTATCATAGCATGAAGCTAAACAAAACTCACGAATGATATATCCGTTTTCAGACATTTTAAGACCTTGAATATCGATAATATACTGATTTACGCATGGTGAAATTTCATTTGTGTGATGAATGAAAAACGAAATTATCTGTCGAACAAATTCTGTATTCTTTAAAAGATCACAAATTTTACGCATAAATCATACAGATGAGATTTCACTATTTTCTTCTTCAAAAACTTCAAAAAGGTCACTAAGAGTTTTATCAAGAGATGAGTACTTCGTTGCAAATGTTCCAGTATTATGAGGATGAGTACTATCATGAGGAAGATTTAACTCGCATTCCATGCATTCAATTGGATTATTATTATTGGACGTTAGTATACTTTTATATTTTTAAATACACAAACCACATTAATGTTTCCATCACTACATATCACACACGAAGCACTAGCTCTATTCGAATACATTTTTTTCGATCTGGAATATCCGATTTCCGTCTGTCTTTCTTATGAAAATGTCCACTAATTCCGGAAGATACCCTGTATCCCTTAATAATTGCGCATACGTTCATAGAATTCTTCTCTTGTTAATATTTCAATAATATGCGTGTTTGCATACAAGTAGAATACATCTTCCTCAACACTAGGACTTGCTATAGTACTCCAAGCACGGGTTTTCAATGACTTTGTGTGTATATTCATACAATCATGAGCAAAATCATGAAGGGATCCTTCTCTATATCCGTCGCGTATTAATGTATCGTTGAAATTCCATTTTTCAATAGCCTTCTTTATGCAGTCACGGTTAACGTATTGACTATTACAAATACAATCTAAACACCAAAATCGTGATGTTCTTATAACACAACTGGAAATGACGGTGGCGTTGGTGAAAGTGTTAGAGCTGGTGATTCTATTGCATCAAAATCATATTCTTCATCTGACGATGATTCATATATTTCTGTTTCAGCATCAGATATTGGTTGAATTTTTAACTTCGTAGGGTTCTTCTTTCTCGAAGCAATGCATGATGTCTCTATATATATTTCCCGCTATAGTCCGTATTTAAATTATTTTCATACTCGCAAGGTAATCACGTGTTCACCATTCGTGGCGCCAAACTTTTCTATTATCAATTTGCATAGGGGCATATTTGAACATGTTCACCTACAGCAACCTTAATCTTCTTTGTATTCTCCTCCGACAATGTCTTGTGTTCATCCACCGCGCCACCAAACTTGTTTTCGTTACTCTGTCGGCACTCTGTGATGTCTACCCGACGCGGCGTCGGTTTTCTCTTGTATTTCTCCTTATGTTTTAACACACACCTGTAAGGTCATTACCCGACAACGCCATCTTTCACTCTCGGTAAACTGGTTTCCAAAAAGCACGCGAGAAGTTCAGAACGTGTCTTGAGTTCACCAGCGAAAGACGTACGAGATTCACGCTCTGTATATGTACAAGCATAGCGTATCGTGCCGGGGTATACGCATTTCCTACACAAGCTTATAGTACGCTCACACTCAAAGAGTGTTCTGAATTTGCTAAGCAAATGACCGAATTAAAATATCCCGCATGAATAAAGTTTATTCCCTCCCATCTTTAATATGATCACAGCATAGCTGTCGTACAAAAAAAGCTTTAGCATACAATTTTGGAAAGTAATTAATATGATCACAATCCAATTTAACAACGAGTATGCTATCCATACGATCCATCAAAATACAGGTTGCAATGCGAATTATAAAGTAAAATAAAATACTACGAACCAATTAAAATAATTAATATAATCACGACATACCCCTTCTATGAAGTCTCTATAACATACGATCCAACACATACGTTGAGTTTCCTACAAAAACAAACCCTATAAAGAAGTCACGTTATACAGGTCATTCAACTTTTTCTAGAAACTACACCATCCCTCCTAAAGTCTGTATTTTTTTTCAGGAACCCGTCTGACCACCTAACGGTCAGAGTAATAACTCTTTCCCGTCCTAATGATCTGTCCGACCATGCCTGACATAAAAGTGATTAGAGTACCAGTTTAGATTACCTGCGGTTCTATTGTTGACCACTTTCCTAGACTGGTCTACTTATTTGCAGCCGAGTGAATTATTTAGGTTAAATGTCGAAGATTTCCAGGCAAGCTAAAAGAAAAGTCCCGCTTTTCTCGTAGAGCACTTCGGTGCTTATTACGCTTTTTCACGTATTCTGTCGCTGATAATAATGCTGATATCTGCTGCGTGTAGTAGATGTTGTAAGGAATGGCATAGTTTTGTATACTATTGTAGAGCGAGGAATGAAGTTTAAAACTTGCGTGTTGTCAATATTTTAGAATTTAGGAATAGAGTATGATCGTTATTTGATTTTTCCGACCTTTGCACGTTCTGTGTCTCTTTGGATTACTTGTAGTTTTGGCTTTTACACAATATGACCTTTCATGTGGAGTAGATGATGTCACTGGTTTGGAATTGTATAATTGGATCATATTGTTTTGGTCTTACTGACATTTATTACTTGCATTTTCTGTACTCATTAGATATTGCTTGTCATATCTTTTGTCTAAGAATTTTTATTCCATCATTAATGTAGGAGTTTTGACCTTTATATCTTTCATTAATAAATTTAGTATCTCGAAAACTATGCCTAATAGAATAGTTTATTTGTTGCTGAAAGTTGTGATTCAATGCTCTACTAATTTCACAGTCAGACACTGTTTCATGAACTTTGTTCTAAAATTCAGTATAGTTTCAAGTTTGTATCATTAAAATCATTTAAATTTTAATACTGAAAGCAAGAATGAAAACGTTTAATTTAGTAGCTATCAATTATATAGATTACATTCCGCTACTAATTATCGTTTCAAGAGAAGGAAAAGAAAACTATGATATGTTCAAATTTAGATAGAAAAGCAGCGGTACAAGTTCATTAATAATAGATCAAAACTGCATTATTATATATCTATAAAAAAACTGTTCCCTGCTGTGGGCTTAAAAACTAATTAGTTCCAAACAGTGTTATTTTGGATTCACATATATTTAGGAATTTCACTAAATTTGTTTTCTTCACTAATATAAACGACAAAATGGGTTTTTAAACTACGAATTTGGATACGTAGCATGGAATACGAAAATAAAAAATATGAGAAGAGAGAACAAGATATTTGACTAATTTTCAAAGGATTAGTAGTATATACACTGAAATATATCACCGAATATTATTATTGCATGAATGGGTAAAATACCAATAATTGTCGACCTTTTAATGATGAAATATCAGTTCCGACAAGTTTTACTTTCTTGTTCACACTTGATGTAAGGCCCTAACTTCAAATTCATCATGATTTAGTACATTTAGCAATATCATATTATAAGCATTTCCGCCAACTCATGCCAATTAAACGGGATCAGGATAAAAGAGGAGAAACAAGAGCTTAAATAGAGAAAGTATATAGCGTGACTCGCAAACAAAAACTTCAGATGAGATACTTATAAAACTTTTCATTTGGAGTATTATCCTCTATAAGAGGAATTTTAACAGTGCTTAAAATGATGAGAAACGACCGGAGAATATACAAGTGGGTGTATAAAGAATAGTAAGATCTGAGTCTAACGAAAGCCCAATGAGAAGATATTACAAGTAACTAGAAAGAAAATATATTATCTTCAGAATTTAAAGAAAAAATATTAGACGTTAATGAAACGTGGAGTCGATATTTTCTCGTGAAATAGACGCTATGGGGAGCAAAGGGAGGAATGAAGGACACTACAGATCACGAAATGTCAAAACTATAAATCGTAAGTTAAATAAGCAGGTACTCGAAAACTATGTGGCCTGGAATCCTTATAACTGCTGAAAACCATTTGGCAATATTCCCGGAATACTGATACTGAGGAATTATTATGGTAAGCAAAGTCCAGAATAATATCACTACGTTAAATGTAAACACTAACTATAATAGTACCCATTCTTACTTTATTTGAAAAGGAGATATGATTTTTTTCTACAACTACAATTGTGATTAAAAGGATGAATAATTGTATGCAATTTGTTACGATTTGATACTAATTATATACATATTAGTTCAGCATAAAAGCATTTTTCTACAAAACGGAAACCACAACACTCGATCCAGCAAGCGTCCCATTAAACTCCTCGATTTAGTATATCTTTCAAAGGACTCCATTTAGGATATATTTCAAGTTTTTGATATATATTGTTCAGTTTTTGATCATACAAAGTCGCCCTTGCATGGTAAAAGGTTCATTTTGTAGCCTGTATGGTGAAATAACATCACTAAAATATGCAATTAATTGGATACCCCAACACTCAATCCATAGTAATAAAACGTTCTACTTAAGGGATTTTAAGTATTACACGCACTCGATCAACCATCATGTATGTAACCTGTATTATTCAATATTTATCTAAACAATTTTATACTGAATCAAAATAAACGCTTTGTAGACGTTTGTTCTGGAACCACCAAATCATGAATTATAAGGACTATTCGAAGATAAACTTATCCTAATATTGATCACTGATATACAAATTACAATACAATATAAAAAGTATGAAACAGAACTGTTTGAAATCTAAACCACCTAATTATACAAAAAGGCTACTTGGGATTAACGTTAAAAATTATCGCCAATGATCAAATTATTATACACTTACGAGGTTACGATCGATATAATAAGAGTAGAAATCGGAAAGGGAAATTCTGGGTAGTTCTCATCTCACGTACGGTGGATAAAAACACACTAGGTACACTTATAATAAAAACAATCAACAAGCTGTTTGCATAGAAACGGAACCATACACATATTTTTATTGTTGCAGACGTAACAGTAGATTTTATATATTGTTTGATTATATTGTCTTTGTGATTATAATGTTTTTTCAATGTAAGAATATAGCATTTCTTACTGCTATAAAATAAAATTTTAAATGTATTTCACCTTGAAAAAGTTTTTTTTTTTAGAATGTCCTATTTAATAATTGAATGAAAAACTTCTAGTCGCGTGATTTCTCGCCTACCTCAAAGAAGAATATGAATTGTATATTCACAGTACAAACCATAAATATATTCAAAACAGAATTTGATCCTACGACTTAGGTATCTCACAACTTTACCACCTATCATCTTTCCTACGACGGTGTGCTTCGCCATATGTTTGAAATAATATAGTCGCTTACCGGAATCGGTTTCAAAGATGAACTCCTATCTATATCCGTAAAGTTATGAAATCATTGGATGAGCGCGACTGAAATGCAGATCACTTGAACAGATATAACAATTAATGTTTTAATGTTAGATATTCATACTAATATTCTAAAATATTAAAAGTATTTTGCAACAAAACCCGATCAATTGTGAGTGAGTTGTAATTGTAGGTGTAATGTGTATTTAAAAAGTTGTTTCTTCTCGAACAGTTTAAATATATCAGAAATATACTTTTAAATATAGGAGATTAGAGGTTATGTATCTCTGGTTTGACAAAAAAACATTTCGACATTCGTACTTTTACGTTTATTCCAAGTTGACGCTTTATATAATAATTAATAATACCACAAAGGTATAAGTCAACTTCAACTGCTCATGTGCTTGATTTTCTTTTCTCCTCTTTCTATATTTGACACAGATTTTTTCTTTCAAATCATCATAGCATTTGTGTTTCTAACATTTATATTTCCACCAGACTTCAGAGACCTTTATCATATTTTTAACGTTGTATTCATTTTCATTTCATATTTCCAAAACTCACTGTACACACCTGTTCACAAAAAGCTGGAAAGTCGTTCAGAAACTAAGTCCGCAAAAGTGAGCCTAGATCCGTCACAATTCCCGCAGATCTATACGCAGGGAATTGCATTTTCCCGCCGTTCTTTATATAGTCATTAGCACCGTACTGTCATCTGAGATTAATATTGATTGCACACCTCATGCACAATGTGTTATATAGCCGCTACGTGGTAGTAACTGCAACACCCCTACTTTAGATGTCTGTTGCGACTCGACGAAACCGTGCCGCCAGGGACACACTAGCGGCAATCTTTCGATGCGTCGCTATATCGACCGTCGACATTTACCTGCAAGTGGGCCACTAGATATTGGCGACGTTAACGGCATGGGGTAAGGTTTCATCTCACAAATGTGAGATATTCTATTTTTGGCATAAATTTTAACTCCTCTCCTCTGTTAGGATAAGCATTTTAATAAAAATGGCGTGAAAACAAGCCAGTCCGCGGGTAGCACCATAAAATGTTCTAGGAGGAGCTATCTTCATGGTTGCTATACATTATTTTCGGTATTTCTATTTGTATACATTTCGTGAGTCAGAGGGATGCCTACCCTACACCCTTCGGGTGCCCATGAGTCAGAGGGAGGTAAAAGTGCTAACTAATAAAAATCATACCAAGCGGTAAAGCTATTTTTTGTTCTGATAGACGTCTTTTTCATTCATATCATATGTAGTTACCGATTAATGGCATTATTACTGTCTTATTATTTATTTCATTTTTACCACATAGCCTACTTTTCTCAACGTTTAAGTCCTTTAGGCTAAAGAAGACTGGTGATTCATGCAAATAAATTCTAGGTCAAGTAAAATTTTAATGAACCCTTAGCCGGAATTGTACCCGAGACTATAAGATCCAACAACGAACGCGTTAGTCATTAGATATTAAAACAAAACTGACTTACGGAACGTTCCTAAGTAACTGATTTTTTTATTTTGTAATTTTTTTATTCGGTTTTATAGTTTTAGCAGTACCTCTATAACAACAGGGCCACGAACATAGAATTATCGCAGATAGGTAAAAACACAAGCCTCTCAAAGTGGGAATAACACCCGGTACCCCGTACACCAAAGGCACAAGTGCTAACCACTTTTTTCATTTTCTTTATTGCAGTAGAGTTACATTTAAAACATAAAGTACAGTCAGATTACATGTGTATCAGAGAACAGTTCCTTTTTTCTATTAATAGAGTGACAGAGATCTGTATATACGATTACATATTGCCTACATATTGGTAAAACATCCAAAGGTGAGGACGTTAGTTATAAGCTTGAACAAGAGCTACATCGAGGAAATTGGCAAAGAGGGTTTTTCTTCTGGTTGGGGGGAAATGTCTATATCTGATATACAATAATCCTGGTATTCGGTAATACGGCTTAACTCAAGAGTGAAGATATAATGAATAGTAGTCGATATTAACCACAGCACTGTGTTGTGTTTAGCGCTGGGAAAGAGACGGAAATCAGGAAATAACACTAGATCACTGGTAACAGAATCTGGCACTGTACGGCAAATAGTACTGATCATTCGTTGAAACTTGGCCCAAATATGAATTCTATTACAACAGATTGTTAACCGATGTTCCAAATCATCGACACGACCACACTTGATACAAAGGACACTGTCACTGAAGTGTAAGCGATGCCGTTTAGCACGAGTGTCTACAAGGTCGTTCACTACAGCGTACCAACTCGAGATTGTCGCTCCAGAAAGATGAGAGGCAAATATATTACTCCACACTCTCGTTCATTGTCGTGCGGGGTGCTTTCCGTAGAGGCGATGAGGAGGGAGAGAAAGTTGGAGAAGCAAATACTGATACAAGTCTTTCAATCAACTATAAATTGTCACATCATCAGCATAACTGCAGACTCGTAAGGTATTACCATGAAGGGAAAGGCCGGAGAGACGAGCATTATAACTATAAAGAAGAGGGCAAAGAGAAATGGAAAACAAGCTCATACTCAATGGACACCCTTGACGCACACTTCGTTTGATACGCACAAGCTCAGTGAGAAATACATTGATTTTAAGTTTACTTAGAGCATTGTCTCTTCAGGAAATGATGGTTCTCGACTTGTGTATAGACCCACAGGAAAACGTTACGATCCATAGCATATGCACAGAAAGCATCGAATGGTGCATGTCTCTATTCACTGCTGGGGATGGCTGTGTAAGGATACAGTTGGTGAATTACACAGAATAGAAGGCCGATTGAACAGCCAGAAGTATCTGGATATTGAGCAGTACGGCTTGCTCCCTGCTGCGAGAAATTTATTTGAAGACGGCATTATAGAAGTTCGACGGGATCATAGCTCAATACATGATTCTCATCTAGTTCAAGCCTGGTTTCAATAGGAACCCAATGTTGAGCTAGTCGACTGGGTTCCAAGAAAATCTAACTTGAACGCAATGAAGACTCTATGGGCGGAAGTTACAATAACTCTACACGAAAATTGGCCAGATCCCCCGCCAAGGACAGCTGACGCACTTTGGGAGCTAGTTTCTGACGCGTGGGAGGAAATAGCACAGGGACATCAATATATCGCTACCTTGGTTAACTCATTACCAAGAAGATTAAGATGCGTTATCGAAGCTAACGGCGATTATACGAGATATTAATACCTGAATAAAGATTTGTCTTCATACCCAGGTGACCTTCGAGCTCTTTCAAGAGCTCACTAAGTTTTTCCATTTTTCCTTTAATATTGCTTTTATTGAGACGTTTGCATTTCGTCGGAATGTGCAATATATATTTCTTTCTGCTCCTTTGTTTACCCTACACAGATAGTCCAGTGGATATTCTCGCTGTGAACGTTGTCGAATAAATACGTTCTCTGTACTCTCTGCTGCTACACTTGTGTTGTATGAACTGAGTCAAGCTCACCCATTAAGTGAAGCATTTTCTCTTCTTTTCGTGTTATTATTAACTGTAAATTTTGTGGATCTTTCGCTGACAGTTTTGGTGCTTTTTTTCTGGTTTGTGACTGAGAATATCTTGAGTATGAGTATGAGTAGGGGGAGTAACGGAGACGTCAGCAACGAGGATATATGTCCCCGTCTCGATGAACAACGTTGCTCAGGACTGCATATTAAAATGAAAACAAACTAAAATGAATACGGTGCAAACAACGAAAGCGCTGCTAAATCAAAACGAAAAAGGAAACACAGGCAAAGGTAGAAGATAAAAGAATAAATAAGTTAAAATATGTAACAATAACAATATACACAAAAAATAGATAAAAGATGAGAGAAAATATAAAAATTTAGCAGGAATAGAACAATCACAACAGACTAAAACAGCCCAGAGAACGTGAGCAACTCCACAATCAGAAACAAACTTAACTACCCGGCTAACAACGTTACGATCATCCCCCAAAGCACGGGTAAGGAGACAAGGCAGTCCGTAACGTTCTCTGAGAATTGAGTATTCAGAACATTCAACCAGAATACTCAGGGGGGCAATACACTCCTCACAATACGGACGGTCTAATCCACGCAACAAATAACTATGCGTCAGATGAGAGTGTCCGAGCTTCATCTCGACGACAAGACGAAGAAGATGTATGCCACGTTCCGAGGATCGGCTTAACTGCGTGAAGTTTATTCCCAATCGCCTGGTCCCAATCCGCTTGCCAGTGAGAGCGCATCAAACTGGAAAAACGACGACAAAGATCGGAGCAGGGAAGGGTATGCTCCAGTGCAACTCCGCCCAAAGCGGCGTTCTTGGCAGCTGTGTCGACACGTTCGTTTCCCCGGATGCCGACATGACCCGGCACCCAGCAGACAACAACGAAACAACCCTGTTGCTGCAATTGATAGCATCTCACAAAATGTCTTGCACGAGAGAGTTCATACTGAAGACATTCTGTATACTCATAACAGAATTTTGCGTGTGCCTGATATGGATAAACCTTTTGTTATTCACTGTGATAGCTCATTTAAAAGATTTTCTGCCATTCTCTCTCAATATGATGAGGAAAAACTTCTAAGACCTGTAGCTTTGTTTTCTAAGGCTGTTCCTGAGTCAGACTGGTCTAAAACATTTTCGAGTTGGAACTTAGATCTCTTTGTTTGGCACTCCAGAAATTTGAAATGTATTTAATTAAATCTTGTACTATTTTTTCTGACAACTCTTCCTTAACATGGTTATTGCGTAATCATAAAAGAATGAGAAAATATGGAACTTTGATAGAGAAAATATCCCGATTTCAATTCAAAATCATTCATTTAAGGACGTCTCAGAACTTTTTGGCAGATTTCTGGTCTAGAGTTAACAATGGAGTGGAGTTTCATAATTTTGATGATCAATTTAACGAAATTCAAGATTTTAAAGGACAAACCGTAAATTTATCTTTGGCAAATTTCTGGAACGCACCTGTGTTTAGTCGTCCTCTCAAGGAATTACAAAGTGAAGACCAAGAGATAAACCGAATTATGGAGCAAGTTAAGCAGGGTCAACTTGCTGACAAATACAAAATAAATGACGACATTCTTTTTGTCAAAACTAAAGGACGGAAGAATCAAGGGTGGAGGATTTTAGTGCCTGAAGCCATGAAATACAGCATCATGAAATTCTTTCATGAGGATGAAGTGGGCGGATGTCACACCGGCTTTTCATGGACAGCAGCCAAGATTGCCCAAAGATGCAGTTGGAAGAATTTATTCCTTGACGTTCGGAGGTATGTCCAAGGATGTTTGCGATGTCAAACATGTAAAGATGGTAATAGGAAGAAACAGGGTGTTTATTACTCGCGGAAAACAACCAGACCTAACCACTGCTGGTATTTTGACACCGCTGGGCCGTTTCCGAACTCAGAACCGTTTCGGCATCTATTTATTGTTTCTGACGCTGCATCCAGGTTTGTTATGATAGAACCGCTAAGATCTTTAAGCTCCAAGGTTATTTGCAGTAAATTGGAAAACCTTTACTTTCTTCTGGGAATTCCTAATAAGGTCGTCCACGATCGTGCGCAGATCTTCACAAGTTTCTACATGAAGCAACATCTTTTTAGCCTTGGTATTCAGGACATTACTACAGCTCCCTACTCACCTAGCAGCAACCAGGCGGAGAGACAGATTCGATAGATTAAGAACATTTTGAGAACGTATGTTAATGAGCATCAATCAGATTGGGCCCAATATATCAAGAAAATACAGTATACGCTCAACATGTGTGTCTCAGAATCGACTGGATTTGAGCCGGCGGAAATCTATCTTGGTCGTAAATTGTCTTCACCCTTGGATGTTCTATGGGAATTAAATTTGGAAGAACTAGACGGTACTCCTGATAAAGAAGAGAAAATGACGAAACTTGTCGAGAATATTGATCGGTCTTGGAAGAGGAAGCAGAAATGTTACTCTAAAACCAGAGACTTGCCAAATTATCATAGAGACCAGTTAGTTTTGGTAAAGAAGTTCCAAAAGGCCTCAATTATTAAACATTTTACACCTAAGTCCTTTATTCGAAGGTCCCTTTAAAGTTTTGAGCAAACCTAATCTAAATACATTGTGGTTACAAGATATTGCTAATCCTAAGCGCATCATTAAAAGAAATGTAAATCACGTTAAACCCTATAATTCAGTAAGCCAAACGTAAATGTAATTGTTGAAAAATTATTTTTAAAAATGTAACAGTAAAATTTTGTACAGTTATTTTGTGTGTTTTTCATTTTTGTATTTTTGTATCTTCAGTGTCATAGTGTAGTGAGAAGTGAAAAAGTGTATCATCTTATCATAATACCGCGGTATTTCATTCATCTAAGTGCTGTATGTCCATAAGTTGTAAGTGGTCGTCGCTGGATTTACTGTATGTATTATATTTTTGTTTTTTTGGCAATGGTCTTAGTTTATTGTCCTTTATGTGCCGATTAACATACTGTAGTCGAAAATATATATGTATTTATACATATATATTTTCAACGGGGACAGGGAATTTTTATGTAACGTAATCGACACATAAATGGAAATGTAATAATATAATAAGAGAAATATGTTTGGTTGGTTATAGAATGAGGACATTTACGCTCACCTATAATACGAGCGCCTCTAGTGGCGATTCTCCGAAGTACAAAACCTTCCTCCTTGATGTGGAAGGAACGACCGCCATTGCGGTTCCTGAATATGTAGAAGATAGTGGTGGGAAAAAAGGCTCTCCTTATTAACCATAAATTCACATTATTTTCGGCAATGAAATTACAAAAAGCATACTACTTTGTAAAGCAGGTTTGCTAGTGTCTAGAGAAAAACTTTTCAGGCGATGCGTTTGGCTAATTAGAAAATAGGAGAGAAAAGAATTCACGTAATTTCTAACTTCATTTTGTGCCATGTTATATATATTTAAATTCTATTTCTTAGTCCTCATGTCTATAACTAATATCTATTATGTTTAATATGCTTATTATATATGTCTTGTGTATTTACATATGTTTCTTTGTGTTAGTAACTCAACTAAAGTAATTTTGCTATTTGAGAATTTTCTTGTGAAACTTGTGCGAACATGTGCTAATCGGTTAGCTTCAGTAAGCTTTAATGGCTGTCGATTGAACTTATTCAAAAGAACTTTTGGAAGTTAAATTAATCACCAAATTGAACTTACCTTCGAAAAACATTCTATATTTAGTGTTTTGGAAATTTAATATTGAAATTGTTAAAACCAAAGCGAAAACTGAATCACAGCCAAAGAACATTTTTCATGCATATTACTTATTTAACTTGTTGTTGTTATATACATATTTTTCGTCATTAGTTATAATAAAAAGAGGACTAAAACTAGATAGTGTTAATCAAAATTATTTCCATGCATATCTCATTCCGCCGCCACTTAATTTGTATGAGCATACATTTTTTTTTCTTTCGGTGATTTCAACCTCTAAATTGCTACAATATCGAGGATTTCCTTGGGACACATATCCTGAACAATATACTGTAGAAGATATCTTAAGTTGGTCTATAGAAAATGAAGAAGGGTGTTTTCTTGAAGTAGATTTAATATTTCTGAAACATCTACATGACACACATAGCGATTTTCCGATGGCACCGGAAAAGAAAGATAAAAAGTTAGTGTTAACCCTGGATAATAAATCCCATTATGTGGTTCATTACCGACTTTTCCAGTTTTATTTGCTACAAGGTCTTAAACTTACAAAAATTTATAAAATTTTATGGTTTAAGCAATCGCAATGGTTAAAATCATATATTGATCATAATTCAAAGTTACGTGCACAAGCCACTGTATGTTTTGGCAAAGACTTTTATAAACTTATGAATAGTTCACCCTATGGGAAAACCATGGAAAATGTAAGAAATAGAGTTAACGTTCAGTTGGTATGTGATCAACCGAAAGCTCAAACACTTTTAGCGTCACCACTTTAAAATCCAGGGTTATATATGACGAGAATTTGGTTATGTTTAACATTGAGCGTTCTAAAATTAAATTAAACAAGCCTATTTATATTGGTGTTGCTATATTGGAACTATCGAAACTTGCGATGTATAACTTTCACTATAATGTAATGAAAGCAAAATATGGCGATAAAATCAACAATGTGTGCAAAGATACGGACAGTTTTATTTACCAAGTATTTACAGATAATTTATATAGTGATATGAAAGAAATGTCTGATTATTTTGATTCATCTAATTATCCGGAAAAATCATGCTTTAAATAGCACAAAAAATAAGCAAGTTTTAGGTTAAATGAAAGACGAAGTAGGTGGACTCCCCATTGTTAAATATGTTGGTTTACGTGCAAAAGTATATGCAATTCGCACTAAATCTGAAAAAGAAATTAAAAAATTCAGGGTATAAAAAGAAATGTAACAAGTATGATTTCTATATCAAAGATTTTAAGGATTACTTAAACAATAATCGAACTATTAAAAAAGCAAGCACAATTTCAAGCTAAAGAACATGAAATCTTTACAGTGTCTGTTAATAAAATTCCTCTAGATCTTCACGATTATAAGCGATGTATTCCTAATTGTAACATTCATACATTGCCATGGGGTCACTATCAGTTACCATTGAAATATTGTAATAAATGCAATATGTAAAAAAAATGTTTTTATTTTTTTCTGCACTTTATAGAGAGATGTCTCAATCAATTCGAGAGCAAATAGTCTCTGAAGTACATAAACCTGCAAGACGTCATTATCCTCGAATACCTGTTATAACGAAGGGTATCCATGATTTATGGCGGGCTGATCTGGTTTAAATGAATAGTGGCAAGTTAAAAGGATTAGCGAAAATTAACAAAAACTATAAATATTTATTAACTGTGATAAATACCTTCCCTAAATATGTTTGGGCTATGCCTCTGAAAAATAAAACTGGGAAAGAAATTACACAAGCATTTACAACAGTTCTGAGAAAAGTAAACAAAACCCCAATATTTTTACAAAGTGACAGAGGTCGAGAATTTTATAATTCGGAGTTTCAGAAGATAATAAAACAAAATAACATTAAACATTATTCCACGTACAGTGATGTTAAAGCAAGTATTGTCGAAAAGTTTAATAGAATTACGTAATCTTACGTGCCATCAATTTACACTGCAACGAAATTATAAATGGACTGATATTTTACCTGAATTATGAAACAAATATAATAATACAATTCATTCCACTATTAAAATGAAACCAGTTGACTCTATTAAAAACGAAAATGAGGAACATTTGTTGAAAAACATATATTGCAAAAAATGTCTGTAATAAAAGAAAAACTAAATTTAAGATCGGTGATTATGTAAGAATAAGTAAAGGTAAACGTCCTGGTTTTGATAGACGTTTTACAGGTAATTGGACTACAGACATCTTTCAAATTGTTGAAGTTTTTCACACTAATCCTTCAACATATCATCTAGTAGACTCAATTAACAAACCTATTGAAGGACGATTTTTCGATTATGAATTACTATTAACAACATTTCCAAAAGCATATTTAATTGAAAAAGTTTTACGAAAGAAAAATAATAATGCATATGTTAAATGGTTAGATCTGCCCTCAAGTGATAATTCTTGGATTGATTTTTTTTCAATAGTGTAATGATTTTGCATAACGTACTTCTCATGGCAAGAGCTTTCAGACAATATGTAGCTTTTCCCCAGGTACTTGGTCCCGGAATGGAATCATCCCTAGTAAGTGAAGTCTTGACCCCACTGTGGTATGTCCCATAGTTTTGGAGCTACGGACCTATAATTTCCATTTTTTTCATGTTTTCGGCAGTCTATAACCCCGTAAAGAAGCATTTCTGCACCAAGGTTGATCTATACTTTTTGTGTTATCTTGGTGTCAGGTATCGCCTCAGTTGTCGGTGTTGTTTTGAAACACCCTCTATATGTATAGGATGGATTGATGTGTAAGCGTGTTCTGGCATAATTCTGAAGCACCTAAAGTAATTTTAACCAAACATCGTACACATATTACTTACAATCTGGAAAGTAGAACTATCTGGATGAGATTTTTCTAGCACATCTACGTGGAAGTTGCAAGAGGCGACATATAAAAATTATTTTAAAAAACGATAGTAGTATCGAAACCAGAGTTTTCGGAGTCTGTGAGCTGATTGGTAACCGTTCCGATGCCCTTTAGCTTCAAGTTCAGCTCCTCACTGAGGGCAAGACCGCCTACCATACTCAGGGGAAGTAGGAGGGATAAGATAAAAATGATCGAAAACAGCTGATATTATTGTCGAATCCATAGTTTTCATGGTCGCTGAGATGAACAGTGACAGTTCCCATGCCGTTCAAATCAAAATTCAGCTGCCACTAGTACTCCTGCTAGGGGACGGAGAACGGTGAAATGTAAAAATAACTGAAAATGATCTATACTTCTGTCAAATTCATAGTTCTCGGGGTCTGTGGCAGTTGCGATGACCATTAAGTTCATCTCAATCTCCAGTATGGGTAAGATAGTCTACCACATCTAGGAAGAGTGGAACGGATAACATATAAAAAGAACGAAAGCGATAGTTGTTAGTATAGTTGATAGTTTCGGGGTCGCAGAGATGAATAGTGACACTTCAGATGCCATTTAAGGTTCAGCCTTGCTGTTTACGGAGGAAAGGAATGGCAACATGAAAATAAAAAGTAAAAAACACTTATATTAATGTCGAATCCATAATTTTCAGGTTCCCTAAGATGATTAGCGACACTCACTATACAATTTTACTATACGGTTTTAAGCCCCCATTAATTCCTAGGATGATGAGAAAGTTTTCACATGTAAAAATAATCGAAAACGACTAATATTAGTGTCAATCCAGAGTTCTTGATGTCGCTGAGGTAAATAATTACGATCCAGATATCGTTAGGAGTTGACTGCTGTGGGAACCTATCTTCCGGGGATTTGGAATACCCTTTAGTCGAGTGGGGGCCGGGAGTTTTTCCACAGGAAATTGTTAATATTGAAATCGGTTTTTAATCATTTTTGAGTACAATTCTCTATAATACAGCATACGGGGATATTTTTCATTTTTCTCAGAAAGTTGTAGGCGGAGATCGAAGACTCTCCAGCCCCCCCCCCCCTTCCGTAACTAAAAAGAAGCACTCCAATGATTTTCAGTCATTATGTAAATAGAAATGCAATATTTTAGGCAGCATACCCCCACTGTATTTCAACATTCAGATAGCCGGTATGTCGAGTCAAAATAGTAATAAACCATACCGTCTCTGCTTTTTACCCACTTCGAACATGTTCAATATTTATGTCGAAAGTTAAGTTTAAGTTTCTTCTCCATTTTATCACTAAAGTTTCATTCAAATAAATATTCAAAGAGGAAAAGGAGTCACATATTAATCATAAATCTGTTCTCTGCGTGTAAAGAACGTTTACTTCAGCTTGTATATATATATATATATATATATATATATATATATACAGGCGGCGGTTGGATATTAAAAGTGGGGGTAAGGCATGATCTCAATATTCGTATATCAATGTTAGTTGCTGGTAATCCTGGTTGCCTGTAATACTTTGTTTGACGTAAGATTGTATAACTATTAGGATACTATCATTTTCATTTAAAATACCATAGATTGTGTTTTATATTTTACTAAGTAAATTGACAAGAGCAACGCAAATAGTTACTAGCCCTCTGTAATCTTAAACAACGATGGTGCAAGAAGAGATTTGATTCCTTGCTCATTAACATCTTAAAATTCTGTGATCACTCAGATTAGGGGCTTATTTAATAGCAAATTTGCGAAACAAATAAATAGAAAGGATAATAATAATCAAATAATCATAGTAATGAATAATGAGGCTTGTTTTGCAAAAGTTATATTGATATTGGGAGTTAATGAACAACTTACATTTTTAATTCCACGCATGCTATTTACTCTTTGAAAGACAGTGAGTAATACAAGCATATGCTACGATATTTAAAGAAATATTTGTAAAGCTTCCCGAAACATGTTCGTTCCCATTAGGTACAGTTAGGGGCGTAAATAAGGGCCCCGCAGACCCCGCATTGCCGGCGGATTGGAAAGTCATCATGAAGCCCCCAAATCGTTAAATGGGACGTGGAGAAGATGCCTCACTCCACGCTGCCTGCGGGATGGCCTCCAAGCCTTTAGTTATATCACTGGGTACAGTTTTCACTTTCTTGGAATACATCAAAACTCAACAATACTTAGAGTCACTCCATATTCCAGTTATACAAAATAATCCTAAAACCTAGAATTATGTTGAATTCACCAAATGTAATTGTATATAAAAAATGTATATGTACACCCCTAAACTCGTATATTACATTGCAAAAAAATGGAAAAGGTAGAAGTTATTTCCTATTATTCTCTTTTTAATTAATATTCCTTACTAAGCTCCTTCGTGACTAAGTGGTTAGCGTACAGTATACGCGTTTGACTTAGGATACTCGGATCCGATTCCCGGCGGGAACTCATATGGTTCGGATTGCACGTTAATCATTAGGTCCACGTCTCATATAGTGTCGCTGCTGAACGGGATGTTAAACTCAAAAAGATTAAATCAAAATATTCCTTACTACTAGAAAGAATAAAAGACATTTTAGGAACTGTCGATATTTGTGCAATTAAAGAATAACTTGTAAAGGACTTCTTTTTTACGAAGGGGGGTGCGGTGGCTCAGTGGTAGAGCGTTTACCTCCGGTGCTTGGGGTCCCTGGCTCGATCCCAGCTCGCGCCGTGTGGACTTTGTGGTTGACAAACACCGTGCTCGTGGGTTTTCTCGGGATTCTCCCGTTTCCTCCCACTTTCTTCATTCCACCATTTCACTCATTTCTCATTATCACAGTCTCCTTTAGCCTAACCAGCATAACCGTGGGATGTTAAAAAATTCATTTTTTCTTTTTTACGAAATGTTATCTCAATTAGTTCCAAAGCGGCTGACTAACATATCGAGTCCTTGTAAGAAGAAACGAAATACTCTCGAATAGTGGCGCTCCAATAGGTTAATTCTTGGGCCATTTTTTGTGGTAATTAAATGGCAATTCCTGTAGCTTTCTTAACTTCATGGGAAGACAACCAATACATACTCACGGAACGGCAAATATTTTATGGCACCATTTTTATTCTATGAACCAATAATACATAGAAAACTTTGTATTTCTAAATGAAACTACGTATATACATTAATGAGTCACTTCAGAAAAGTGGGGTCTACTGCCCCCCCTTTGCCTTCTCTAATCGCTGTCCATGTATATATATATAAAGAGGAATAGACAGACAGATAGATAGATACAGTGTTACAATTTTGACTAGACATACCGGCTATCTAAATATTGAAATACAGTGAGGGTACCTTGTATTCCCGTATGTTGTATTATAGAGAATTATACACGACAATGCTCAAAAAACGAGTTTTTATATTAATTTCCTGCGGGAAAATTCCCGAACACCCACTCGAATGAGGGATATTTCAAACCTCCGTAATATCCGTTCCCACAGCAGAAAACCCCTAAATCCGCCCATGCTCAAAACACGAAATTTATATAAATTAAAATAAGACACACATAGACCTAGATACGAAAGTAACAATTCAACATGGCATATCAAAATATAAGTTAGATTAACTTCTTTGAAGACACCTCATTTTAAAAGCAAAAAGTAGGGAAAAAATAACAAAGTCGGTATTGCCAACTTAGAAATTATTTCTACATAAGAAATTAAATCTTAAGTGGAAAGCTTTTCGTCAATTACTGTGTATAAAAATGGTTTTATTAAAGGTAATTATTTAGCATCTACTTATCCGTGACGGTATGTCTTGATTACTGAAAAACCAGAAGTGGTATGCCTTCATCACTGAAAAACCAGAGGCGGTATGGCATACCACCGTATACCGTCTCACTTCGACCACTGGATAGATATATAGATATACCATGAGCTGGACCGCTATCGCTCTGCTTATGATACTATTGCGTCGTTCAGCTGCAGTTTCCTGTACATGTTAACGACCGCTTCCTCTGGCAGGTTTTCTTTCTCACTCAAGAAATGTCAAGATAAAAACAAATACAGTTCGGTGTAATAGTTACGCAGAAGGAATTTCTACGACTCGATTTTTCGGAAAGGATTATCACTGTTGACTTCTTAGTATTTGAAAATGATTGTTCAAACTTTAGACAGATTTTTCTCTGTTCTTCGTGTTCAAATTATACTCAGGAAAGGGTAGCACAAACAAGGTTGTAAGAAATGCAAACTCGTGACACACATTTCTGAGTTTGCAGAAATATTTGCAACCGCTTTATTTTGCTTGTTTTTTTATGCGGATAGGATGTCCACGGCACAATGTTTTGGAAGCATTATCAATAGAAAAGGAAGAAACGAAACGTATGCGCAAGTGATTTAATAGATTTATGCTGTGATCGAGGGGGAAAAAAGGAACGTGAGATCTTGAAAAGGCCTTTGATCGCGTGTGGCATAATGGTCTTGTGTATAAGTTACACTTCTTCAATCTTCCTGCCGCATATATACGTATGGTGTACTACTTTCTTACGAATCGTCTTGCATACATCTCCATCAACGACAGTTTATCTTTCCCTATTTTTCCTTACACCGGTGTCCCGCAAGGTTCAGCCTTATCGCCACTATTATATATCTTGTACGTCAGTGACCTGCTTGTAATGCCTGAGCCTATTTATACCCTCACATTTGCAGACGATACCGCACTGCTGGCTTGTGGCAAAACTATGCACCAAATCAACATCTCTCTGCAAAAAGCCATAGATGCTTTTACCAACTGGTGCAGTAGATGGAAGTTGAAATTAAATTGTACTAAGACCCAGGCTCTCGTCATCATTCCACACAAGAGACGCAGTCGAGTACGCCGCAACCCATCATTACTTAACATTAATGTAGACGGTGTACCCATCCACCCTAGCACTACTGCTAAATATCTGGGGGTAACCTTCGACGCCGAGTTATCTTGGAAACCTCACCTTCTTTCCATCAAGGAGAAAGCGCAAAATCGTTTAAATCTCCTGAAGCGGCTCGTCGGTACTACCTGGGGTTTGCATACCGATACTGTTCTAAACACGTACAAGGCATTTCTTCGCCCATGTCTCACTCACGGTCACACTGCCTGGGTTAGTGCGAGTGATGATTTCTACGAGCGCCTACGTATTATAGAACGCCATGCTTTGCGTCTCGCATTTAGAATCACATTACCCAGCCCGACACGTCTCTTATACGAACGACTAACATTCCCGCACATCACTCGACATCTGGAAGACCTTCGCTCTCGCTACATAGATAAGAAATGGAGAACACAGCACCATACACTTATGGACACCATACACATTGATAGTCGACTTTTCGCCTCACCTACTTATTACTATCCTCCACTGCGACATCTCCTCTCCATCTATAGCCGAGCGCATCCAGAGCACCCTGACCATCATTTCTTTGACAATTATCATCCATCAGAATTCAATCCGCACATCTACCCATCGTCTGCACAGTGACTCCACCTAACAAGGGATTCTCCCGTGTCTATCATCAGTGTTGAGTAGCCCCAACACAGAAGATAAGCTCATTTGTGAATACTAACTCTTCCCTGTGTACTGTGGCGTCTAAGCACTTCATCTCATCATTCGCTCCGCTCATTAAATAAACATCTTTCTAAAATTCACAATCCTTACATCTGATCACTGTTATCTGCTATCTGTCTGTCCTCCATACTACATGTTAATATTCCACATTCATATCTGTGTTTCTAGTTTGTACCATCAATGTTTTACAACAACAATGATAATTCACCTGTGTATGAATAAAGTGACTTACTTTATTATTGTTGTTAAACCTCATAGCCCATATATGTGCTAAATCATAACCAATGTCTATCTGAATCACTCCCGAAGAGACGACGTTATCGTCTGCGGTATAACATACTTAAAAAAAAAAAAAAGGAACGGGAGGAAGTAGAAATTTCGTGGCAAACAAAGCATTCTTAAAAATTTTTTAGAGAAGCAATTTTGGGTGATTTTTACCCTTGCTTCAGCTTTGTCAATTCATTCATTGTTTGACCCCTGTACAGTAATAGGAAAATATAAGATAATGTAACTTCTAGTAATAAGCAAAGATAATTCTAGAGATGTCTGAAATTCGAAAGAAATTTCATTCATTGCGTAAAAAAACGAATCTTGCAACATATATGACGAAATTACTCAAAACATTAAAAAAACGATCAAGTCTCGAGAAAGTAAATAATGCAGGTAAATTGAAGTTAATAGAATAGTAATTTTAATAATAGCTTCGTTACATGTTTTGCAACGTTTTAAGTTTTTTGTGCTTTAACCCTTTGACTACCAATTGTTTAATTATTTTGTAAGTACTGTACATGTATGGTGGCTTAGTGGTAGAGCGTTCAACTCTGTCCCGGGTTCGATTCCTGCGTCTGCCAAGTGAACTTTGTGGAGGACAAACACCGTGTGCGTGGGTTTTCCCGGGGTTCTCCCGTTTCCTCTCACTTTCTTCATTCCACGATTTCATTCATTACTCATCATCACCGTCTCCTTTAGCCTAACCGGGATAATCGTGGTATGTAAAACTCAGATTTCATTTCCTTTAATATGGGATATTCCTGACATCTATACACAGTTTTGGAAATTAAACAGTCTCCTGGTCACATTTAAACCGATGGGAGAACTACATGTTTTTTTTCTTTTTTAGAATTACCTTTAAAAAATCACAACGATGTTTGAATTATTCGCATGGGACACATGTATCCCGTTGGTAATCAAAGGGTTAAAATCACAAAACCAATTCACATGCTTAAACATTATTGTTATTAGTAAGTAACTACTGTAAAGTAACTACTGATTGTAGATAGTTTTCACAAGTAAGCATATAAAGTGTTGAAGGAAAATCAGATCTTTTTTTTTTTCGATAGACTGGTAAAGAATTAAGCTTCAATCTTGTTTCCTCCGGACATCGTTAGATATAGTTTTAGCTGTAAATGTTCGTGTTAGTTTCCTCTTAATGAAAATAATAATAATAATAAAGCTTGATATTGAGACTGAAAACATAAGATGCTATAGTTTTATGACAAAAATGATAATTTAAATGCTACGTGCGATAATTTCTTCTGATCAGGTTGGCAACTTTGTCTTGCTTCAAGTTTATGTTTAATAGTGCAATTGGGTTAGGGATGGTATCGAGACGAGACGAGACGAGACTTCGTACAGTCTCGGTCTCGTCTCGGTTGAAAAATCGCCGTCTCGGTCTCGTCTCGGTCAACAAATGCTAGTCTCGGTCTCGGTCTCGAGGGCCAAATCTCGGTCTCGTCTCGAAAGTCTCGAAATAAATAGGTGAAATTAAAATCGTAAAAGTATTATTATCGTACAGTCTGTCGTTTCCGCTTCTTATTTTTGGCCTTCATTCTTGACTTAGAATTATAGTATGGTGTACTTCTTCAGAGCTAATTTGCTAACGCTAATGCTTTCCATGCGTGTGTTCCAGGTTCAATTATCAGTGAGTATATCATGCCTGGGATAAAACCCTAATAGTAACCCATATTTCACTTTCAGCAAAAGACTTTCTCATATATGGCCTCAGTACTGCCCATACAATTAAACTCTATTAACCCTTAGAATCCCGGAAAATAATATTGACGATCTGTCAAACATAGTCTTGGGGTCCATTGGATCCCACCAGAAGTCCTAGGGTTAAATTAACTTCAGTACTATATAGTAGTTTATTTCCTTCCTTTGAATCAGAATTGTTCAATACATCCGAACGGATAACGCAACACATAGCAGCACGAATGTATTTAATCGTACCGAAATTGAAATTTTACAGTTTCTCATTTATTATCCAATACATTCTGCTTTGAGTGTCATTTTAAAAACAGAATATAACGTTCATTATCTTAACAAATAGGGTAAATTATTACTACAATATATTTTGTTTAAAATTGATCAAATGCTTTATTACCGTTTCATATCTACGTGTTAATTGCCACCTTATAACACGGACTTCCTGAACTTTGTGGTGGGAGCTACGGCACTCATCTTTGCTATGTGTGGTCTCGGGTTGGATCACGAAACAAATTAGATTCAAAGTCAGATGTTTCGCATAGTTCGCGTCTAAATTTAAGTACATCCTGTTTCCTATACAAGTTGTAATGCATTACATAAGCATATATCCACTGCCGTAACATAGATTAAGCTTATTCCTGAGCACTTAGCGGTGCATGTGATCTTTACTCGAGAAAACCAATCATGCGTTCATTACGTTGAAATTTTATATTGATTGAAAATTAATTGCGAAACATAAACATACATATTATATAAGTATATAGGTAATTCGAGCTATCTATATCTATTTTCTCTCTCCCGCCAAAACAAGTGATTCTTAACTTTCTAGTTTTTCTTTGTATTTATTTTCGTAGTTTTGCAGCAACATGAAGTATTAAATAGTCAAAAATATTTTATTTTCGCTGTACGACTTTCGTTAAATTTTGGATCCAATTTTACCCTACCTTACCTAGTAAATTTATACAGTATATATATATATATATATATATATATATATATATATATATATATATATATATATGAACATTAGTGGTAGACTATGCTAAGTCACTTTTTGGACAAATTAAGTTAGAATACTTTTTTAATAGACTATGTTCTTTCTAGTGGTGTAATGATGTAAGTCTAAAAGCATCCTACTGCTTTGTAACTACTTAGTATAGTTTGAAATACAGTACTATAGATCTTACCAGTTTTTTCGCTCCTCCTGTAAAATTACGAAATTATGACTTGGTTTAGTTTAACTCTGAGGTCTCGATATAAAATCATCACCATCATCATAATCAACCATTATCAATCCACTGCTGGATGAAGTCTTCCCAAGTTTTCTCTACAACTATCTATCTTGGGTAATTATTTTCCAGGTTACTTCCCAGTGATTCCTGATTTTGTCAGTATTTCTGGTATGCAGACATTTCCTAGGCTGTTTTTGTCACGTGGTATCCAATATAGAACAGTTTTCGTCCATCGATCATAATTTATTCTTGCAATATACCCAGCACATTTTGTAGCCCATGTTAAAATGATTTCATTAGTACCAGTCATTAGTTGCTAAATAATTCATTTCTATATATTCAAATAGTTCATATCATCTACTTTTGGAGCACAGACACGCTACGTTTTGATCTTCGGATCTGGAAACACTGACTAAATTATTTAAATCAACACAATGTAAGGACCCCCATTTGCTCTAGTGGCTAGCATGCTTGATTTTGGTTCGCATGGTCCCGAGTTCGATTCCCGGTGGCGATAAAGTTCAACGACCGAAGTTTTTGGATTCCACTATGATCAGTAACTCCACGTCTCCTTTAGCCGCCCTAGCATAACCGTGAGACGTTAAACTAAAACAAAACAAATCAAAAATCAACACAATGTATATTACTAACTGTAAATCCTTGAATAATTGCATATAGCTATATGGTATGGATCGAGTTTGAGGTGGTCGGTGGTCAAACTTTAACAAATGAAATGCAGTTACGGTGTAATTAAAATTTTAATAAAGTACTGTTTTAATCTTTAAAAAAATACACCAGGCCTAAGGCTTAGAGAGAACAATTAGTGTTACTGAAAAGTTATTAGTTACATTTAATTTCAGTTACAATTTGCTTTTACATGTATTGCTGGAACGGAAACTTTGACATTAATATTATAACTAGCCCAGAGACTATGAAAAACATCGTGTTTTGAAAACATTCTTGCACCATAAAGCAAATTACGAGTAATTTTAAAATATTTTGCAGTTTAACTACGTTATTTGCACTATATTTATAATAATATTTAGCAATATATTTAAGTTCGGAACACTGCTTAAAATAATGTAACTGCGACTTATTGTAATTAAAACTACCGAACACTAATGTTATAATGTCTCTGCCATTTGAGTTATTAGAGATCTCCAAAATGTTGATGTTAGTGATATGTATTGTCCTTTGTTACACTGAATAATATATGTGCTTTTGTGGTTTTATTTAATATCTAAATTAGAAAATGTAGAGCTCTTTCGTGGCTAAGCGGTTATCCTTTGGCGTGAGATACCCAAGTTCGATTCCCGGCGGGAGTTCATGTAGTTTGGATTCCACTTTAATCAGTAGGTTCAGTCTCATATAGCCTCGCTGCTGAAAGGGACGTTAAACTCAATTAACTGAACAGAAATATCTAATACCATACGTAGTGCAATTTGAAAAATTACAACTTTATGTTGCGTTGGCAACACTGATTGTTTATCTAGTGGTATTGCAGAGTATCTAGAAGAATTTTCCCTTTCACATTTCACACAGCATGTTAAAAAAATTCAGCATTTTTCGCATGGGACCAGTATTTGGAAGCCAAGGCCTGTGGGAGTATCACTATCTCAGCATCAGCGAAAATTATTAATTCGACACTAATATCGGTCATTTTCTACTACTTTTACATGTCCCGGTAAACGCTACCCCTGAGATCCCCTGGTTCAAAATTTTAAAAAAATGCTTCTTCTTGGTCTGACGCCTGGGCCATGATATCTGTCACCCAAATTTGTTAACTCTTGGACTGTCGTCTGGTCCCCAGGCCGCACACAAGCAGTCAGACAGGCAGGCACACAGACAAACAAACTCTTCCTTTTACTTATATTAGATAAGATATACAGGCGAGGATCCAAGGGGAGGGTTAAAGGGGTTATAGTTCCCCTTGACGCTCTGCTTAACACTGTATAAAATGGGCTTCAATCCTACTTCTTTACACTGGATAAAATGTCAAACTATGGTTTATCCTCTCCCTCGACCATATCCCGGATCCGTCGGTATATATATATATATATATATATATATATATATATATATATATATATATATATATATACAGTGGCGGATCCAAGGGAGGGGCTATAGGGGCTATAGCCCCCCTTGACGCTCAGATATACACTGGATAAAATGGGCTTCAATCCTGCTTACACTGGATAAAACGGCAAAATATGGTTCAGCCCCTCCCTTGATCATATCCTGGACTATGCTAAGTCATTGTTTGGTCGAAATTGAGTTAACAATACTTTTTAAATAGACGATGTTCTTTCTAGTGGTGTAATAATGTATAATCTAAATATAAAAGCATCCTATTACTTTGTAACTACTTAGTATGGTTTGAAAACAGTACTATAGATTTTACTTAAGGAACTGGTTTTTCGCTTCTCCTGTAAAATTACGAAATTAAGACTTGGTTTATTTTACCTCTGAGGTCCAGATATAATAAAAGCATAGTCATAATCATAATCACCTATTGTCAATCCACTGCTGGATGAAGGTCTTTTCAAGTCTTCTCCAGAACTATTTATCTTGAGCAAATCTTTTTCAGGTTACTCCCCAGTTGTTCTCGATTTCGTGAAGCCTTCTTGTATAAGGACGTTTCCTAGGCTGTTTTTATATCGTGGTATCCTGACTAGAATTGTTTTTGTCCATCGATCATAATTTCTTGCAATATGTCCAGCACATTTCCAGCCCATGTTAAAAATTATTCAATTATTATCAGTTATTAGTTGCCAAATAATTGATTTCTGTATATTTGGGCTACAAATAGTTTAAATCCACTAGTTTTGGAGCACAGACATGCTACTTTTTGATCTTCGAATCTGGCAACAGTGACTCAATGATTTAAATCAGCACAATGTGAGGGCTTCATTTGGTCTAGCGGCTAGCACGCTTGACTTCGGTTCGCGTGGTCCCGAATTCGATTTCCGGTGGGGGCAAAGTTGAACGACCGAAATGGTTCGGATTCCATTATAATCATTAACTCCACGTCTACTTTAGACGCCCTAGCATAACCATGGGATGTTAAACTAAAACAAACCAAACCAAAAATCAACACAATGTGTATTACTAACTGTAAGTCCTTGAATAATTGCATATAGCTATATGGTATGGATCGAGTTTGAGGTGGTCGGTGGTCAAACTAAAACAAGTGAAATGTAACTAGGGTGTATTTAGAACTTTTAATTAAGCATGGTTTTTATATATCAGGCCTAAGGCTTAGGGGAACAACTAGTGTTACTGAAAAGTTATCAGTTACATTTAATTTCAGTTACAGTTTGTATTTACATGTATTGCTGGAACGAAAACTTTGACATTAACATTATAAATAACCCAAAGACTATAAAAAACGTCGTCTTTTCAAAACATTCTTGCACCATAAAACAAATTACGAGTTATTAAAATATTTTGCAGCATAGTTACATTGCTTCAGTATTGCCACAGAAATTAGCTCTGGAGTGGGATGAAAAATAGTACCAAATTGAAACAAAAAGGGCTGAATTCATTATTTTATACCAAAGTAATACATGGCTTTATAACACGAAACTAAAAGAGGTAAAATTCTACAATACTCCCCCCCCCCTCCAAGAGTCAGAATCAAGAAAGTGCTATTTTCAAAAATTACTTCTTAGGAACATCCAAATAAGAGGATCGCTAACAAAAGTGGAAGTCAATGAAAATTTTCTCGCATGTAGGGAGTATAACAGAGACCGCAAATTAAAAGGGAAAATAGTTACCATCTTAAGTATGTATTGTAAGGAAACTAAACGCGCCTCTATTTCAAAGTGACCAATAAACCAAAACGGTATTATGGTCAAATATGAATATATATATATATATAACGAGGAACAAGTCAATAATTTTCGATTTGTGTGTTAAAATGTAAATTATTGCACCTTATTCTTGCTTATTTCAAAACCGAAGGAGGGTAATAGTACTGACTTTTGAAAATGTGACAAGTATTTACTAAATAGTGCTGAATTGGGTAGAATTGTACCAACTTTTTCACAAAAGGGGCTGAAAATGCCAGCGTGGTACCAACGGGCCGATGAATGACAAAAAGGGCTGAATTTGGTACAATTGTACCAAGTGTGGCAACCAGGGGCGGACTGGCCCACCCTGCCACCCTGCAAATGCAGGGTGGGCCCCCTCCACCAATTTTAAAAACATGTGCTCAATTAAACCTACCAGCATGAAAAATATGGCAGGGTAACTCCCGCAAACTTGTGTTTTGCATAAAAAAGACGTAAAGTTAAACTTTCATGAACAGACGAACAGACTTTCTTCTTCACGTTTATCGACTTGAAAAGGTCCGTCTATGAGACAATCAGGCCCTAAAGCATTGCTGGGTTTGTGATACGACAGCTGTTAAAAATGAGAACGTTAACTACTATTTTTTTAAATATAAGAAACAGTAGATTTCAGGCTGTTATTGGATTTGGATACCATTGCATACTCCGGTCCTTTTACAAGCCGGCAAGTGGCGATGTTTTAAAGAAACAATAGTTTCGTAGATATTGTTATTGTGCAAACTGGAGGTGGAGCCGGAACGTTTTTGAACTATTTATCTTGAGCAAATCTTTTTCAGGTTACTCCCCAGTTGTTCTCGATTTCGTGAAGCCTTCTTGTATAAGGACGTTTCCTAGGCTGTTTTTATATCGTGGTATCCTGACTAGAATTGTTTTTGTCCATCGATCATAATTTCTTGCAATATGTCCAGCACATTTCCAGCCCATGTTAAAAATTATTCAATTATTATCAGTTATTAGTTGCCAAATAATTGATTTCTGTATATTTGGGCTACAAATAGTTTAAATCCACTAGTTTTGGAGCACAGACATGCTACTTTTTGATCTTCGAATCTGGCAACAGTGACTCAATGATTTAAATCAGCACAATGTGAGGGCTTCATTTGGTCTAGCGCCTAGCACGCTTGACTTCGGTTCGCGTGGTCCCGAATTCGATTTCCGGTGGGGGCAAAGTTGAACGACCGAAATGGTTCGGATTCCATTATAATCATTAACTCCACGTCTACTTTAGACGCCCTAGCATAACCATGGGATGTTAAACTAAAACAAACCAAACCAAAAATCAACACAATGTGTATTACTAACTGTAAGTCCTTGAATAATTGCATATAGCTATATGGTATGGATCGAGTTTGAGGTGGTCGGTGGTCAAACTAAAACAAGTGAAATGTAACTAGGGTGTATTTAGAACTTTTAATTAAGCATGGTTTTTATATATCAGGCCTAAGGCTTAGGGGAACAACTAGTGTTACTGAAAAGTTATCAGTTACATTTAATTTCAGTTACAGTTTGTATTTACATGTATTGCTGGAATGAAAACTTTGACATTAACATTATAAATAACCCAAAGACTATAAAAAACGTCGTCTTTTCAAAACATTCTTGCACCATAAAACAAATTACGAGTTATTAAAATATTTTGCAGCATAGTTACATTGTTTCAGTATTGCCACAGACTTAGCTCTGGAGTGGGATGAAAAATAGTACCAAATTGAAACAAAAAGGGCTGAATTCATTATTTTATACCAAAGTAATACATGGCTTTATAACACGAAACTAAAAGAGGTAAAATTCTACAATACTCCCCCCCCCCAAGAGTCAGAATCAAGAAAGTGCTATTTTCAAAAATTACTTCTTAGGAACATCCAAATAAGAGGATCGCTAACAACCGTGGAAGTCAATGAAAATTTTCTCGCATGTAAGGAGTATAACAGAGACCGCAAATTAAAAGGGAAAATAGTTACCATCTTAAGTATGTATTGTAAGGAAACTAAACGCGCCTCTATTTCAAAGTGACCAATAAACCAAAACGGTATTATGGTCAAATATGAATATATATATATATAACGAGGAACAAGTCAATAATTTTCGATTTGTGTGTTAAAATGTAAATTATTGCACCTTATTCTTGCTTATTTCAAAACCGAAGGAGGGTAATAGTACTGACTTTTGAAAATGTGACAAGTATTTACTAAATAGTGCTGAATTGGGTAGAATTGTACCAACTTTTTCACAAAAGGGGCTGAAAATGCCAGCGTGGTACCAACGGGCCGATGAATGACAAAAAGGGCTGAATTTGGTACAATTGTACCAAGTGTGGCAACCAGGGGCGGACTGGCCCACCCTGCCACCCTGCAAATGCAGGGTGGGCCCCCCAAACAGGTGGGCCCCCTCCACCAATTTTAAAAACATGTGCTCAATTAAACCTACCAGCATGAAAAATATGGCAGGGTAACTCCCGCAAACTTGTGTTTTGCATAAAAAAGACGTAAAGTTAAACTTTCATGAACAGACGAACAGACTTTCTTCTTCACGTTTATCGACTTGAAAAGGTCCGTCTATGAGACAATCAGGCCCTAAAGCATTGCTGGGTTTGTAATACGACAGCTGTTAAAAATGAGAACGTTAACTACTATTTTTTTTAAATATAAGAAACAGTAGATTTCAGGCTGTTATTGGATTTGGATACCATTGCATACTCCGGTCCTTTTACAAGCCGGCAAGTGGCGATGTTTTAAAGAAACAATAGTTTCGTAGATATTGTTATTGTGCAAACTGGAGGTGGAGCCGGAACGTTTTTGAACTGCATTGTCCTCAGACCAAGCTTCGAAGAAAGAAATCGGATCAGGCTTCGTTTTTTTTTTTTTTTTTTTTTTCAGTGCGGTAAAGCAAAAAGTTCAGTGCGATTAGTTGCCACTATCAACGATTGTTTTATACAAACCTCAAACAATTACTATGAAGTTGCTGCCCTCGGCTCGTGTTTTATTTGTATATTACATCGAAGAGCAAATCTGATAGCAGCAATTCAATTATTGGAACACCAGTTACGTGTCGTTTGTCGTGGAAGACAGATGTGGTTGTGTCAGTATGGATGGTACGAGTGATTGTAAGATTACTGTAAAGAAAAAATATAAAAGTGGTGCTAAAAAGCGAGAACACAAACGAAGATGTGATTTACAAAAAGCTGCATTTGACTCAAAACAACGTAGGCTATTTGAATCTGGAAGCCCAAAGAAACAAATGAGCGTGATGTGATTCATTCGAGTACTGCAGGACAGTTGCCAGGTATTTTTTAGTTTTTCTGTCTAAGGTGTTTATAAATTATAATGTATACACCATGTCTTTGGATGACTTCAGTCAATTGTAGCTTATCTTGTATGGCTATTTTTACTTGAAATTAGACAACTTTAACAGGCGAACACGAAATTAACTGAACTGTTTGCCGCGTAGTGCTTTCAAACGGATCAGATCAGGCTTTCATGGGTCAGGGGTCGAGTCAAGCCTGCTTGAGACACGGGTCGGGTCAGGTCACCTACGCTAGGGTCAGGGCTGCTCTAGCCACGGGTAGGCTCGGGTCAACTTTCTTATGCGCCGTTTCGGCTAAATCCTTCTCGGATCGAGTTGAACGTCGACCCGACCGGACTCATGACCCGAATAGGTTTTAGCCGAAACGACGCATAAGAAGGTTGACCCGAGCCGACCCGTGGCTAGAGTAGCCCTGACCCGACCTGTGACCCAAGGAGGTTCGACTCGAGCCCTGACCCGATGAAGCCTGACCTGACCCGTTTGAGAGCACTAGCTGCCGGCACTGGGCTCAGTAAGCGTTGGTGTAACTTCTAAAAGTGCTTAACACTTATGCTGTCAGTCAAATCAGTGTGTATATCGTGTAAATGTTAACTTCCCTTTAGTTATTTAAAGTTAGTTTAAAATAAAAGTGTAGTAAAATGTAAAAATTATTTGTGATGTGCAAAGTAGGTATTCATATGAAAAGAGAAGTTGGGGCCAGCCGAGGAATGGGCGGACTACACTAGACGATAGACGATATCTAATCTTTCTGCGACATGAAGATATTATATTATGACTTACTTATGTCAAGGAAAATCTTGCGTTTCGAAATCTATCGCAGATTTACCCCTAATCGCATTCTTTGTGTTGTATTGAGGCCACAAAGTTACAGCTTTACCAAGTTTCAAACACTGACGCCATGTCTGTTGTCTCACCTGACACGCTGGGGAGGGGGAGTTGTCTGCTAAGAGCGGTGCGTACTTCCTCGAGATTATACAGCAATATTGAGACGAGTTTGTGTATGTGGGTTACAACATTTTCTTCTCGCCAAAAAGACAGGTACAGAGAGAGATAGCGGCACATTCGCGAGCAGACTCCCGACTGAAGTAAGTGGTATTTTTGGCATAATGAAGATATTAATAGTAGAATACATTTCTGGCATTAATATTAATATTATATTATATTAGGTTACAGTATGCAATTCAGTAGAAAATTTCAACCCATTTGATATTAGAACTGATTTATGAGGAAAGAAACTTACATTATTTCTGTAAGTGCTTTAATTATTTAGTGTTTCAAAGTTGACTTGAGATTAGTTTTTACTTATTGCACATGTATATATTTTGGGTTTTCTAAAACATGACATTCATTTGTTTACATAAATGGTTTAAATTCATTACATAAAAAAACAATAGCACTATATAAATAACTGAAAGGACCAATTCCGGTATTGTGTGTGTTTACAATAAAAAATGATAATGCCAATTACACACTGTATGAGTTACTATTAAAATGTTCCTACTTCAGATTTTTTGTAATTAATGTTTTGCTTTTGTATGAATATATGGGATACTACTTATGGGTTCGAAGATGGACTTTTATATGTAATACATATGAAGAATGCCAAGTTCATTTTTTACATTTTTATACATTGGGCCCTCATTTCAGTTGAGCAGGGTGGGCCCTATGGTTGCCAGTCCGCCCCTGGTGGCAACAGTGCATTGTTTACACTATATTTAGAATAATATTTAGCAATTTATTTAAGTTGGCAATACTGCTTAAAATAATGGAACTGCGACTTGTAATTAAAACTACCAAAAAATTATTGTTGGAATTACTATAGAAAGTTAACACAAATACGTTATTTTAAGCAGTAAAACAATCACCATCCATGGGTTTATTATCTCTAAACCGGATTGAAATAACAAATGTTGTAAATGACATTTTGATCACTTAAGCCTTTTGGAAGCATCTACATGATGAGACATGATATGTCAGCACGTTTTCGAAGTAAAGTCTTTAGAAAAAATTTAATTTTTCATTTCTTGTAACTTTATTCATTCATTTGAAATACAATATACCATGATCATAGTGTTTGACGCTAAGATGCAATTGATGCGCATTGCGTCCTCTATGCCATTTGAGTTATTAGAGATCTCCAAAATGTTGATGTTAGTGGTACTGTATTGTTCTTTGTTACATTAAATAATTATGCGGTATTGTGGTTTTATTTAATATCTAAATTAGAAATAGGTAATACTTTATATAGTGCAATTTGAGAAAATACAACTTTATTTTCCGTTGACAACACTGCTTGTTTATATATAGGCGCGGATAAAAGGGAAGAGCTATAGGAGCTATATCCCCCCCCTTAACGCTCATGTATACACTGACTAAAATGAGCTTCAATCCTGCTTTACACTGGATAAAGAGACAAAGTATGGTTTAGCCCCTCCCTTGATAATCTCCTGGATCCGTGCTTGTATATATATATATATATATATATATATATATATATATATATATATATATATATATATATATATATATATTGAGAGAGTGAGAGAGAGAGAGAGAGAGAGACTGAGAAGGCTATATACATCAGCAGTGGATTTTGTTTTGGGAGAGGCTTGAGAACGAGTAAGAAACATTTGTGTTGTAGGTGCAATGCGAAAAATTGATCACAAATTTATTTCGAGAGGAGCTAGAGTCCGATAGCCACCCCCTAAATACGCCACTGAACATTAGTCAGCCGTTCCCATATTATCTAACACAGCAACGAAACAAATTTTGAGTAAAGGGCAAAATAATAGCTATATATATCAATATTCGAGACGAGACCGAGACTGACCTAGTCTCGTCTCGGTCTCGTCTCGATTTATAGAGCTAGTGTCTCGGTCTCGGTATATAAAAGGCCGTCTCGGTCTCGGTCTCGTCTCGATATATAAAAGGCCGTCTCGGTATCGGTCTCGTCTCGATAATTCGAGACGATACCGAGACGAGACCGAGACTAGTCTCGGTCTCGGTACCATCCCTAAATTGGGTCTACATCCAAGGTTGCTAAGCCTGGTACACATGTTTCTGTAATTTAAAAAAAAAAAAAACATCTTCTGGTTGTGGGTTTCACTCGTTTCCAGAATTGTGATTAGTTTCCTAAAGTCAGTCTTGGGAAGTAACTTAAAGCAAATAACGCGTTACTTTTAAGCGTTACTTTTTAAGTAACGATTCCTAGTAACGCGCTACATTTTTACAAGTAACTTACCAAACACTGACTTAACTTAAGAAAACGAAGTGCATAAAATAAGGCATAAGTAGGCGACAAAAGTGTCGCCTAGTGAACAACCATAATGCGGGCGCGGAAAGCAGTTTCAGTTCATACAATAATGAAAACAAGTACGAGATTAAGAATGATTTTGCTGTTAATCGTGTTGGAACAGCATTTTATGATCCTAGGCATGCTGTGGCATTTTTTTTTAACAAACTAAAGACAGAAGACAAATACTTCTAGATCCGGAGTTATATAGGGACCAAGAATATATAAAGAATTTTTCAAAAGATAGCCGCATCTAGTGCGAATGTTATCATTGTCTCTTGCGTCGTATGGTAATTTAAGTGAGTCATATTTTAATTCTAAAGCTAGTTATTAAGATTTTGATTCTGATTTTTCCGTCAGAGTTCAAAAATTTTGTTTTTAATGATTTATAAAAGCATTATCGTCAATTTTAATGTTCCATATATATTTGCTGTCTGTTACGTATTTGTTACATTGACATGTTGCTATGATTCTATATGTGATATTAATGTTTTATTGATTATTATCACACCGAAGCGCAGAGTGGTGACGTACAATATATTTTGCCCGTCAAGTGCGTGATTACTAACTCACGTGTAGTGCGGAAAATATTAATAGCATGATGTAGAGTAACAAAAAGCATCAATTTGCATACAGAAAATAAAATATATTGTCAATATTCAATTTTAGTCAACATAATCTCATTTTGTAATTACTGAGTGAAGTTGCTCTGATATCTGTACACAAGTTCTCAAAGTTACACATATGTATTCACTATTTACTATGAATAAAAGAAATTAGGTATATTCACAAGTTTATATAAGTTCAGTACCTGTGTTAAATTCATAAAATAATAATGTATATTTTACTCAAGTTCCTGGATCTATTTCTATATTTTTTTTTCTTTCGTTCTGCTTCATACTTGTCACATCTGTGTTATATACAATAGGTTTTCTATATTTTCTTACAGAAAATGCAAAATTATGTGTATCTGATAGGTCCGTGAACTTGGCTCCCCCACTTTGAGCACTAACGATAAAATTAGTGTCAATCGTTAGTGCTTCTTAGTGCACCAACCCCTAACGTTAGTGCTTAATTAGTGTAGGAGCTACAAGCAAAAAACCTTTGGGGGGCCAAGTTCACGCTGCCCCTCCACTTCAAGCACTAACGAAATAACTAGTGCCATTCGTTAGTGCATCGTTAGTGCTTCCTAGTGCACCAACCCGTGACGTTAGTACTTCATTAGTGTAGACTCTAGAGCCAAAACAATGGTACACGCTGCCCCCCCCCCACTTCTAGCAATAAGGAAAGGAATGCCGTTCGTTAGTGCATCGTTAGTGCTTCTAGAAACTACTAAAAGTTTCGTTAGTGCTTCATTATTAGTGTAGATATAGCCAATTATAAGTCACGAAACTCCCATAAGAAATGCATGGGGAATTTTTCATTGCGTTAAATTACCGCCAAATTCAAAAGCACTAATCATCTCTTTTAGTGCAATCGTTAGTGCATCGTTAGTACTTCTTAGTGCACCAACCCTAACGTTAGTGCTTCATTAGTGTAGGAACTACAAGTGAAAAACCCTTTGAGCCTAGCGTGAACTTGGCCCCCCCACTTTGAGTACTAACGAAATGATTAGTGCCATTTGTTAGTATATCGTTAGTGCTTCCAGAAAATTCTAATAGTTTCGTTAGTGCTTCACTATTAGTGTAGATATAGCTAAATTTTAGGCCCGAAACTCCCATAAGAAATGCATGCGGAATTTTTCATTGCGTTAAATTACCGCCAAATTCGAAAGCACTAATGATCTCTTTTAGTGCAATCGTTAGTGCATCGTTAGTACTTCTTAGTGCACTAGCCCTAACGTTAGTGCTTCATTAGTGTAGGAACTACAAGTGAAAAGCCCTTTGGGCCTAGCGTGAACTTGGCCCCCCACTTTGAGCACTAACGAAAAGATTAGTGCCATTCGTTAGTATATCGTTAGTGCTTCCAGAAAATACTAATAGTTTTGTTAGTGCTTCACTTATAGTGTAGATATAGCCAATTGTAAGTCACGAAACTCCCATAAGAAATGCATGGGGTATTTTTCATTGCGTCAAATTACCACCAAATTCAAAAGCACGAATGATTTCTTGTAGTGCAGTTGTTAGTGCTTCTTAGTGCACCAACCCTAACATTAGTGCTTCATTAGTGTAGGAACTTTAAGTAAAAAACCCTGTGAGCCTAGCGTGAACTTGGCCCCCAGCTTGAGCACTAACGAAAATATTAGTGTAATTCGTTATTGCATTGTTAATGCTTATGGAAAATACTAATAGTTTCGTTAGTGCTTCACTATTAGTGTAGATATAGCCAATTGTAAGTCACGAAACGTCCAGAAGAAATGCATGGGGAATTTTTCATTGCGTTAAATTACCGCTAAATTCAAAAGCACTAATGATCTCTTTTAGTGCAATCGTTAGTGCATCGTTAGTACTTCTTAGTTGCACCAACCCTAACGTTAGTGCTTCATTAGTGTAGGAACTACAAGTGAAAAGCCCTTTGGGCCTAGCGTGAACTTGCCCCCCCCCCACTTTGAGTACTAACAAAAAGATTAGTGCCATTCGTTAGTATATCGTTAGTGCTTCCAGAAAATACTAATAGTTTTGTTAGTGCTTCATTATTAGTGTAGATATAGCCAATTGTAAGTCACGAAACGCCCAGAAGAAAGGCATGGGGAATTTTTCATTGCGTTAAATCACTGCCAAATCCAAAAGCACTAATGATCTGTTTTAGTTCAATCCTTAGTGCATCGTTATGGTTTTTTAGTCCACCAACCCTAACGTTAGTGCTTCATTAGTGTAGGAACTACAAGTAAAAAAACCTTTGAGCCTAACGTGAACTTGGCCCCCCAGTTTGAGCACTAACGAAAAGGTTATTACGATTCGATAGTGCATCGTTAGTGCTTGTAGAAAATACTAATAGTTTCGTTAGTGCTTCACTATTAGTGTAGATATAGCCAATTATAAGTTACGAAACTCCCATAAGAAATACATGGGGTATTTTTCATTGTGTTAAATTCCCGAACGTAATAGTAACCATTACACTAATATATGGTTATTAGTGCTTTTAAATTTGGTGGAAGAATTTTTTAAAATGGAAAATGCTATGTGTCTAAATTTAGCCCCGCACGCATCGCAAATACTAAAAAACGTTTGACATGGTTAGTGCATCGTTAGTACCCATTAGTACACTAAACTCTAACGTTAGTGCTTTGATTCAACTTTATATTAGTGGACATTATTTGCAAGACTAAATTGAAATTTTTCTAATTCTACAATTATTGTCCTACAAAGGTGAGATAGACGTCAAAAGTTAGTGAATCCTTATTGCTTCCCGAAACACGAAGCATTAGTGTTAGCGCGATTATAGTTAAAGAGTTATAAGTGAATAACTCACTCTGTGCTAAATTTAATTTTAGCAAATTTTACAATAATTGTCTCACAAAGGTTGAATAAACGTCAAAGATTAGTACATCGTTAGTGCTAGGAAAGACACTAAGCATTAATGTTACTGCTGTCTTAGTTTAGGGGTTAAAAATGAATAACTCGGAGGGGGGGTGGAGGGCTACTTTAGATCTTTAAATTTTTTACAATTTTACGCTAATTGTCTGACAGAAATGGACTAAACCAGCGTTTAGTCCTCCGCTGAATAAGCACTAATGCTAGTGTTATCATAATTTAAGTGTTATTAACGAATAACACGCACGAGCCTAAATTCAAATTTGTCGAATTTTACAATAATTGTCAATGCAAAGGTCGGATAATCGCTAAAGGATCGTGCTTTTTAGTGCTTCAAAAATACTAAGCATTGACGATAGTGCAATCACAGTTTAGGAGTTATCAGTGAATCACTCGGACGGAACTCAATTAAAATTTATCGAATTTTACAATAATTGTGTAAAAATTGAAAAACCTGAAGTTAGCCCCGCTCGAGTTATTTGGTAAAACTCCTAAACTGTGACGGCACTGACGTTAAGTGATTAGTGTTTCATGAAGCACTAACAGTCACTAACCTTCGGCGGTTATCTTACCTTTGTGGGACAATTAGTGTGAAGTTCGAAAATTTAAATTCAGTCCTATCCGGACTATTCATGAAAGCACTAACGAGAATGCTTAATGTTTTATAGCTCTAGCAATGCAGTAAGCGCTTGTGTTTGTCCTACTTTTTTGTTACAATTAGTGTAAAACTGTTTAAGTTGAAAAACCTAAAGTTAGACCGGGTTGAGTTTTCATTAAGAAGTCCAAAAATATGATAGCACTAACGTTAGTACTTGTTATTTTTTGAAGCGTTAAGGATGCACTATCCTTTAAAGTTTGTCCTACCTTTGTGAGAAAATTAGTGTTTTTCGATACTTTTAAATTCAGTCTCGTCCGAGTTATTCATTAATAATTCCCAAACTACAATTTCACTAACGTTAGAGCTTTTTGGAGTATTAACGCTGTACTAACCTTTGACGATTATTCCACCTTTGTGAGACAATTATTGTAAACTTTGATAAATTTAAATTTAGCCCGGAATATGTTATTCACTTATAACTCCTAAACTATGACAGCAATCAGTGTTTAATAGGGCTCTATTAATGCACTACCCATTGGTGTTAGTCCCACTTTTGTGGCACAATTACTAAAAAAATGTGTAAAAGTTGAAAAATCTAAAGTTAGCCCCGAACGTGTTATTTATTATTAACTACTAAAGTATGACAGTGCTATCGTTAATGTTTAGTGCACTAATGTGAAATTACTTAGCACTAACCATGTAAATAGTTTTACTAGCACTTGAGAATCGTGCGGGGCTAAATTTAGACACAGAATTTTTCATTTTGTAAAATTCCCACATATTTAAAAGCACTAATAACCACATATAGTGTAATGGTTATAGTATAGTGTAGTGTTAGTACCTCTTATTGCAGAACTCCAAACATTAGTGCATCAACAGTATGGACGGTAGAAAATAAAACTTAAGGGGAGCTAACTATACGCTAGCCAATAAAATCATTCACGATGAGAAGCATTAATGTTCGGTCTTGGTGCACTAGCAAGCAATAACGAAACACTAACGATGCCACTAGAAGAGACAACTACTGCATTTGAATTTCGTGAGAATCTGACCTAATGAAAAAATCCCCATGTTTTTCTTATGGGAGTTTCGTGACTTATAATTGCCTATATCTACACTAATAGTGAAGCACGAACGAAACTATTAGTATTTTCCATAAGCATTAACAATGCAATAACGAATTGCACTAATATTTTCGTTAGTGCTCAAGCTGGGGGCCAAGTTCACGCTAGACTCACAGGGTTTTTTACTTAAAGTTCCTACACTAATGAAGCACTAATGTTAGGGTTGGTGCACTAAGAAGCACTAGGGTTGGTGCTACAAGAAGTCATTCGTGCTTTTGAATTTGGCGGTAATTTAACGCAATGAAAAATACCCCATGCATTTCTTATGGGAGTTTCGTGACTTACAATTGGCTATATCTACACTAATAGTGAAGCACTAACAAAACTATTAGTATTTTCTGGAAGCACTAACGATATACTAACGAATGGCACTAATCATTTCGTTAGAGCTCAAAGTGGGGGGCAAAGTTCACGCTAGGCCCAAAGGGCTTTTCACTTGTAGTTCCTACACTAATGAAGCACTAACGTTAAGGTTGGTGCACTAAGAAGTACTAACGATGCACTAACGATTGCACTACAAGAATTCATTAGTGCTTTTGAATTTAGCGGTAATTTAACGCAATGAAAAATTCCCCATGCATTTCTTATGGGAGTTTCGTGACTTACAATTGGCTATATCTACACTAATAGTGAAGCACTAACGAAACTATTACTATTTTCTACAAGCACTAACGATATACTAACAAATGGCACTAATCTTTTCGTTAGTGCTCAAAGTGGGGGGGGGCAAGTTCACGCTAGGCCCAAAGGGTTTTTCACTTGTAGTTCCTACACTAATGAAGCATTAACGTTAGGGTTGGTGCACTAAGAAGTACTAACGATGCACTAACGATTGCACTAAAAGAGATCATTAGTGCTTTTGAATTTAGCGGTAATTTAACGCAATGAAAAATTCCCCATGCATTTCTTATGGGAGTTTCGTGACTTACAATTGGCTATATCTACACTAATAGTGAAGCACTAACGAAACCATTAGTATTTTCTGAAAGCACTAACGATATATTAACGAATGGCACTAATCTTTTCGTTAGTACTCAAAGTGGGGGGGCCAAGTTCACGCTAGGCCCAAAGTGTATTTACTTTTAGTTCCTGTACTAATGAAGCACTAATGTTAGGGTTGGAGCACTAAGAGGCACTAACGATGCACTAAGGATTGTACTACAAGAATTCATTAGTGCTTTTGTATTCGGCGGTAATTCGATGCAATGAAAAATTCCCTATGCATTTCTTATGGGAGTTTCATGACATGTAATAAGTCATAACCACACTAATATTTAAGCACTAACGAAACTATAAGTGTTTTCTAGAAGCACTAACGATGCACTAACGAATGGTACTAATTTTATCGTTAATGCTTGAAGTGGGGGGGCAGCGCGAACTTGGGCTCCCAAATGTTTTTTTCTTTATAACTCCTACACTAATGAAGCACTAACGTTAGCGGTTTTAGCAGTAAGAAGCGCTAATGATGCACTAACGATTGCACTACAAGAATTCATTAGTGCTTTGGAATTTGGCGGTAATTTGACGCAATGAAAAATTCCCCATGCATTTCTTATGGGAGTTTCGTGACTTATAATTGGCTATATCTACACTAATAGAGAAGCACTAACGAAACTTTTAGTATTTTCTAGAAGCACTAACGATGCACTAACGAACGGCACTATTCCTTTCCTTATTGCTTGAAGTGGGGGGCCAGCGTGTACCATTGTTTTGGCTCTAGAGCCTACACTAATGAAGCACTAACGTCACGGGTTGGTGCACTAGGAAGCACTAACGATGCACTAACGAATGGCACTAGTTATTTCGTTAGTGCTTGAAGTGGGGGGCAGCGTGAACTTGCCCCCCAAAGGTATTTTGCTTGTAGTTCCTACACTAATTAAGCACTAACGTTAGGGGTTGGTGTACTAAGAAGCACTAACGATGCACTAACGATTGACACTAATTTTATCGTTAGTGCTCAAAGTATGGGGCCCAGTTCACGGACGTGTATCTGATATATCAAAGAATGAATTCAAAATTTTGTTACGAAATCAAAGTATGGAAGAACAATAGGTAGACTATGTAGAAAAAAATCATTGTTATATTGTTATTTCGAAATTTTTTATTTAGTACATAAAATCTTTCAATTTGATTTATGTGCGAATCATTGTTCTAATCATTACTTCCCTTTCAGCATTTGTTTTGGCCCATTGTGATTACTTTTGGTACTTTATATTGTCAGTCATCTTTGGATAAAGATTTTGATAGATTTAGTTAACACTTAGTTAAGGGGATCCCGGTTAGAAAGCGTATCGTTGACGATGAGATAAAATGTTATGATGAAATATTTTCCAAATAGCCTTCAAGTAAAAATTGTAAAGACTGAAATACAGATAAAAATACATCAAAAGGATAATGAAGTCGAATCTTTGCGTGGTTTGGTTATAAAACACCCCTTTATAATTGTAATGGACTCGTACATCAATTGGCGCCAATGCCACACTCACAAGTGATGCTAGTTTCAGGAAAATTTCCCCGGCGCAGGGAGATTTAGGAAAGATTTTTTGAAGAGGAGAAAAAGGAGAATTTACGAATATGAGATAAAACGTAAGGAAATTCAGCTTTTCAATAGATGTTATATTATGGACTACGACAGTACAACTAAAAATGGCGGCATTCTTTCCACAATCCCGCAATATGCACCAAATACAAATATAACAGTATCTTCAGTCCTCTCCCAACAACCCTTCCTCAACCTTGTTAGAGAATATCATTGCCAAATATGTCCTTGAAATAAGAATGGATCAACAAATAAAAGGGAGTCAACTGCATGTGTTGCTTATGGATTGGGTGGCATTATCACAGTATAGAAATGTCTTCAGGAGTGCTCCGACTTGTCATAAACAATGTCTCCGCATAGTGCTTCGGTTCAACTGAGAAAGGTCAGCGTAAATGAAATGCCCATTATCAAAGTTCAAGCGATTAGGCTTTTGTTGTTCATTGGTCCAACGAGGGGAGGGGGGAATACTAAGAAAAGAAGAGAGGTAGAAATAGAATTTTTGATCAAGTGACGTATAATCCCTACCCACTGCTTAATGCTCACTTTGTTAATGTCTAATAGTCCATTTGTCATAATTCATCAACATTTTCGTTTCTATTGTGAATTATTTCATTTATTTATAATGATGTGTGTTTTTTACTTTTCAATAGTACTTTGTTTTACATGTAATAGAAATGGCCAACGATAAAAGGAACAAGTGAGCGTTTTATAGAAAAAAAAATACGAAACTTGAACGAAGATGAGAGGCAAGCGAAGGCTCCAAAAAGTTTCTTTAGATTTTCGAACAAAATTTCGAAAGTGATAATCATACAAATGTTGAGGTGAGGGAGTTGTCAATACCAGTTACTCTTAGTGAAGTATTTGCAAGTCTACAAACTTTTGAACCTGTAAGTTTATTTTACTTGATTGCAGTAATTTGATCGTTAATTTAAAATGGAATGGATACCTTCTCTTCAGTTACGGGTCTGAGTTAAATTTCAAAATCTGTTTGAATACTATTAGTTTTCATGCAATATATGCGTGTATAACTCGAAAGGGCAACTGTAATCGAAATCGAAACTGATCGAAAGGTCCGGTCATTAGGATTGTAAGTAACACATTTCTTTCCAGAACTCTCACTGTCAATCACAGTAGCGTTGTATTGTGTTATATGCACGTTGTGTTATAACAGTGTAACAATCATTATCAATCCATTCTCTCGTATTAAATTTTAGATGGAGTGATTTTTCTAAACATTTGGTAACAGTCCTGATACAAAGTAGAGTTTTGATTATTAGTTACTTGTGTTCAGGGATGCACCCACGGAGGTGGTCCGAGAGTCTGGATTCCCCAGAACTTTTAATTTTTAAGAAAATAGCATAATTATTTGCATTTTGTAGGCTACTCCTAAAAATCTTCGGACCCAAAAGAGAAATCTTAGGCGCTCCAGTGCTTGTGATTAAATTGTATTACTCATTGCTTGATTTTGAATGTCTATGTTGGAAAGAGATATGGAACGAATAAATTGTTTTATAGGCCTAAAGAACCCTGAAAATAATTTTTGCAGGGAGGACCTGATTTTGAAGTTTCGCCACTGAATCGAAGACAAATATCGATTAAGGGGCACATTTTTGTCATTTGTTGTGTATTAAACAAGTTCAGCTAAAATAAATAAAGAACTATTTGAGATCAATTATATCTCAAGAACGATAAAATGGAATAGCTTTGATGATCATTGAAAATGATATACTCAATGAAATTAATACGGATGCAATAATAATTTTTTTACCAAACTGAAAGAAAGGAAAGTATCACTATAACATGAACTTTCCCGTAACAAAGAAAACAAGAAATTAAGCTAATTACCACAGTCGTATCACTAGAAAATACTATGTAAATATGCTTTTAATGAAGCATTAGTATATACCTTTTTGTCAAAATCAAACCTATGTTAAACTTGAAACTCATGAGTTTTATTTTGTTTCGGCTTTTATGTTTCAATTGTACTTGTCAAAGGTATATGTCTTAGTTGTGTCTTGTGCTTACTTAATAAAAAAAATGCTATTAATTATCAAAATTGGAACTTCGTTCAGTATTCACCCACAGTCAGTTAGTTATAATTTCGGCATTTTTCGTTAATATTCACAGGGAGATTGCAGATATTGAAGAAATTTGCAATTGGAAGAATTATTTTTAGAATTTTTGACCATTACATTTTTGTACTCTTTTATTATGATTTAAGTGAGGGTCGCCTAAATATTGTTTGCTTACATTTAAGAAACGTCCAGAACCGGCCCTACTTCTGATGCATTTAAACCAGGGCTATCCGATTACAATAATCCCCAAAGAAATAACCATATTGATCGCAAATATGGAGGGAGGCAAGTTGTTAAACTCTTCAACAAAAGTAATAAATAAAAGTGTCAATACAATGTGATATTATATTAAATGACAAATCCTTGGATCGTTTGTGAGCCACACAGAATTACTTGTCCGACCTGCGGACCGTCTATTGGACAACCCTGACTTAGGTCATTGTTTTGTCTTCCACTGATTTGAAGATCCACTCTTGAGTCTTCTAATATTTTCTTCACTTTCGGTCAAACGTGTGTTAACGTATTTTAATGATAATATTTCATTACCTAATTGATTGTTTTTAAGATACTGTAGTTTCTGTTTCTACTATGCTAGTGTTTCATTGTTTCATTTTAAATATTCTGAATTTCATTCTCGGTGGATTCCTTACAAAAACTAGTCAACTTCATAGATAAAAAATATGGAACTTAGAAGTAACAAAGTTTAATGCGACAGTAATTTTGCTTTTCTTCTCCCAGCCCCAAAGACACCAATAACAACTCCGTTTTAGGAAGAGCAAGAATCTCGTTTGAGACAAAATCCGTATGTTATGAGGCAATGAAAATGTTTTATTTTCTTTTTTAAACATAAGCAACTGGGAAACAGTAAATCTACATTCTACACTCTTTTGTTTTCTCTAGGTCTTTACGATGTTGTTGTTTATAACATTTCTCTTCTCATTCGACAACATAGAGAATTGTTACATCAAATAAAGGGTTCAGGACATCGCTTCTCCAGATTCGCCTTAGATTGGAATCCCTAATTGTGAATGGTATTTTGTATTACTAGGCGTTGTCTTTAAACATGGCAGGATTATTCGACGTAAGCATAAAGCAAGCAGACCAGGAAGTGTGCAGTCACATAATAGAACATCTACATGTACAAGGGCGAACATCAAAATAAGGTCAACAGCGTGATTCATTAAGTACATCGGATTCAACACCAATCATTATTTTATTCAGTTTGGCATAACATCGGCTCGAACTTGAATTATTATTTATACGTGGAATCCACCTGTAATATCACTAGTCGACTCTCATATATCTCCTTCAGCCATCCAGTACACGTTAAGAAATATATACCTATATCTACACTACTTCAGGATTCTATAAATCAAAAGAACAACAGCTTCAACGTCAAAACTCAATTTCCTTGCAACGCTTGTATATAGATATACCAATATAATGAGATGATCACATTTTAAGGTGAGGTAAAGAAGAATAAGTTGAGGGGACCCGTAACTAGTTTACTCGCACATATTTATTATTATCTCCATGTAACAATAACATTATTTTAACTATATCCAGTCGTTAACAAACTAGATCCATGTATTTTTTACTTCTTCTAATCAACAACAGTATATCTCTTTCCTTCTTTTCTTCGAACAAGTTAGAACATAGTCATACTCATAACATTACACATAGGTTTACAATCATTAAAAGAGAAAATTAAATTATACCATATGACAATATTTAAATACATGGAAATATTCATACGTAAAAAGGAAAGAGATTTAATAATAAGTATACATTTTTTTAAATGTTAAAAATAATCCAAATTTATATATTTATAGCCTTTCTGCATATAAAACATCTTTGCCACAAAATAAAGAATTCTACAAATTATTTTTTGTCATGTTAAAATATTAAAAACGTCTGTAACTAAAAAAATCTAAAATTTTGGTCCGTTACAGATTTGCCGGCCCATCGATAAAAAATTAATGATTAAATTTTTTATTGGTCCTTAAAGGGTTAATAGACTTTAATCAGTCCTTTTATATAATGTGACATTAATTCAGTTCGATAATTATCCGAAGGATTAAATTTCCTAAGATTTCTAAAATTTATGAAACTACTAATTTTACTCTCAAATCTTCGAGCAACGCACGATTTCTAGGCAACGTCGTAACTATATATGGTCCCGTAAAATTTTATAATTCAAGTTTCCTCATTTTGAAAACAAAAACAAACAGTAACGTTTGACATATAAGTGCTATCACATCTAAATAATAAAATAATAGGAAACAATTTTTGGACAATAACTTCATGAGGCATTGAAGTGTTGCCATATCGAAACAATGAGGTAATAGGAAAGAACTAACTATTACCACAATCAACCTTAACTTAACCTAAGGATTAGCAGTTAACTATTTTAGCGTCGCATTGTACGCAGAGAAATCTCAACAATTGACATAACAGTTCTCAAGATTAATATAAGAAAGCTATGAATCAGATCGATTAAACAACTTATATCTAACAATCAGACTTGACATAATATCAAACGCTAATGTTGTCACCTACATTTCTCTATCGTTGTTGCAAAATAAGATTTATCAAACTATTGGGTAACAACATAATACATCAGAATCAATCAAATTAGCTTCAGAATACAAAATGACTAGTTACATTTTCACTGCATCTGGCCTCTAATATTATTATTGGCCAGTGCCATGACGTACTAAACGAAACTAAGATAAACATAACAAAGATAAACCTAACAAACCAAATAACATAAACATTAAATCATAAAATATTTACTTACAAGGATACAGCTCTTTTTTCGCTTTCTATTATACTTAGCTCCAATTCTTAGAGAGAATTCTTTCCTCCTCTTCCTTTTCCTCATGATTCCTCTTAAGTTCGACTTCTTTCGGAAATGGTATCCTCTATCCTGTAATCTTCTATATGCATTAATTAGGTAACTCCATCTGGCAATTCTTTTCATTCTTTTCCGTTTCTTGTTTCTTCTTTTCATCTTGATTTGGATCATTCTTAACCGGCGTAATCTCTCAATCTTCTTTCTCTTCCTCATCACATTCTTATGGAACACTCTTACATCCGGTGATTTTCTTCTTGTTTCTTTACGACGCATGCATTTTCTTGATTTCTTCCCCTTTTGATTAATGTATGTTCTGTATCCTTTTCTTCTTTTTCTTTTCCAACTACGTTGAAGTTTGACATCTTTTACATTTTCACTTTTCCACCTTATTCGTTTTCGATTTCTTTCACGTCTGATTTCTTCTGGAGATGTTCTTTTTCTTGAAGCTCGCCATGTCATTTTCCGTTTCATCACTTCATGACGACACTCTACAATTTTCATTTCAATCTCAACTCCATTGTTGATCTCAAATTTTGTGTCCTAATCTCATCTTCCTTATTTACTTCCTCTGTTTCCTTCCTGAGGTCACTATTCTTCATCATCACAGTATTTTCCAATTGTACTATTCTATTTGTTTGCGATTCCTTCCATTCGTTGATTTCTCTCCTGGTTTCTTCCATAATACTTCTCATACCGGCGAATTCCGAAAGTTTTTCATCGAGACGTTTATCCAACCATTCGGCTAGTAGTTTTAATTCTGGGGTTACTGGTAAACTTCCAGAAACCAGAATTTGAACTCCCGAACTTTCACCATCCTTGTCCTGCGCGGGCAGTGCAGACTCTTCCAAATGCGTTACATCTGAACTACAGTTTTCACATACCCACTGGCATTCATGCTTTGATAACTGTTCATATTCCTCTGGTTCAATATATATGGAATCTAGATGATAAACCTTTCCACATTTATTACATTTTACAATGAGATCTTCCACCGATCTCCGTGAGTTACAAACAACCAAACTTCACATCAGTATTTTGTGACATTGTCCTTTTAGCTTTTGACCGAGTCATCTTTTCTTCATTGTACGGTGTCTCAACTTTGCCTTCACCATTGTGTAAGTGTTAATAACACATCTCATCTCACCACACAGCGCTTAATTTCAATCTAAAGACCTACAGCGCCATCTAGCGAGAATCCTGGCTGTGGTTCGCCACTTTATGACATTCTCTTCTCATTTGACAACATAGAGAATTGTTACATCAAATAAAGGGTTCAGAACATCGCTTCTCCAGATTCGCCTTAGATTGGAATCCCTAATTGTGAATGGTATTTTGTATTACTAGGCGTTGTCTTTAAACATGGCAAGATTATTCGACGTAAGCATAAAGCAAGCAGACCAGGAAGTGTGCAGTCACATAATAGAACATCTACATGTACAAGGGCGAACATCAAAATAAAGTCAACAGCGTGATTCATTAAGTACATCGGATTCAACATCAATCATTATTTTATTCAGTACAGCATAACATCGGCTCGAACTTGAATTATTATTTATACGTGGAATCCACCTGTAATATCACTAGTCGACTCTCATATATCTCCTTCAGCCAACCAGTACACGTTAAGAAATATATACCTATATCTACACTACTTCAGGATTCTATAAATCAAAAGAACAACAGCTTCAACGTCAAAACTCAATTTCCTTACTTGCATTTTGTAACGCCTGTATATAGATATACCAATATAATGAGATGATCATAAGTTGAGGGGACCCTAACTAGTTTACTCACACATATTTATTATTATCTCTATTTCACAATAACATTATTTTAACTATATTGTAAAATTTCTTGGGTAGAGCAATAAAATGTACTCGGGATTTGGACTTTTCCCTTCACCTTTTTATTATAAAAAGTTTATGTACATAAATTATAATAAGAAATTCCACTAATATTTAGGTAAGATTAGATAGGAGCCCGGTGACCAAGCGTCGTGAGAGGGGTGTAGATTAGGTATCTCTCTCTCAGTGACCGTGCGTAGTGAGAAAGAGGAAAGGAACCCGGTGACCAAGCGTCGTGGGTATAAGGATGGGTACCTCTCGGTGACCAAGCGTCGTGAGAGGGGTTTTAGGTGTTTCGATCAATCCGGGAAGATTGATGTTGGTCGAGGCGTGCAGGTCCTTTTTATCCTGTCTTGTCGGCTTCCTTCGTTGATTCTCGTCTTTCCGACTGTTGACGATGGCGATCGACTCCTCTTCGGGACCATCGTCTGTTTGTTTTTATTTATTACTAACACATGTAGTTCACAAGTGGTTATTGCATGACGTGTAGACATGCAGAACCTTACACCCCCGGGGCGTAAAAAAATAAGCCACTGGATTATTTTTTGTTTGTGCCCTCATGTGGAATCTGCATATTGGGCACAGTATACACTGTAAATGCACTATAATACTGAAACACAAAATCAAAGTTAAAAAACACTGGTCACTGATATCACTGTTGGAAACACTAAAGTTTAAAATGAAACTTGAACTTGGAGCACTGACAGTTTGTCCTCTTAATCTAAGCAGGATCCGTATATTACGTCATCTCCCTCAAAGGACAGGCTGTCGAAGCTCTGGTGATTACAGTTAATAGTTATAACTACGTCACTGATAGTAATGTTCGCAGTATATGTTATGAAGTTCGCACGTCATATGGTGCTATTATATAAAAAGTTTCTAATATTAGTCTAGTTCTGGCTAGTACTAGAGAATAGATGACAGAACACACTTAGAGAACGGTTAAAGTCAGTACTTTGATAATTGTATTCACGCCGGAAAAAAGGTTGCCAATCAAAAGTCCTGAATTTTTGAACACTCTGTATATCTAGGTCAATATGTTAGTGACAGTTATATGATATGCAGCAGAGAAAGGAAGATTAAAAATGTTGTAGCTGGCCTTGTGAAGTTCGTTCGCTCGAAGTGGAAAGAAAATGTTCACTGAAGGAAAGTGTATGTATGGATGCTTGTTTTAAATGGCAGAATGCAGGTTGGTTAGGAATTATAAGAGTGAAAAAAAAAGATAAAGGATCGCTTGCGATTTGAATACTAAGGTATGTACTAGATTTGGTCACTTCAAATAGTTAGCTGTATCAGATGCTGTATCTTGTTTTCTTCTATTCCATGTTTTATTTCTTTTGTCGCTTTTTTTCTTCTTTCTGCCGCTAAAACATGAAGAGTGTGCTTCGCATGTCGCACGCGTATATCTGCTGAGAGGATGATAATCTTTTTTTTGTCTTCTTTCTGTTCGGTTCGTCATCTTATCCGCTGCGTTCTTCATTTTCTTCGTGTGGTATGTGTTCCTCGCCATCATGGTAAAATTTGATTCTATCGATGGAGATATTCTGTTCTCCCTGAAATTATGGGGCATGCGAACGCGATAGAGATTATTGTTTAGTTTTGAGATTATTGTAGCCGGTCTACAGTATCTATCGGTCCATTGTGATGACTCTCCAATTCTTCGAAAGGGAAAATAAATGAGTACTTTATCTCCAGTGTGAAAAGTTTGTTGTTTTTGTCTTTTATCGAAATACTTCTTTTGTTGTTCGTGAGCCTTCAGTAAGTTATGCCGTGTCTTTTCTCGAAGTTTTACGAGTTGGTCCCGTTCAAGCTGTAGCTTAGGGATAATCTGTAGTTTGCAATCGCTTATTGTCCTAGGTTCGTATCCAAACATGAGAAAGAAGCTGGATTTCTTCGTTCCTAATTGAGCGAAACTATTTAAACCAAAAGTGGTATGAGGTAATAATTTTGGCCATGTTTCGCGATTTTGTTGGACGAGGAATTCTGTAGTGTTTTGTTCATGAGTTCGACTAATCCTATGTCTTGATGGTTGAAAGCAGGGCAGAACTTAAATTCAAAGTTATATATCTCTGCTAATTTTTGAAGTTTCTTCGCTCTGTGCACAGGACGTCTGTCCAGATGAAGGAAACGAAAGGCGCCTAATTTCAGAATTATTTCTTCCAATAAGAACTGTTCAATTGTGTCTGCCGTAATTCCATTAACAGCCTTTGTCACTATATAAAGTGTACTTGTTTCGATGGCGACTAAAACACATTTTGGTTTCCCTTCTTCGTGCGGATAGGGTCCTAAACCGTCAAACATCCATCGTTCTCCTATATGCCCTATCGGGTGGTGAAGGAGTTCTCCCTGTCGTTTTTTGGGTAGTTCTTTCAAGAGTTGGCACTCCCTACAGTTCTTGATTCTGAATGCCAAGTATGGTTTCATGTTTGACATGTAGTATTTGTTAAGGACAGTTTTATTCGTCTTTGAAAACCCAAAATGGGGAGCTGACGGGTCTTTATGAATAGACTCGAACCAATGTCCTGCCAAGCTTTTCGGGATGCACAAAAGATGAAGTAGCCTAAGTTCTGGATGTTTTTGTGTACGATACAATATGTTGTCTTTTAATCGAAAATATTTGGCTGCCCTAGTGGTAGAACTTTTTGCTGGTTCTCCCCCTTCTAAAACTGTTATAATATCAGCGTATGCGTCATCCTTACGCTGCTCTTCTCGTAAGTTCTTCAAAGATCCTGAGTATTCTATTTGGAGAATGGGTTCCTCTAGAGAATTGATCTGTATGCATGTAGATCTTCGATTGCCTGATGTGGGTCCATGGGTTCTGAAGTATCACCGCTGTTCTGCTCTAAGCGGCTGATGATATCAGCCGGATGTTTCTTTCCTTCGATGTGACAGATATCGAAATTATAATCAGCTAAGAAAAGTCTACAGCGAGTGTATTTTCCTACTCTGTCCGGGTGAGTGCGCAAAGAGATTAGACATTTTGCGTCTGTAAACAATTTAAATTTCCGATTGAGTAAGAAATATCTAAATTTATGTAAAGCATATATAATAGCGTATAGTTCTTTTTGCCAGACTGAGCTCTTGATCTCAGTTTTTGTGAGACGTCTGCTACAATAGGAAACGATTCTTTCTTCGTTAGTTTTGGGGTTATAACAGGTTAATAGCCCTCCGATTTGGTGAGAGGATGCATCTATGTAGAGCCTTATCTCTAACTTTTCGTCGAAATGATAGAGAGAAGGGGCATTCAAAATATCTTCTTTCAACTTCTCAAATAATTCGTCATGTTTTTCTGTCCATTTAAATTTGGCATTTTCAGTAAGAAGCTGCTGGAAAGGTTCTATCTTGGTCGTGAAGTTCTTGATATAACTTCGTGAATAAGAGCATAGACCAATAAAGCTCTTAAGTATGCGCTTGGTAGTCGGCTTTTTAAAATTCTTGATATTCTTTGCGATTTTTGGTGAGATGCTTATCTTCTCTCCGGATACAAGGAATCCTAGTACTGGGAGTTCTCTATATAACAGGTGGGTCTTCTTGGGGTTGGCTCGGAAGTCGTGTTTCCTTAATTTTTGGAATAAAAGCTCTAAATCTGAGAGTTGTTGTTCCCATGTACAAGAACCGATCCCAATGTCATCTGCAAAATTGGTTATGCGTTTTGGTAAGCCGTCTAATAGCATTTTTATTACTATGGTTAAAGATTGGGAAGAGAAACAATGACCCATTACGCTTCTAAGGAATTTATAACTTTTGCGTGTATTATTTACCTCAAAAGTCATGTATTTAGTGCTTTTTGGATGCAATTTTATCTGGAAGTACGATTGCGAAATGTCCAAGGTTGAAATTATGTTTTTACCTTGTAAAACCCTCAAAACGTCCTCTGTATTTTGAAACGGTATGCTTAAATATTTGGCATTGGTATTGCATGCCTGGAGATTCAGCACAAGCCTGAAATCTGAACTGTTTGGCTTTTTGATCGCAATTAAAGGTGAGGAGAAATTACTAGTCTGTGTCTCCGTTATGATTTTGGCATCTAACAGCTGTTGTATCTGCTTATCAATTTGATCTCTTATCCCTAATAGAATTGGTGGGGAACGGTGATGGAATGACGCACTTTTATCTATACGAATTTTGTGTTCATATTCTCTAAAATAGCCTATATCCTCTTGGCTGTATGAAAACATCCTTGTATTTGTACAATAAGTTGGTTACAGCTATTCGCTGGTATTCCGGTAAATCCGGATTTATATCAAAAAAGTTAGTTAAAAGTTTTAGCGGTTTGTCTTAATCTTTCCTTTATCTCTTCTTGAGTACGAAATTGGTGCGCTTTCTTTTCGTCTTCAATTGTAAATGAAAATTCTTCCACGCCCTCCTTTGTATACGCCATTGGTGTACCTTTATTTAGCGTTATTATTCGTGCCGTAGGATTGGAAATTAGTAACGTAAGGTCGTTACTCGGTACTCTCATGGTCATTGCCTGTAAGCCGTATCGGTCTAATAATGATTGTAGCGGAGTAATATAAAATGCAGCGTCATGAATTGTTTCTCTTTGAATCGATACAGGGAAGTAGAAATGTGATTTCGCCGGAATCGTAACTTTACTTGCTGTGATGACGTTTGCATTCCTTTGCAAGTGCAAAGAGTGAGTAGTGTCTCGTGGCATTTCTTCCGATTCTTGTTTTTCCACTGGAAACGTAGGTTTCCTAGGTTTTCTGTATAATGATATGGATTTATTCTCCAAGTCTATTTGAGAGAAAAGCCTTGTGAGAATATCATTCCCAAAAACCGGATTAAAGTCAGCATCTATGATGCGGAAGTAATGTGAGAAGGTGGTATTGCCAATTTTAAATTTAATTAAAGCTATTTCTTTTAAAGTTAGAACTTTGTTGGCAATGCCCTTGATACGAGTTTGAAATGCTATTAGCGTACATTTTGGGGGTACGTCCCGTCTTAACCATAGACTAAGACTAGAACCCGTATCTATTATAGCTGGTAGACTGTTTGCATTCACATTAATATTGCGTAACAGTTTATTATGTTCTATTCCCAGCTTAACATGTTCTCGATGTTTATTATTGGTTGTCTGGGTGAAAAAATTGGCGTCCGTGTCCTTAAAAGTTTCCGCTGTTGCCTGCTCTTCTTGATTGTCATCATATTTTAATTGTGGTGGTGTCTGTGTGGCTCGCGCCGACTTTTCTGAAATGGCCCGCGAGACTTGACTTTGGCGTGCGAGCCCATCTATGCGTTTCCCTGGTTGGAATTTTTTGGATTATTCCAACACGTGGATGCTCCGTGGTTTTTCTTTTAACAAATTGAGCAGACTGATATTTTGTCGCTTTTTACAAAATGGTTCTTTTTTACCACCGTTATTTCCTTTATTGGTATTCTTCGCATCCGCTTTTCGTCCGTTGTTACGCCTATAATTGGTCTTCATGGATTCTGTGCCACCATTAACGATAACTCGGCCATTTGATTAGCTAGTTTGGTGAGGTCCGTGTGAGGAGGTTGTGAGGGCGGGTTTTGACTTTGGTGGGGGTGCGGATTCGAAACTTCAGGTGCAGAGGAAGTTGACTGTGGAGGGGAAATATTCTGTAATGGAGGTGCGGAAGGCAACGATTGGGAAGTTGGCTGTTGCGTATAGGTTGGTAAGTATGAATTAGAATTCGTTTGGCTATAATGGTCGTACAAAGGGAGTGATGAGGGGCGGTTAGGTTGGCCGATTAAAGAATGAATTGCCTGTGACAATTCTACATAATTCCTCTTCTGCATGAGATCCTGAGCTTTTTCCAATTCATGAAGTCGATTCTGCAGCCGTTGGATTGTTGTAAAGGATTCTAACGCTATCTTTTGCAGCAAATTTCTGTGTAGTCCTAACGAAAGAAAATGAATTTTCTGTTCCTCTGAAGCCTCTGGCATTAGCTGTCTGATAGCCCTCAATTTCCTTAAGAAATATGAATCGACCGATTCATTTTCGTTTTGTTGAATTTGGAAAATTTCTTATTCCGCCTTATACGCTGGTGAATTTGGGCGGGACAGAGAAATTAATTTGGTTTTCAGTTGTTCGTAATTTAGTGTGTTGAATTGATTTAGATTTTGCAATTGTAAGACAAAGTCGAGAGCTACGTCCTGTAGATACATAGGAAGAATTTCTTTCTCCTTTTCGGGGATCCAAGCCTGAAGTAAAGCCAAATGATCAAACAGCATGAAAAATCGATCGGGATCGTTTGTACTGTGACCAGAATATCTAGTTAAGTGAGGAATGTTAAGAGATATAAGGAATCCTGATTCTGCCATATTGTTATCGCCTTCTTTTCATGTATTTTTCCCAGATCTAGTTGTCGGCATAAATACCTGTCAGCCTGTAACGAATCAATCTACCGTTAAGAGTAATGAGAGTATTTATAATAATACGGATACTATCTTTTATATGATCCTGCTTTTAGTAACACTTAGACTGTATTGTTAAAAAGTTTTTAAGTCCGTGTTTTCGTTAATAAAAAGAGCGCCCCGTAGGAAAGTCCTTTTAGTGTCTGTAAATAGACGCCGACGCTGCGACGCATCTACCATGTAAAATTTCTTGGGTAGAGCAATAAAATGTACTCGGGATTTGGACTTTTCCCTTCACCTTTTTATTATAAAAAGTTTATGTACACAAATTATAATAAGAAATTCCACAAATATTTAGGTAAGATTAGATAGGAGCCCGGTGACCAAGCGTCGTGAGAGGGGTGTAGATTAGGTATCTCTCTCTCAGTGACCGTGCGTAGTGAGAAAGAGGAAAGGAACCCGGTGACCAAGCGTCGTGGGTATAAGGATGGGTACTTCTCAGTGACCAAGCGTCGTGAGAGGGGTTTTAGGTGTTTCGATCAATCCGGGAAGATTGATGTTGGTCGAGGCGTGCAGGTCTTTTTATCCTGTCTTGTCGGCTTCCTTCGTTGATTCTCGTCCTTCCGACTGTTGGCGATGGCGATCGACTCCTCTTCGGGACCGTCGTTTGTTTGTTTTTATTTATTACTAACACATGTAGTTCACAAGTGGTTATTGCATGACGTGTAGACATGCGGAACCTTAAAATATCCAGTCGTTAACAAACTAGATCCATTTATTTTTTTTAATTCTTCTAATCAACAACAGTATATCTCTTTCCTTCTTTTCTTCGAACAAGTTAGAACATAGTCATAGTCATAACATTACACATAGGTTTACAATGATTAAAAGAGAACATTAAATTATACCATGTGACAATATTTAAATACATGGAAATATTCATACGTAAAAAGAAAAGAGATTTAATAATAAGTATACATTTTTAAACGCTAAAAATAATCCGAATTTATATATTTATAGCCTTTCTGTATACAAAACATCCTTGCCACAAACGCCTATATACGCCAGATCTTGACGTACTTAGTACGTATAGGCCTATAAAATATTACAGCGTATGGCCTATTGATTCCCTTTCCAAATTATTGATTATCACATTTTGGTTCAAACTTAGCAAAATTAAGAAATTCCACTAAAATACATTTGATTAAAGTCAACCAATGTTGAAGAAAATTCACATGGTGGGTATAGTGTTGAGGCTTTTGGGTTCTCAAGTTATTGACCATCAAAATTAGGTTCTAATTCAGTGAAATCAAGAAATGTCATTAAAACACGAAAGGAGGAATTCATCCAATGGTAGCTTAATATTAATATGAGATGTTATGGTGCGTTCTGGTTTCCGAATTATTGACCATCAAATTTAGAGTTTTGGCTTTAGTTTGAAATAAGGAAATGTCACTAAAGCGCAATCGAGAAATCCGATTTTGATTAAATTCAATATAGTTGTTTACAGTGTTTAGTTTAGTTTACAGTAAAATCTTTATTATTGAGAGTCATTCAAGAAACCAATTAGGATACATAACAATACGTAGAGTGAAGAGACGATTCAGAAGATGGGAAAGCATATTGTACTAAATTCAATTTCCTTGTGAAGATGGTCCACCCAAATGCATCTCCAGGTAGGAAATAGTAGAATTTCAAACTAACGGAAATTGCCTATTTAGATTAGTCTTCGTTGCATTGTCCGTAATCAATTAAGGACGGATTTTCCTCGCTTGCATTAAACCTACTTCTTGGAAGAATTATACTTTAAAAAAAAAAAAAAGAATATTCGTTTTTAATTTACCACAAAAACTTTGTTTTTCGAAAAGAATATCGCTTTTAGTTCTTGGATTTTTTAGTTTTGTAAGAACTATACTACTTTTTTATTTCCGAAATTTTTTATTATTTTAGGATTTGTTTTCCCTTCTTTTACTATGTTTTTCTGTTCCAGTCCTTAGAAATAATTTTTTTCTTGGTTTACGTTTCTCAATTCAAAAAAGGAACTAGTGTGGAAAATAATTGTTTAATTTGAAAGGACAATATTGTTTATTTTTTTGTTTATTCTGGATAGGACAATATTGATTTGTCAATTGTTATGCGCAACAATAAATTAATAATTGAGCACGAACGCTTACTTCAAATGACATTTTTTTCATGCCTTGTAAGCCTTAGTGCTCCCAAAGACTACGAAGTCTGTAATTATAACATACGTAATGTCCTATGTTAAGATCACTTTCAGATGGTATAAACTCTATGAGCCTTATTCAGAGTCGTACTGACGCGTGATTAAAGCCATACTAAAGAGTTTGACTAACATATGTTTCCTGCAGTAGTCAGGCCTTTAGTATGACGCTAATCAAACGTCAAAACAACTCTACATAAGGCCCTATTATACTTTTGAGAGAGTGCATCTTATCTTGAAGGGTTTTATCTATAGGGAAGTCTTTAAGATGAAACGCCCTCAAACGTTCTATCATCTGCCCTACAAACCTATCAGAAGGTGCAATATTATCAGTGACGTGCCCTGGGGAGGGCAAGCGGGGCGACGGCCCAGGCGCCAAACCAAGGGGGCGCAAAAGTCGGAAGGAAGTGGTCCTATAATGTTACTCATGTTAGGAAAATGCATGTGCATATATTGTATATATAAAATGGAAGTTAAAAGTAATAAAAAAGTGCTCAAAATTAAGGAAAAGCAGGGGTTTATTTTTGAAAATTTTCTTACGCTTTGCGTCAACCATGGTGGTGCTTCACCGCTGGTCTGTCGACCTCACTCATATGTACGGGAGCGCTGTCGTATACTCTCGCCCCGGGCGCTGGTTTTCCACCCCCGGCTGGTTCGGCACTGAACATTATCAACAGTGTCATAAAAACACTAACTCAACGAAAATAATACAATCTAATAATTTCGACGTATATGTTCAAATCCCATCACGAAATGACTCTTCAGTATATTCTATTAACTTTTTTTGGCACAGGGTTGGTTCGAATATCAGTTTCTCATTCAAATATTGTTATAATCTCTGTATATTTAATTGATTTAAGTTGTGATTAGTGTTGCCACACATGGTACAATTGTACCAAATTCAGCCCTTTTTGTCATTCTTCGGCCCGTTGGTACCACACTGGCATTTTCAGCCCCTTTTGTGAAAAAGTTGGTACAATTCTACCCAATTCAGCACCATTTAACAAATATTTATCACATTTTCAAAAGTATAAGTAAGACTTTTCCTACATGTCACGTTAGTCATATTATGTGTTGGACTCTTAGAAAATGCTGTAACCGGGAACTTTGGAAAATTTTGCATGTGAATATAAAACATAATAACATGTATTGTTTCTCTTGTAGTCTTGTACACATATAGATTTTGTGAATTTGTGTGTTAATGTGTTACTGTACATGAGGCGTGATATGGTGTGTTTTCTGTTACTGTATGGTATTATGTGTACTGTCTTAATGTGCATGAGGTGTGATGTTATATATTTTCTATTTCTTTATTCGTATTATGTGTATGTGTACTGCACTAGTTAGAAATAATAGATATCACTGTGACTTAAAATTATTAATAATGTGTTATGATGTCTTTCACAGAAGATTCTAGAACCCTGGACCGGTTTTACATTTTTTACAAATGTCAGTTTACTTACCGGTACCTTATATTCTTCTTACACTCTATTATCCTCCTTCGGTCGTAAAATAAGAAAGAGTAAGGTGCAATAATATATATTTTGATATGTTATTATAATGTACTGTTTACACACGAACTCGGAGATGATTGATTTATATAAATATTTTTTTTTTTCATGTATGGCTATAATACAGTTTTGGTTTATTGATCACTTTGAAATAGAATCTCGTTTGGTTTCTTTACAATACATATCGAAGATGATAATTGTTTGCCCTTTTAATTTGCGGTCTCTGTGCGGGAAAAGTTTCGTCTACTTCCACGGTTGTTCGGGATCCTTCTATTTGGATGTTTTTAAAAAGTTTTTTTTTTTTTTTAAGAGCACTTTCTTAATTTTGACTCTTGGAAGAGGGGGGAGAGAGTGTTCTATAACTTTACCTGTTTGAGTTTCGTGTTATACAGTAATGTATTCCAGTGCTATAAATTATGAATTCAGTCCTTTTTGTTTCAATTTGGTATTATTTTTCAGCCCACTCCAGAGCTAGGACTGTGGCAACACTGGTTGTGATTGGTTGATCTGTTTTTCGCAACAGGAATAGTTTTCAGCAAATAAATACACATTTCAAGCTTTAAATTTATACACATAGTAAATGAAGGTTGGCTTGCGATTAATCCTTAAATTAATATCACAGTTTGACCTTTAGTGTTTTTAATAATATAGATAATGCACAAAAAAAACATAATACAAATTATTCTTAAACTTATTACAAGAATATCTGAATTTATTTTTCCACATTGTTCCCATTCTGAAGATTTTTCTGCTCCGTTGCCAAAGTAATGGTATTAGTTCAGATATAGTTTGGTGTCCAAAATTAAAACATTTTATCTGTTTAATTCATCCTCCGTAATTAAGTGGATAATTAATATAAGGTTCGATTTTACCACTTTTATAGGAGTAACTCTTTTTAAAATATAGTAATTATGTTGTAAAGGTTTACGGGCATCTAGTTGCCGATCCGTGACTTACAGAAATTAAACAGAATCATTCTTATTAGTTCTGTTGAGAAAATATGAATTATCAAGATAATGTATAAAATAAACAAAATATATTGCATAATCTTACCTTCTTTCATATTAATGGATCACCTCCGTAGCATTTACAATTCTCCTGTTTTTCGTGTTTGCTTCTGGTAAAAACAAAACTAGTGTTCTTGTTTCCTGTAAAGAATACTGTTACAACAATGGAATTCTGATAAAAGAAGTTTATGTGATAGGAAATTTACGATCAACTTCGGTAGCTTGATGGGCCTGGCTGGCCTGGTGGCTCAGTGGTAGTGTTCATCTCTGGTGCTCAGGGTCCTTGGCTCGATCCCAGTTCGCGCCAAATGAACTTTGTGAAGGATAAACACCGTGTGCGTGGGTTTCCTCGAGGTTCTCCCGTTTCCTCCCCACTTTCTTCATTCCACCATTTCATTCATTACTTCATCATCACCACCTCCTTTAGTCTAGCCTGCATAACCATAGAACATAAAACTCAAAGATTTCGGTAGCCTGACATCACGAGCCGAGTGCATATTCCGGGGCGAATCATAACAGGTCAAATTTTGTAGGAAGTAAATTAAGATTTCATTCAGAAAGGCAAACGATTTTCATTGTTTTCAACAATGGTTAGTGTGACTCTTACTGCTCTTTACATAACGATTCATATTTGGTTGTTTTCATGAATAATACTGCCAAAACCGAAATGGAATTCAAGAATGGAAACTGTACTCCGTAGATTACTTTAGCGTTTTCGAATACTATTACCTGACCAGAATAGCAATGCGATTTTGGAGGGATGGCGCAGCCGTTGTGTTCACGGCAAGCGCGCTGGGACAGGGGAGCGGAGAGTTTCATCCTGCAGTGTATCCAACGATTTTTAAAACCTGCAGTTTAGATGTTATACATAATCTGTTTACGCTTAATAAAGAAAGCCATATAAGTTATGTAGTTCTAGTGAACTATTCCTGCAGTAATGCAGATGTATTGTGAATAGTGATGAATGGAAATTACCAATTTAAGGTCAAAATAGCACAATTTCAGTGAGCTTCTACCGTGTATTAAGCAGATTGTATAAAAATTGATTACGTTTTATTTGACTTCCTTATAAAACAGGATCAACCTGTAAAACGCAGGAATGACAATGTCAGTGACTAAAAGGTTAATTTAAGGTCGATAGCTTAGAGATCTGCGAAATACCTTGTAACTGTAAGTTTAAATCAAGTTAAAGTTGAGGCTCACGATGCTTGTGTTTGTTTTAAGTGTATGTTTATCGGTTGACAAATGAATTATTTTCTCGAGTTTTGGCCAGGGAAGAATTCCGATATGTTTGCACTCGAGAACTGTGAAAGTCCTCTCCGTCGGTCCATTGGCTAGTGCATGTGCTTTTACTTTACGTGGTTCTGGGTTTGGTTCCTAGTGAGAGGCCAAAATTTAATTTTACAATCCTTCACTTTCATTAATCACCTGGGTCCTCTAGCACAAACAACATAATCATTACATGTAATTACATGTACGAGCGGTTTAGAAACAAGTATATGGAGTGGCTTCATTAAGATGTAACACTTTCGGTGTTACAACCATCACAGGAGCCCTCAACAACACCATGGCTTTCGGAGCAACAGAGAGAAGACCAAGAAAAGTATTCGGAACGAAGTAAGAAAAGATATGTGAAGGAAATTGTAAAGAATGTCAGTTCCGAAAAGCTGTGCTTGGTTGCAGAATCAAGTTTGGTGAAATCTGGCAAGAGTATTACAGCCGAAGTTGTGAAATTAGCGATCCAGTCTTCACCTAAGAGATTGAAAAATATGAAACCGATCCATGACACATCATCTGCTACTATATTACAGTACAGCCCTGACGAAGCTTTAGGCCTTCTAGTGGATCTTAGCTTGACAAAGGAAGATGATAAAAGGATGAGACTTGGAGCAAAAGAAAGAGGAGCAGATATTTATCCCTCATTGGTCACAAAGAAGAAGTGTTATTCTGCAAATATTACGATAATTTAAAATGAGACTGTGGTGCTACTGCAAGATCTGCTCAACCATATTACACAGCGTTTAGTACAAATACAAAGTGATGTGATACTGCAGAACATTTCGGAGGACTGTGATACTATCGACATTTATTATAAATGGGGCCTAGATGGTAGCGGTGGCCACAGTATATATAAAGAAACTTTCGCGAGTAATTCACAGTACGCGGATTCCAACATACTTTCATGTACCATTGTGCCATTGCACGAGTGTGAATCTAATTGTAAGAACACAACAATATTTTGAAAGAACATGACTCCATGATCGACAAGGTAGTACCGACCAATTGCCTTTATGATAAGAAAGGAAACGGTTCACCATGTGAAATCAGAGTATGACGAAGTACAAACACAAATATTGCAATTGCAACCAACAATAATCTTTATCGGCAATAAGCATATTCCTCATATAGGCATATAGGCGTAGTCGTTTCATGAGGATTTCTGAACAGGATACCCAATAAAATCAACCTTTTTTGTTTTTGGCGTCGTAACTCAATACTTTGCCTCTTTGCGCCCGCACTTGTTCGCTGGTCAGGTAACACACTAAAGAAATACATTTATTTGTCCACAGCTTTGCAAATATTGCTTCTAGTGACGAAGTTCTGTCAGATTTAGCTATTAGACTACCATGCAGGACTGACTTTAGGATTTTAATTTTGGGAAGACCCGCTCTCTTGCTTACACATATGATTGATTGACAGTAGGAAATCTCTTTTGAGTAGCGATTGATGCTATTTGTTAAATAATTATCTACCATTAATATGAAATGTGGAAAATTTATTTACTCCTCATTGCATCTTTTAGCGTTTATATATTTTTCAAAATTTTGGAATAGGCCCGGCCTACCCTGTTTACCCGCTAAAGCCGCCACTGCTACTATGTCACGTAGTCTCTTGATTTTCTCTTACAATTAACATAGAAAATAAGTTACATTTCATGCTTATTAGATGGCATTGCACTAATTACAAAGAATTACCTTTATCTTAATGAGAACTTAGCAGGACCATTTTATTAATATTTTTCGATTTTCTCGAATTTGAAGCAGATACAAAGAAAAATGTTTACGGCAATTTACAAAGCGGTACAAACATAGTGCAAACATATGGGATGCAAATATTTATAATTTTCAAATGTGGTCCTGTCTGGTCACCTACTCCTGTATACAGGGTGTTTCAAACCAACACCGAAAAGTTTGGGAGGTGATTCCTGACACCAAGATAGAACATAAAGTATAGACCAACCTGGGTGCTCAAGTGCTTTCTTTCGGAGTTATATTTTCAGGGGTGTAGCCAGCAGGTTTGTGTAGAGGGGCACGTCGTTTTTGAGGGGGGGCCAGCTACAATGTACAAAGCCAAAAAATGTGTTGCTGCTAGTGTTTTTGAGGCCTGAAAGAAAGGAAAATTTTGGTTTCCTTCTGGAAAACTAAAAAGACTATTTTAGATTATTATTATTGTTATTATTATTATTATTATTATTATTATTATTATTATTATTATTATTATTATTATTATTATTATTATTATTATTATTTTCTTCATAAATATTATTCAAGATAATTTTTATTATGCTTGATCAAGAACTACTGTCCGGGACCAAACGCTATACTTTTGTGCATAACTATAAAGGTAACCAAGAAAGTTCTGTCCCTTTACGTGGAGGTCTGTGTTCAATTGGACCTCACACCGTGAGTTGAATGCGAGTGGAGATAAGGCGAACGTCAGTTGTTGGTCTGGGTATATCCAACATACTACCTGGTTGTGGCAATTCAGATACACCGTGAACTTGCGTAAAGACAGACGGAACATGGGACATCCATAGAGCGTCATAAGAGCATGTATGCTGAACGAGTTCAAATGGAGGTCAAACGCCGCTGTAGCGGGACAGAAGATATGCCAGCCTTTTGGTGATGGTTTCGTGACGACGCCGACAGTGCAGCGATAGTTTAACAAGTTTAAGGACGATGACGAAATACCCGAAAACACCACCTGCCAAAAGACCAACACATGTACAAAGAGAGGAACTGGGACTACAATTCAGTGTGTGGGGAAACCATTCGGCAGCACAACAACTTGGGAAGCACTACAAGTTGGGTCGATGGGTCTCACATGTTTTGACTCCGGGCCAGAAGGCAACGCGGCAGTCTCCTGTGTTTATTTACTATCTCGGAGCCATTTCTGGACAGGGTGTTGACATGTGATAAAAAGTGGCTCCTATACGAAGCTCCATGGCGCCGTCATCATTGGTTAGCATCCCATGAAGCGATTCCAAAATAGCAGAAACCAGCACTGTACCAGAAGAAGGCCCTTCTGTGTGTTTGGTGCATCATGCATCGGGAACTGCTACCAGCTGGTCAGAGTGTAATGTCAGCAGTTGAGCTGTGCTCAAGAAAAACTCAAAACTCTGGAGCCATCACTTCTGAATTGTAAATGAGTCCTCGTTTACGGAACAACGCTAAGTCACACGTGGCTAGGATGACCCAGGACACAATTCTCCGCCTTGGATGGGAAACAATATTGCAACCACTATATTCCCCGGGTATTGCACCGTCCGATTTTCACCTGTTCCATTCTTTGGAGTGTCACCTTAGAGGACGCCAGTTCAAATACCTAGTAAAAGTCCAAAATGCACCTGATACCTTCTTCGTTTCACGGTCCACCAAGTTCTACCGTGATGGATTCCATGGCCTCCTGCAACGTTTTCAGAAGGTCGTCGATGCTGATGGGGACTATTTTTGATCTTCCAGCTTAGGTGATATATCGATGTTCGAAGGTGGTGGGTAAAAAAGCAACAAAACTTTTCTTGGTTATCTTTATATTTAAATTTAAGACCTTGTATACAGAACCTATCTACACAAGATTGATTTGCTTTGAAATTTCACTTAATTTCTTTACACTTTCCTGACAAAAATATTTATTTATTATTCGTGACTAAAACAAAAACATAATTATTTTATTACACTGAGTAGAAATAAAAGAGAGAATGAAAAAAAAATTCTCACAAAATTTTCCATCCTCTATGTCTTTTAAAACACTTGTTAAAGCATATAAAGATATACTGTACTTACAAATCAGTTTAGTACCTTTGCTTTATGGCTGTATTTATAGTACCTTGTTGAAATGTTTGACTTCAAACTGTCAAATATAAATCGCAGTAAATTGTGTAATCTGCTGTCACAAAAAAGTATCCTATTTTTCGATCGGTATAAGGAAGAGATACCATACTATTTTTCGATCGATATGGAAAAACAATATTTCTCCATACTATTTTACCGTAAATTATTAATTGTCAATAAACTTTGTTACTTTCAAATGAATGAAGCGAGATAATTTTACTATGATGTTTTAAAAGCTGGTCATTTAGGGGGGCCTGGCCCCGATGGGCCCCTCCCTTGTCTACACCCCTGTATATTTTGACGAAAACATGAGAAAGCGATCTTTAAAGGTCCATAGCTCCAAAACTATGGGACTTACCGTAGTCGGGTCAAGACTTCACTTAGGAACTAGTGTGTGTCCTATCAAAAAAAAAAAATACATATTTCAGAATACTAAGGTACTCAAGCAACAATTTTTATAGAGGGAATTTGACTACGGTCATATAATTTGAAGTACTCACCAATTACCTCTTTGAAAAATGTTGCGGAAGTAGTGCATGATTCTGAAATATGGATTTTTTGCATAGGGCACATATTAGTTCCTAAGTATAGTCTTGACCCGACTACGGTAGGTGCCATAGTTTTGGAGCTATTGACCTTTAAAGGTCATTTTTTCATGTTTCTTGGCAGCTTATAACTCCGAAAGGAAGAATTTGTCCACCCTGATTGGTCTATACTTATTGTCTTATATTAGTGTCAGGGATGACCTCCCAAATGTTGTCGGTGTTGTTTTAAAATACCCTGTATATGTACCATGGGCTGGACCCCTATCGCTCTGCTTATGATACTATTGCGTCGTTCAGCCATGGCATACTGTACAATGTTGAGGGCCGCATCCTCTAGCAGATTTTCTTTCTCAGCCAAGAGATATCAAAATGAAAATAAATAGAGTTCGGTGTAATAGTAACACATAAAGGAATTTGTAGGATAGCATTTCTCAGGAAGAGGTGTCACTGTTGACTTGTTATTTTTGAAAGTGGTTGCTCAAACTTTTAGATGTAGACCTATGTCTACGCTGTTCTTTGTATTCAAATTATGCTCGAGAGATGGCAGCATAGGCAAAGTCATAAAAATTACAAAAGTATGACACACATTTGTGAGTCTCCAGAAATTTTGCATACAGTTTTATTTTGCTTATTATTCTGTTTAGCTAGTACGTCCATAATATGTTGTTTCGGATGCGTTACTTAAGGTAGAAAAAGAATCAAAGATTGGCGCACACATTTACACACTTTTAGCTTATTATTTATTAACGAAAAACCTGAGGCAGGGCAGGTGCAACTATAAGTGCTTACCTCACGTGATAAAATTTTATAATTTTTAGAGAAGCAATAATGGGTGATTTATGCCCTTGCTTCGCGTTTGTGTTCGAAGTGAAATGTTTAGTTTTGCGTCTCACGATTATGTAAGTTAAACTAAAAGAGACAGTGATGATTAAAAATGAATTTTAAAAAGTGTGACAGAATGGGAGAACCCCGAGAAAACCCACGAGCATGGTGTTTGTCAACTACAAAGTCCACACGAGATCGAACCTGGGACTCCAAGCACCGGAGGTGAACGCTTTACCACTTTTTAATAATAATTATTCATGATGTTCTGAAAATACACAGTTCAGGTTACAATACTACATAAGAATCCTGATTTTTAAAGCAGTACATAAATATGAATCTGTAGTTCTTACATAAGAATTATATAGAAATACAAAGTGTTAAGACATTATAGTTGCAAGTTTAAACTATTAGGCGGGAATAAACAATACAAAAGACATTTTATAATCAAGCAAGGAAAATAAAGTTCTCTACTAATCAAATAAGACATGTAAAAAATTCGCGAAATATTTGTCTTCCTCCACCCGACGCCTTAGTTTCCACCAGGAACGTTGCAAAAAATCAAAATATTCAATTGCTGTGCAGTAAGATCTAGTGTGAAGCAGGTAGTAGAAAGTTGTACCAAGGAACCATGTGACGGTTGTGTTCCGAATTGACGGAAACCATTGATGTTCAGGGAAAAGAAAGATGTTCGCCGTAAAATACTGTTTAGGTTTGCGGCGGATGAGTGCCACCCAAGCAATAAGTTGGTTCCAAATTGGTCCAGTATCTAAACATTCCGAAAGGCAGTGGTGTAAGGTGTGCACAAATAAGACATAAGTAAGTAGTACTCCGATAAATGACGTATAAGCGTTCATTGGTGGGAATCAAATTATAAATTGCTTGGTACCACAGACTTTTCACTTCACTTGTGAGGAGAGGATGATTCATATTCTGCCAAATCGCGGGCCAGTTGTGGTGTGGATGGTGCATGATGATAGAAGCAGTTTCTGAATTGTCGTGCTGTTGTTGGAATATGTTGCATAAAATTCATGTATTGCCCGCCTGTTCTGGGGACAAGGGAGGCAAATATGCCCAGGTTAAGATGAGGTCGCGAGGATAAGATGGGCAAAGTTTTTCATGGCGTAAGCTAGGGGACTTATTGCCATGAAGGCTAGCTGTACAGCACATCAATCACTGTGCAATGTGTGTATTTGCATTTAAAGACTGTTACATGTATGTATTTTAAAAGTAGTGCTTTAGCTTTCTGAGACCTCCGTGAGCATATGGGAGTAACAGAACCGGCCGTCGTATTCGAAAAAGGCATTCCTTCCATAGAAACCACCCAATGAGGTTATTTTTTTTTTTTTTTTTTTTTTGGCATACATTTCTATTAAAGGAAAAATTTGTGCCACATAGCAAAGTTTGGAGCAAAGGTAAGCGTTAGCATACCATGCCCGTTGATACAAGGGAAGTGCGCATGGTTTATATGCTTGACTTTCTATACGCATTTGGGTTATAATCGTGTTCCATATATGTTGCTGTTGATTCTTGGCATCATTTGTGAATGTAATAGAAAGAATTTTAAGGACGGACACAGACTGCACTTTCCAAGGGTTCAGCGGGGAATCCAGACATTGCCAGCTATGAAACAATAATTGCTTAGTGCATGTTATCGCTGTAGGGCTATAGGGGCTATAGCCCCCCCCCCCCCTTGACCCTCAGGTATACATTGGATAAAATGGACTTCAATCCTGTTTTACACTGGATAAAGCGGCAAACTATGGTTTAGCCCCTCCCTTGATCATATCCTGGATCTGCCACTGTATATGCAGATAATTAAAGGCGCTAATAATATATCAATAACCAGTACTACGTAGTTCAACACACTCACACCACAAAAACCGCACCAGAGACAAAGCACGTCATCGCGATATGAAGGATCGCAGCGAACTACCCACTGAACTACCGCGCCCCCACACGTTTGTGTTCAAGTAGCTGCACGTTCAAAGTCGCTGAGCTTGTTCTGTAACTGAGAAAACAAAAATCCGTCTTCGTACGGTCGTTTTCACTGCATTTTCAGAATTGTCATTAATGTTTGCTTAACTTAGGGAAACGCATAGACCAATAGTTTTGAAGTAATACATGAAATTATGAATGTTTCCAAGATTGCATCTTCAACGTTGTATAGGCCTATATCAAGGCAAAATCAACACTCTAATACGAAGCCAATCGATTGTATTTTTGGGTCCTTCAGAACCGTGATTTTACTGTAAACCGCTATCAATATTAAAGAGTTTAAGGGATATGAAAATTAAATGAACATCGCCATCACTTACATATTTCCAACGATTGTGCGTTGTTTGTGCTGGATTCTTGTTTTAAATTTTCATTTCTTCTTCAGTATGAATGAAGTATAAGAAAAAATAGTGTGGCAGTGATTCTGGTCTACTGTAATAAAATCAGTAATGTGTAATGAATAACCCAAGTGCGTCGCAGAATTTCTTTCAAAGTTGTAACTTATAATGTAAAGAAATGGAAGGAAATATGACTTCTGTTTAACATATATTTTTATGTTTAAAATCACGGGTTCAGAATATTTGTCAAACATTTCGAAATCAGTTTTAAAATACAGTATTTGTCATTTACTAGATATTGCGGTAGACTGTTGCATTTTTTGCACTACTACAAATGTAGAAAACATCAAATAGGTAGCCTACAGTGCCGGATTTACATATAAGCTAAACAAGCTATAGCTTAGGGCCAGGCCGGTGGCCAGTCCAAAAATGTAGGCGGGACCAGTAGAATTTAGGGAGGCTCGATCAAATCATATTATAGTTCCTCCCCATATTATAGTTCATTTACAAGCCTACCGTGAAAATTTTAGGGGGCCAGAAAAAAATTTGGCTCCCCCTAGGCCCCTGGATACAGGCCTGCTTAGGGCCCCACGTTCCCGAAGACCCCAAATATTAAAGGAAAAAATTAAATGCACATTTTCAAAATATAAGAAAAACAATAAATAAAGTAAAATGTAAATATAGCAACTGTGCTTTGTTTATGTGGGTCCCTATGATGTAAGTAATGGGGCCCATTCTGCTAGCCTGCTTCCTAAAATCTCACTGATTTCTTCATTTCTATATGTAGGATCCTACGTTTATCTGGATACATAAAGGGCCCCATTATCTTCAGTAGCTTAGGGCCACACCAAATCTAAATCCAGCTCTGATTACCTGACAGGCAAGTGAAAACTGCCCATAGTAGACATATTTTCCAAATGTGTCTCAAATTTCAAATGTGTTTGACTTTTCTTTAACACATTGGACGACCGAAACTTCGGTTAACTTAAAACTTGCATTGAATGAGATCCTAAATCAAATAGTATGCTTTGATTATTATCAACTTCAAACAGAGTTGCTCAAAATATTTCAATTTCTTCTACTTTATTTCGTTTGTGGTGGTTTGCACAGGCAAAAGTTACTTTAAGAAAAGCAAAATAAGTAAGGAAAATACATATATAGTCCATATTATATAACTATTATATAGTTCATATAGAAATACAGCCGGAAACTAAGCAAAGTAAATACTGCCTAACAATGCAGGCTTAGTAGAAAACGGAGCTCAGCGGTCTAGTCCATTTTAGCCGAGCGAGGGGGAAGGAACATCAAAATAATACAACTCGCTCGTAAAATTTACGACACGTTAGCTTTCTCGGGTATTCGAATTATATTGGTTTTTCATATTATTCAGAGGTTAAGTAGTATTTGTTTGAAACAAATACAATCATTTTACTCTGTTTCTGTTTTCTGTCTCTATTTGAATATTTTTTATGAACAACACAAATGCGCAACAATAGAAATTTTTCTTTTTCTTTGTTGTCATGTCAACAATGTATTAGCCTTTGTGCGGTATACTATGATCTTTTTCTTTGTAATAAAACACAAAACAGAACTTGTAAAGGAACTCATTCGTAGTTTAGCAGCCAGGAAGGTAAAGTGCGTTTTCATATCATTTGAAAAAAAAATGAAATGAAATCTTTAAGTTTAACGTCCCACGGTTATGCCGGTTAGGCTAAAGGAGACGATGATAATGAGTGAAATGAAGAAGGTGGGAGGAAACGGGACAAACTTTGTTTGTCCACCACAAAGTCCACACGGCGCGAGCTGGGATCGAACCAGGGTCCCCAAGCACCGGAGGTGAACGCTCTACCACTGAGCCACCGCGCCCCCTCATATCATCTGATATTGTTCACCAAAGATGGATGTTTCAAGAGGAAAATGAATAGTAGCAATGATACACCATTCAAATGATTCAGAAAATGTAATTTTTGACGCCTCTGATAAGGAAGGTAAGATGATCTTATTTATTAAAACTTTCTTCTTTTTTTAATTTATGAGTATTGTCAATAAGTTACACTTTTTACGTTAATTTTAACATCGCAGGAATGAAAATGAACTGTTTTTGATTTATCACAATTGAGTATTTTGCAAAGTAGAGACGGATGTGAGTGATGCATAGGATGAAGGTAAATGGAGTCCCGAAAATCTCGATAAAAATTTATACTAAATCATTAGCTAGGGCTAGAGCTCCCAGCATGAGGTAGGATCGAACCTATGACACTTTCCAAACAGTGAACGGTGTACCATATCAACTGCTTCTCCAATTTATTAATGCATGATCCAATAGATTGAACTCAAAAAATAAATTAAAACGAAGAGTCTGTATGCATAATGATGAAACCAGTTCTTTAGAGGAGACCGGGGCTTGTTGTGACAGTTATGTTTCTATTAAAAGTACAAACAATATTCACGACCTGGCGACGCTGATTGACGCCTACAGTCACGAATTCACAGGCTATTGTTTCCCATACAGTGTGAGTCGCGCCAAGCCAGAGCAAAGAAGAAAGTTGGTTTTGTGGAGGTCTTGATCTATTTTTCAAGGTAAGTTTGATTTCTGTTTTCTTCAATATAAAATAGTTGGAAATATTAATCATCATAGGTATTCTGCCTTTATTGGCAGGTCACTTGCCGCAGCTGAGAAGCTTCCATGCTCCACGGTCCTCCGCTAACCTTTTCGTCTTCGCATATGATCTTTCTGTTTTAATATCATCCATTAATTGTAGTCTCCTTCGCCCCCTCCCTCTCTTTCCTGCCACCATACCCTCTAGGACGTCCCTCATGATACAATCTCTTCTTAGGCAATGTCCCAACCAGTTTCTCTTCCTCTTCCTAATTATATCTAAAAGTGTTCTTTTCTCACCCACCATTTCTAACACTCTCTCATTCGTTTTCCGCTCGACCCAACTAATTCTTTCCATTCTTCTCCACACCCACATTTCGAAGGCTTCCAGTCGATTTTCGTCACCTTTACGTAATGTCCACGTTTCCGCCCCATACAGTACAACACTCCACACGAAGCATTTTATGAGTCTTTTTCTCAACTCTTTGTTCAAGGTCCCACAAAACAGACTTCTCTTTCTTTTAAAGGCTTATTTCGCCATTCCTATCCTTGCTTTTATTTCACGTTTGCATTTCATGTCATTACTAAGAACACTACCCAGGTATCGAAAACTATTCACTTGTTCTATTTTCTCCCCTCCTACTTTTATATTCCAATCACCATGGCTTTTGTCTTTCTAACATTTATTTTCATCCCATATTCTTCAAAGCCCTTTCTCATTTTTTCTAACATTTTATTGATTTTCCTTTCAGATTCTGCAACAAGCGCCATATCGTCTGCAAATCTTATGCATCTAATCATTCTACCTCCTACGGAAATGCCATCATTATCATGTAGGCTCTTTTTCACTATCTCTTCTAGATAGACATTAAATAGTGTTGGCGAGAGGCAGCATCCTTGTCGAACTCCCCTTCGAATTGCACTATCTTCCGTCAGTTCTTCCCCTATCCTAACACTTACTTGTTGGTTCATGTATAAGTTTCTTATGAGTCTTCTATCTTTCCATTCCAACCCTATCTTTGTTAGAACTCCCAACAACAATTCCCAATTCACGTGGTCAAAAGCCTTTTCTAGATCAATAAATACAACATACACCTCTTTCCCTTTTTCTATAAATCTTTCACCGATCACCCTTAATAATCTTGTGCCCTTGCCTCTTCTGAACCCGAACTGCTCTTCCTCAACATCTTTATTTGTTCTTCCATATAACCTTCTGTTCAGTAATCGGAGCAGAATTTTAGCTGCATGAGATATGAGACTAATAGTTCTATAATCCTCACATCTCTGGGTTCGATTTCTTAGCCATCAGTATCATGATCATTTTCAGAAAGTCTCTTGGCCATTCTTCTGTTTCATATATTTCATTGCATAGTCGCCACAATTCTTTCTTTCCCTTGTCTCCTATATTTTTAATGAATTCGATTGGTATGTTATCTATTCCTGTTGCCTTTCCATTCCTAATCTCGAATATAGCCTTTTCAAACTCATCCCGAAGAATACTAAATCCTTTATCATCCTCACCTACTTCATTTTCCACTTCAACATTTAGGCTACACGGTCTATCCCTACTCTCATATAAGTTTTCAACGTATTCTTTCCACCTTCCTATGACCTCATTTCTCTCGCTGACTACCTTCCCATTCTTATTTTCTACTGCCATCATAATACTCCCTTGTTTCCTCCGAAATTCCATAGATTTCACCTCCTTGTACATTTCCTCATATTTCCCAACTCTTTCTAATTCTTCAATGTCCTCGCATTTTCTTTTGTAAAACTCTTCCCTCGCTCTGTCTGTTTCTCTTCGTAATTCATTATTTAACTTTCTGTACATCTTTCTGCCCTCTTCTGTATCAACCTGTTTCCACATCTTCCTCTCCCTCATTTTCTGCAACATCTGCTCTGTAACCCATGGTTTCTTAGCAGTTTTGTGTTCGCGGTAACCTACTGCTTCTTCTGCAGCCTGCTGTAAGCAACGTTTAATATGTTCCCACCGTGCGTTACTACCTGCGCCTATCCTTTCCTCGTTTGAACATTTTTCTTCGAATTTTTCAGCGAAAAGATTTCTTATTTCCTCGTTTTTCAACGTTTCAGTATTCAACACTTTGTTACCTACTTTTCTTCTGCCTACATTTTTCAGTTGAATATCTACTTCGGCCAGCACAAGATTATGATCAGAGGAAATATTAATGGTATTTTCTAAAAGCTAAGCAACTATAATATGCATGTAAACGGTTTTGTTTGTTGGTAAAGTAAAACTGAAATACTGAATTGCCAATAAAAGCAAAAAATACCAATTGGGGCTAGTTGTGACAAACTGCTAGGGGTAAATTGTGACAAATGTCACAACTGACCCCGCAGAAAACCAGACAATGGAAGTTTATTGTCTAATTAATTTTATTAATTTTACATAAGGGATATTATTAATGTTTTGTTAGGAAGTGGACATGTTATTAGTATTGGGAAGAAATTTCCGATTTCTAACGCATAAAATCATTGGCACGCTGTTGATTGTATATGCATCAATGTTTGCAGATTTAGACTGGTTTCTTTTGCATATGTCTCTTGTGGATGAGTGTACTCAAGGGATCCCGGGTTCGATTTCCGGTGGAGACACAAATTATTCGGATCCCACCTTAGTTGTAGGTCCCTCCTTAGGACGTCATCTCCATTCCATGGAAAAGAAAGAAAAACCGCCATGGGTTCATCTTGCCCAGAAAGTTTTAATCAAAGACTGGCGTTTGGACAGAACACAATATCATCATTAACAACAGTAACAACATCCTTTTGCATGTAGTTTGCAGCAATTTGAATTTGCATTTTAATGTTTGCTTCAATCTTTCTCGTTGCAGATGGTACGAACATATGAGAGAAAGAGAAAGGCCAGATGTCAATTGAAGTGCACATAGATGCAGCACGATCATACCACGAAAACAAGGGATCTTTAAGACAAGTGCAGCACAATATGAGGTTAATAGACAGTCACTGTACAAATTCTACAAGGAGCAGTTTGTTGCAGGTAATTAGAACCTAAGATTCAGCTTAATTTGCATGGAGAAGAGATTTGACCGACTTCAATTTCATGGTAAAGGTCCTACTGGAAGTATTGCAGGAAGTAATCCATCAGGTTGGATGACAGCAGACCTGTTTGTGCAATTCATGGAGCATTTTGTCAAACATACAGGCAGTTCTCTTCAATATCGTGTCCTTTTGTTGTTTGATAACCATGAATCTCATATCTCAGTGCAGGTAATCAATTATGCCAAGAAAAATGGTGTTGTTCTCCTGTCATTCCCATCTCACACGTCCCATAAGCTGCAACCCCTGGACAGAGGAGTATATTCTTCATTTAAAAAGTTAGTTGCAAATGGAATGGATGCATGGATGGAAAACAATCCTGGTTGTCCATTTAGTATCTATGGCATTCCGACTATTGTGAAAACGGTATTTCCTCTTAGTGTAAATCCAACCTAATATTCCTCATGCATTCAGAATAACTGGTATATATCTCTTTAATACAGACATTTTTACAGATGATGAAATTTTGGCCCCATAGGTAACTGATCGTCACATTGAAGATGATGATCACATTATAAAGTTAGCACTAGGACGTACTTCGCTAACACATCACTCAACTTCAACAGCATCCTCAACGAACCTTTCAGGTCATAATGAAGAAAAAGGACCAACTAACATTACACAAGAAGTGAATTCAGAACTCCCAGATTTACCTGTGAAGGAAACAAACCAGCCTTATCCAGCAACAAACCGCAAATAATCTGAAACCTTATCGACTGTTGACAATAGACCTTCTACAAGTAAAGAAAAACCACAATTGTCGTCTATGCAAAAAAAAAATCCTCAAGACGAAACGTCCAGAAATGACAGTAATCCTCATCATGTTAGTCCTAGCGTCCTTCGTCCGTTACGAAAAGCTAGACCCAGGGATTCTAAACGAGGAAGGAAGAAACGAGTGTCCACTGTACTCACTGATACTCCAGTTAAAGAAGCATTAGAAGCAGAAGCAGGAGCAAGACATGAAAAGTCTCTGAAGAAATGTATAAGCCGTAATATTCTGAACAGCTCTATGAAAAAAGGGGGATATCAAAACGTAAAAGTGATAGTGACGACGATAGTGAAGATAATTGTTTTTGTATTGTGTGTCTGGAACCATTTTCTAATTCCAAACCCAGAGAATCGTGGGTTCAATGTGTTGACTGTAACCAGTGGTCACACGAAGCGTGCACAGAAGGTAATCCTATTTATGTATGCCACAACTGCAACTCGGACGATGATAGGGGGTCTATGTAGTCAAGGTTTGTATCATAAGTCATTTCTGAAAGAAAATGTGATTCTATTATAAAACTGAATATTAGGAAGGAAGTATTGTTGGCGCATTTAACTGTGTACGATAACGATAATTTAGATAGAGTATTCAAATGAAAAATTTAAAGTAGGTTCTTTATGTATGCAAAATATTTTTGTTAGGAAACATTACCTTTACGTTATGTTTAGCACAATTTATATTAAAATTACATTAGCGAAATTTGGCACATTTCTTTCTGTCACAACTTACCCGATCAAAGTCACAACCTACCTACAAGGGGCATGTTATGATAAAACATTTGTGTTTGTTTTTTCTATTGTATTGTTCTTGTAATGAAAAATACAGATGCAAAAAATATTATGGAAGTAGTCTAATGTCCAAACTTTATTTTAAGACAAAATTTTCTGACATTTAATAAAAATGAGATCTTAGAAAAAATAAAAACTGATTTTTGTCACAAGCCCCGGTCTCATATATACGATTTTATGAAGACTGGACGATCTGGAAGAGACTGTGTGTGTATGTGTGTGTTGAAAGAGAATAAAGAGAATGTGAGTGAATGTATGGATGGATGTGTGTGTGTTGAAAGAGAATGTGAGTGAGTGTATGGGGATAGGTGCTGATTGCCACGGGTGCTGACTGCCACAGCCAATTATTGGTGCTGACTGCCACGACTGTTGCCGATTGCAAATATGAAGGTGCTGACTGCCACGAGCCTGGGAGAAACTGTATTTGGAAAGAGAGGAATTAATCCCTCATACTAAATTTATGATTATTAATTAATTTAGTAGGGATTAATTTAGTAATCATCACCGCAAATCTGTGTGGCATCCTATAAGTTACAAAGTTGCTCACTAAGTGGAACGACATACGCTTGAATGTTTATGAAGGAATTGCCTTTTCTGTTATATGTACAATTTGCACATTTCATTGTTTATATTAATTGTTTTCTTGTATTATTTAATGGATATGATGGTCTGAAGCCAGCTGACAAGGGAAGTTTGGGAGAAGCACTCGCCTGCAGAGAAATAAGCATGTCATTTGAAGGACCAATTCATGCTGATTCCAACAGGTAATAAGACTCCTGTACGTTGAGAACTGTTCGAAGTATTCAGCTTGGAAATTTATATGAGAAAATGAGTGGATGCACGTTTCAATGCGTTAAGTATTCTCACCCATGGCGAAGCCTAATGGTTTGAACTTGCTATTGCTTGATCACTGGGGTCCATTCACAGACAAATTGTCCATTACAAGTTGCATGACGGATGGCAAAGACCTAATGGTTGAGAAGATACCAAAAGAATTGCACACGATTTGTATCCTCGTCGCCAAAAGTGCCTTTACATCGCCGTGACGGGTATGTGACAGCGCAGTACATTAAAGAAGGGATGGTTGCATAAGAATTTGTGATTAATTTTGAAGAGTTTTTATTTTGACTAGGAAAATAAAGTAGGTATAGGGAGTAAAGACACAGATTTGAAGCATCAGTGCACTGTCATCTCTGAAAAGATTCGTATTATTGCCTTATATGTTAAGTTAAACACCACAACATCTGTCACTGATAGCGTAGATCATCTTACTTTTTAAAATTGCCTCTGTAGCCTATTTGTCTATACATTAATCTCCAGACATGATGTATACAGAGGAGAAAGAAAGAGATACAACATCTGTAAGATTTATGTAATTCACTAAGGGACTATAGGAAACGACTAAGCTAATTACTGCTACTAGCGCTTTTTAATCTTCAGGGATTTACTACATGTTCGCAAAACATTATTCTAAGTCCTAAATCTGTGCGTGAATTATTTCGTTCGCCTCACTGTAATTATTTTAGAATGGAAACTGATTACGCTGAACGTGAAAATGTTTCTCGTAAAGCAAGGGCCGTAATAAATGTAAATAAGGTTCTCATTATTATATAAAACACATAAGTATTTATTCCGTGTATAGAACAATATAATACAGTAACTAAGCAACATCATAATCACTAACGCCCGCAGGATTTTTTTCAACGGGTGGAGGGGAAGTCCGATATAGAATATTTCGTTTTATTCCCTATATATATTAACAGTCATAACATTTATCATTGATAGCGTATATCGTCTTTCGCCACTGTAGCTTATTAGTCAGAACATTCATCTCCAGACATGATGTCGAGAGAATAGAAAGAAATAGATATGAACAGTGGTGTAACTAATTTTACTGCGCCCTGGATCGATCGATCATCGATTTACTCATACTCCCCCAGGCCCTCTGCCACAGGTATTTCAGCTGCTGCGTTATATATATGGTTCCATGTTAGAAGGGCCAAACAAAAGGGCAAAGACAGAAAGACCCGAGTCAAAAGGGCCCTGCGTCAAATGGGCCCGGGTCGAGATGGCCCCCTCGCTACAAAAAGGCCCGAGTCAAAAGATCTCCGCAACAACAGGGCATGAGTCAAAAGACCCTGCGTCAAACGGGCTCGGATCAAAAGGGCCCGAATCAAAACGCCCCTCATAAAAAGGACCCGGGTCGAAAGGTCTCCACAACAAAAGGGCCCGAGTCAAAAGGCCCCGAATCGAAACGACCCTCATAAAAAAGCCCGAGTCAAAAGGGACTCCGCTACAAAAGAGCCAGAGTCAAACGACCCTGCGTCAAAAGGGACCGAGTCAAAAGTGGCCGAATCAAAACGCCCCTCATAAAAAGAGTCATAGTCAAAAGGAGCCCACGAGAAAAGGATCCGAGTCAAAGGCCCTGCGTCAAATGAGCCCGGGTCAAAAGGGGCTCTGCCACAAAAGGGTCCGTGTGAAAACGACCCCACATCAAAAGGGCCCGGATCAACAGGTCTCCACAACATAAGTCCCGAGTCAAAAGGGCCCGAATCAAAACGCCCGTCATAAAAAGGAGCAGAGTCAAAAGGAGCCCCGCTACGAAAGGGCCCGAGTCAAACGGCCGTAAGTCGAAAGGTCGCGGATTAAAAAGTCCCTAGTCAAAAGGGGCCAAATCAAAATGCACCTCAAAAAGAGCCCGGGTCAAAAGGGTTCCACGACAAAGTTACCTGAGTCAAAAGACCCTGCGTCAAACGGACCCGGGTCAAATAAAGCCGGAGTCAAACGGCCCCGCGTCTAAAGGACCCGGGTCGAAAGGTCTCCTCAACAAAAGGGCCCGAGCCAGAAGGCCCGAATCAAAACGCCCCTCATCAAAAGGGCCATAGTCAAAAGAGTCTCCCGACAAAAGACCCGAGTCAAAAGGACCTGTATTAAACGCGCCTGCGTCGAAATGGACCCCGCTACAAAAGGGCCCGAGTGAAATCTGCCCCACATCAAAAGGGACCTGTTCAAAAGGTCTCCACAACATAAGGGCCCGAATCATAATGCCCCTCATAAAAAGGAGCCGAGTCCAAAGGGGTCCCCCTACTAAAGTGGCCGAGTCAAACGGCCGTGCGTCAAAAGGGTGCTGGTTTAAAGGGCTGGAGTCAAAAGGGGCCGACTCAAAACTCCCCTCATAAAAAGAACCCAAGTCAAAAGTGTTCCACGACAAAGGGACCCGAGTCAAAAGGCCCTGCGTCAAATGGACCCGGGTCAAATAAAGCCGGAGTCAAACGGGCCCGCGTCGAAAGGGCCCGGTCGAAATATTTCCTCAACAAACGGGCCCGAGACAGATGGCCCGAATCAAAACGCCCCTCATCAAAAGGGCCATAGTCAAAAGAGTCTCCCGACAAAAGACCCGAGTCAAAAGGACCTGTATTAAACGCGCCTGCGTCGAAATGGACCCCGCTACAAAAGGGCCCGAGTGAAATCTGCCCCACATCAAAAGGGACCTGTTCAAAAGGTCTCCACAACATAAGGGCCCGAATCATAATGCCCCTCATAAAAAGGAGCCGAGTCCAAAGGGGTCCCCCTACTAAAGTGGCCGAGTCAAACGGCCGTGCGTCAAAAGGGTGCTGGTTTAAAGGGCTGGAGTCAAAAGGGGCCGACTCAAAACGCCCCTCATAAAAAGAACCCAAGTCAAAAGTGTTCCACGACAAAGGGACCCGAGTCAAAAGGCCCTGCGTCAAATGGACCCGGGTCAAATAAAGCCGGAGTCAAACGGGCCCGCGTCGAAAGGGCCCGGTCGAAATATTTCCTCAACAAACGGGCCCGAGACAGATGGCCCGAATCAAAACGCCCCTCATCAAAAGGGCCCGGGTCGGAATGTCTCCGCAACAAAAGGGCCTGAGAATCGTTTGTTAACACAACGCAAAAATTTGAGATTTAGATAGCGATAATAAACATAACAATTATAATGATGTCTGCAGAATTTTTGTGTATACTGGTACGGAATGACAACCAACGTCAGTAACAGAGGCGACTCTTGAGGGAAGTGACATTGGTAAAAATTAACATTTTACGAACGCAATCCAGAAGAAGTTAACTGCACAAATGTATGATGGAATTTCATTTACGGTGGAAAACATTAACGGTCTCAAAACAAAAGATCAAACAAAACTAGTGATGAGCGCAAGAGTCTTGGTCTTGCAGTTTTTGCGAGTCTTGCATGCAAGACCAAGACCAGGAATCCCGATGCAAGACCAAGACCAAGACCAAGGGGTGCAAGACCAAGACCAAGACCACACCTGCAAGACCAAGACCAAGACCAAGACCAAGACTCTTGCGCAAGAGTCTTGCACAAGTACCGTTTCGGTGGTAGAGCAGTCACATGTGGTTATACGGGACCCTGGTTGGATTCTAGCATGCGCCATGGAAACTTTTTAGGGGCAAACACCGTGTGCGTGGGTTTTCTCGGTAGAGACCTGATGGGCCGGGCCTTGCCCGAGACCCGAAGCCCGGCCCTACCCGCGGGCCGGGCTTGGGCGGGCCGATTCTATTATTTCTTTGAGTCGGGCCGGGCTTAGGCCGATTAATTGCAATTCTTTAACCCTCGAGAAGTCGCGCTGAAAAAGTAACGCGAATAGTCGCGCGCGGTCAAATGGACCGAACAAACATAATGTGTTGCAAAAATCGTTTTAAACAGTTTTCTTGTATTAGAAACGTAATTTTGTATATTTTCTGATTAAGAGGGAATAACATTTTTATTATTATAATAAGTTTTACAGTAATAACTATTAGAGAAACCTACAACTAGACATGTTATTTTTTTATTTCTCATTTGGAATAAAATGTTTTTGTCGTTACATATTTCTTTAGATAGATAGCTACGCACTGGTTTTATTGAAAATTCTAAACCTGATGATGATCTTTTGTTTTTGTCAACTTTGGTTCGTCTAAAATTAGAAATGCAATAGTAAATTAGTTAAAAATATACTATATAAACATAACAATAAAACAAAGCTTCATAGCGCATTTTACATTGAATTAGAGCTCAGTCGTAGCTTAGCGGTTAGCATACACGCCTTTGGTGTGGGACTGCCGGCTCGATTCCCGGTGGGACCTCATGTGGTTCGGATCCTTCGTTAAGCAGTAGGTCCACGTCTTACATAGCCTTGATGCTGAAAAGGGCGCTAAATTGAAATCAAATCAAATTTACATTGAATTATTTTAAGGTCCTGTTATTTTGAAACTTCACCTATACAGCACTACATTGAATTATTTTAAGTTATCTTCAAATTTACACTGTTCTACACTTCGTCGTCGCTTATTTCGTCCCCTCTTGCTCTGACTACATTCGGGGAATCGCTGGTCATTTCTGGGTTTAAGGTCTTCAGATTCGCTCGCAGACTCCTCACTTGACCTTTCGTGTTCACTCATATATAAATATTCGTTATGATCTTCCTCAGACAAAGCTTCCACGAGATCATGTCGGCTGATTTATCCAAATAGTCAATCCCTAACACTTCCCTCCGTTGTTTTAAGCTGTTCAGTTCTAATTTTCTCTTTTCTCATACTTGGTATCAGTTTGTTAACTCTGTCGACCTCTCTTCCGTCCATTAAAATAATATTTATGTTTATAAAGCTTAAACACCTCCAAAGCAAAGGTCACGTGCAGAGCGAAACACTGAGAAAAAACATTACACGGTTAGTCGCGCGCGGTGGAAAGCACCGCAGAATCACTAAACAATCACTAGTACTTAAACTAAACAACGGATAACGGAGTGATTGAGCAGGAATGTTTGGGAAGGTGAGGGGCAAGATTAGCTAGACGGAGAAGTCTGTCGGACAAACAGAATGGACACACGATCGAAAATAATTTCCCTGTGGTGCTTTTGACCGCGGCGCGACTACTCGAGGGTTAATAATTATTGACATTCGTTAAACGATAATTAGAATAAAGGCAAACGTTGAAGAATTGTGCCCGTGAAAAATGTTATAAAATGAAACTTCGAAAATTTATCGGGCCCGGGCCGGGCTTGGGCCAAGAATTTAAAAAAACTTATAGGGCCGGGCCGGGCTCGGGCCGAAAATCTCCAAAACGTTTCGGGTCCGGGCTGGGCCGCGCCTACATACATTCGGGCTGGATTGGGCTCGGGCCAAAAACTTCGGCCCGTGCAGGTCTCTATTTCTCGGTGTTTTGATGTTCCCTCCTACTTTCTTCAATCCACTATTTCATTCATTTCTCATGAATACCGTCTCCCTTAGCCCCAATGCATAATCGTGGGACGTTAAACTAGATATTTCGTTTCGTTTTAAAACATATTAGTGGTGTTTTTCTTCCAAAACTAAAGTGAAATGTAGTATTGAACATTGGTGATACCGTACACCATAGGTGTCGACTACATGGGTATGGCCTTGGCTCCCAGACTCAAGCATCCGTTGGGAATTTTTAATGTGTGCTCATAAAATTAATATCGAAATAACATTTTCATGACATTGAAAAAACTTAACACATGTAACCGCAAGTTTGATTTCATGGGCGGATGCTTATACGTTGAATAATTGTTTATCAATATAACTTTTAGCATCCTTAGGTATACGACACATCGAGGGTTGAGCGATATAACATTATCCTACAACAATAAATCTATGTCATAAAATTGAAAGTGACTATTTTTGTGACTCCTAATCTCTTGAACCACCCAACCGATCTCGATCAAATTTTCAACACAGATGGAGTTTGAGCCTGGGAGTGTCTTCATCATTTCACTTTGACGGTAAGCTTAGGAAAGGGGAGAAGGGGGAGTTATAGAATAATAAATAAAACTTAACAACTTCAACCAAACGAGTAATCTCGATCAAATTTTTAACATAGAGGAGGTTCAAGCCTGGAATGTTATATGTCAGTTCACTTTGGTGGTAGAACCTAGAAGGAGAAGAGCGAAAGGGTATATATATATATATATATATATATATATATATATATATATATATATAAAACTTAATAACTCTTGAACCACCTGACCGAACTCGATCTTATTTTAAGATAGATGAGGATCGGGCCTGAGATGGTTTTTATCAAATCACTTTGATCTTGAAGTTTCGGGGAGAGGGAGAGGAAAGATATTTAAAAATGATGGAAAATGACCGACATTGAAATGGAATCTATAGTTTTGGGGACCACTAAGGTAAACAATGATACTTCCGGTGCTGTTTAAATCAAAATTCAGCCCCGTAGCTTGGCGGAGGGGAGGGGAGATATATAAAAATGATCGAAAATGGCGAATATTAGTGTCGAATCCATAGTTTTCGAGGTCGCTGAGTTGAATACTGAGACTTCCTATACCATTTACGACCAAATTCAGCCTCGTAATTTGGGGAAGAGGGAGATGCATAATAATGATTAAAAATGACCAAATATTAGTGCCGAATCCATAGTTTCGTGGTCTCTGACACGAACAGTGACACTTGTGATGCCGTTTAAATCCAAATTCAGCCCGGCAACTTGGGGAGGAGGAAGAGAGGGAAACATAAAAATAATCGAAGATGACCGATATTAGAGAGCGCTTTACTAATAGTAAAAAAAGTGATTGACTAACGATATATATATATATATATATATATATATATATATATATATATATATATATATATATATATATATATATATATATATATTATTATCATTATTATTATTATTATTTTAGTTTAACCCAACAAAGTAGATACTTGATGCTAGTAATCCATATTCACAAGTGAGACTTCAAATAACTTGGAGTTTGATGCCCTTATTTTGTATTTCTAATACAGGTCAACAGTATTTATATAAATTGAGTCTACACAAAAGACATAGACAGTTGAGTTGTTTTCAGTTTTCCCTCAAATTATTCTAAAATATTAAGAGGTTTGATAATAATAATTATTATTTTAATTTTCTTTCCCTCTTTTTTTTTTTTTTTTTTTTTTTTTTTTTTTTTTTTTTTGTCAATATTGCTAAACATATCATCATCATAATAGCTATTCTTCTATTATTGGCAGGTTATTTGCTTCAACAGACAAGGTTTGACGTTCGGTGGTCCTCAGCTGGTCTCTTCGTCTTGACGTGGCAATTTTCTGTTTCAATACCTTCCTTCAACTAGTCTGCTTCGCTCCCTCCCTCTTTTTCCTTCCACAATACTCTCTAGCACGTCCCTTGTAATACAGTTCCTCGTCAGCCAATATATTAAACAGTTCCCTTTCCCCCTCTTAACAATATCTAAAATTCTTCTTTTTCTCTCCTACTGCTAATATTTCTAACACATTCGTTTTCGTTCAACACGGCTAATTCTCTCCTTTTTTTCTCCATGCCCATGTTTCGAAGGTCTGCAATTTTTTCATCGCTTTTGCGTAATGTGAATGTCTCTGCCCCATGGAAATGAAATGAAATCTTTGAGTTTTACGTCCCACGGTTATGCCGGTTAGGCTAAAGGAGACGGTGATAATGAGTGATGAATGAAATGGTGGAATGAAGAAAGTGGGAGGAAACGGGAGAACCCCGAGAAAACCCACGCACACGGTGTTTGTCCACCACAAAGTTCACTTGGCGGGGGCTGGGATCGACCCGGCACCTCAAGCACCAGAGGTGAACGCTCTACCACTGAGCCACCGCGGCCCCCTCTGCCCCATGGAGTACATATTGGAATCAGTAAAACAAAAATTCAATATTTAATTGGAAGTTTGTTTAATACAAGAATTAGCTAATCGTGGTTGGAAAGAAAAATCTGACGCCTTTAGAGTGTAAAAATAATTTTGCAATTCATGGTATTTCAATAATCTGTGCCGTCTGATTTTCTTTCATGCGAAACAGGGGTAGCCTCCTCAGTTTGGGAACCAGTGGAATGTTGGATCTGTTAAAAAATATATATATAAACAGATTACGAAACCCTGTGATTTAGGCGTATCTTATAAGTAGTGAAGCATGGGCACCCATTAAAAAAAAATAAAGGTCATAACCTATGTTGTACGCTATCATACTTACACGACGTTAAATTATATTACATTTAGAAACATACATTGTATTTCCGTTACTACTGGTGCTTTGTAGAGTTTATTATCCCTTATATCCATAGTAAAATTTACCTATGAAAAGCTTGAGATTTCTTAAATGCAAAGAGCTCCTCCGTGGCTAAGCGGTTAGCGTACGCGCCTTTGGCGTGGGAGGCCCGGGTTCGATTCCCGGCGGGAGCTCATGTGGTTCGGATTCCACGTTAATCAGTAGGTCCACGTCTCATATAGCCTCGCTGCTAAAAGGGACGCTAAACTAAAATCAACTCAACTCAACTCTTAAATACAAGACTTGCAAGACTCTTGCATGCAAGACCAAGACCAAGACCAAGAGTTCCAGTGCAAGACCAAGACTCGATGTGCAAGACCAAGACCAAGGCTCGATGTGCAAGACCAAGACCAAGACCTTGCGTTGAGTTGAGTTGATTTTAGTTTGGCGTCCGTTTCAGCAGCGAGGCTATATGAGACGTGGACCTACTGATTAACGTGGAATCCGAACCACATGAGCTCCCGCCGGGAATCGAACCCGGGTCTCCCACGCCAAAGGCGCGTACGCTAACCGCTTAGCCACGGAGGAGCTCAGACCAAGACCTTGCATTTGCTCATCACTAAACAAAACACATCAATCACTTTTTGTTCATTGTTATGCATATTGTGATTATTATTATTATTATTATTATTATTATTATTATTATTATTATTATATTACTTTTATTATTATTACCATTTTTATTAATAATAATATGCAAGGTCAGTGGTAGCCCATGCCTTCAAACCAGTATACGCCACTGTTTGAAACTATGAAGTCTACATTAACATAGGTCGTCTTTCGATCATTTTATGTTCGAAGGTGTGCATGGGTGTCTTACCCCTTCCCCCAGAGCATGAAAAGCAAACACAGCCAGGGGCAGAGAGAGAGAGACACACACAGAACACACAGCTCGCTGTGTACCTGCAAGAGACCTATGGGTAACTATAGTTGCCCTCTTGTTACAAGGTGTTGAGTCAGGTAGTATCAAGGTCAGTTCCTGCAGTTGAACACGAAGTTGACTGTTAGAAAACAGAAGCATATAACTAGTCTCATCTGTTTACTTTTCACGAATATTTTTCACCTTCATGTGTACAGATCACGTCTGGCGTACATTTAAAAGGCATGCTGTGTCAAGTATATATTCCCAAAAAGATATGAGTACTCAAAAGGCAAAAGCCTGTAGCTACTTTTGTTTTCCTTTTTCTATTAGCGTGGAAGCGTTGTTTCAACATCCTTCTTGCGGGAGCTCATGTGGTTCGGATTCCACGTTAATCAGTAGGTCCACGTCTCACATAGCCTCGTTGGTGAACGGGACGTTAAACTCAAAATCAACTCAACTCAACATCCTTCTTGTAGCTTGCTTAGCACTTTCACTTCATCTTTTTAGTTGAGCTTTCGGCTATGAATACTAGGGATGGCCACATTTTTCGAAAAATACTTTTTCGAAAAATGAATTTTTCAAAAACGAAAATTTTTTCGAAAATACGAAATTTTTTTCGAGAAACGAAAAACGATTTTTTTTTCGAAAAAACGAAAACGAAATTTTTCCGAAAACCGGAAAACGAAAACTACCGAAAAACGGAAAACGGATAATTTTTGTAAAACAAACTGAGTTTATTTCATTTGTTAGTACTTCCAAACTATAGTATACTATGCATACGTATAGGAAGTCTTATAGAAGGGCTATGTTCATCTGTCTGCCTATCCATCCGTTCGTCTGTCAGCTGGTATCAGAGCAAGAGCGGCAAGAAATAGCGAGAAGCATACATGTAAGTTTGCAACACGAATAGATTCATCTAATGCATTTGACTTTTATTTAATAATCCAGAAGTGGTAGAGATCTATCGCTTTCTGCTACATTGTTGATCAACACAGAACACAAACGGTAACATATAGAAAGACGCGATTTTCCAGAACCAATTCAGTGTCCCAAGAATATATTCAATGTTCGCCCTTATTACACTTGCAGCTTAAGCTATGCATAAGTGTCGAAAATCTTGAGAATGGCTTTGTCCGTCTGTCTGTCGAGAGGTGTCAGAGCAAAACAGTAACAAATATTGAGAAGTCGTTTCTTGCGGTCGATTTAGAGCCCCTAAAATAGGTTCGATCTCCTAAATTAACACTCCATTTAAAACCGTAAGTGGTTCTAATACCATTTTTGGTTTCAATTTGTATCGCTATAGAACGAAAATCGTAATAGATAGCGAGAAGCGATTTGTTGCAAACAATTTAGCGTCTTAGACAACATACAACTATCCACAACATTTAATCAAAACCAGAAATTGTTTATATTTACTATTATTTCCGGTTTTAATACTGAATTACGAGATATCGAGATGTAGATTTTGGCAATCGATTCAACTACCTAGAAATAGCTGTACCTTTTCCATTAATCCTCTATTCAGATCGGAAGTTGTTTAAAATAATCATTTTCGGTTTAACATTGATCGATATAGAACAAAAATGGTAATAGATAGCCACAAGTGTTTTTTTTTTTAAAAAAAACGAATCTATACAGCGTCTCAAGAGTATATAAGCTATATATCATCTCAACGCACAATACTATCGAAATTGAAAGTGGCTGAATTTACTAGTATATTCAATAGGGATTCAATATGGATTTTTATAAAGCAAAAGATTGAAGAAATAGTAATGCGGTTTTTCGCGATCGACTAAGCGTTCTAAGAATAGACTCTACCTTCTCCCTTGATCTCTATTCACACCAGAAGTGGTTCAAATTAACGATTACAAGTTTCAACATTAATCGCCACAGAAGAAAATTGGTAATAAATAGCGACAAGTGGTTCATCTACAATCGATTCAGGTTCTCAAGAGGAAATACAATTACAATCCAACACTCCACAAAGGCAGAAATGGTTGAAGGTTATTACTATTTTTGATTTTATAGGTAATACTAATTTCCATAGAGCAAAATCGGTCAGAGATATCGAGATGCATTTTTTAAAATTAATCCAGCATCCCAAGAATAGATTCCACCTTCTTCGTTAACACTTTATTTGAACCGAAAGTGTTCAAATTAACCATTTCCGGTGTTAACACTTGTCGCGATAAAACAAAATTGTAATAGATAGCGACAAGCAATTTTCTGGAATCAATTCAGGGTTTTAAGAGAACATATCTTCATAACCTGCACCACTCTTCTGAAACGGAAATGCTTGATATTTACTACTACTTTCGGTTCCAATACTTATATGCATAGAACAATAACTATAAAAGATATCGAGAAGTTCTCTGAAATCGATTCAGCGTCCTAAAAATAGATTCCGTCTCCTCCCTTAACCCTCTATTCAAGCCGGAAGTGGTTCAAATTAGCCATTCCTGCTTTCAATCTTTATCGCCATAGAACAAAAACGATAAGTGATAGCTAATAATGGCTTTTTGATATGGATTCAGCATCCGAGGAACAGATTCTATCTTTGATTTTATTAACCTATTCCAACCAAGAGTTTTAGTTGTGCTACTTGTTGTACTGAAGTTTTGAATATTCAATTCGCATGGATTGCAAGTCTGCCTCAGTTTTACACTGTGAAACGAATCTCATTTGTTTCTCTACAAAAACAGGAAAAAATGTATCACAATCAGGGGGGATCCAGGGGTCGATCGCCCCCCAGAAGAGAACACTCCTATTTTATATATAAATAAAACACATCCCAGAGTTGGAGCTCGTAAAAATAGCTCTAAGTAGCAGTATTACAACCCCCCCCCCAGAAGTCCGTCCTGGATCCGCCCCTGATCACAACTCCCGGTTTCAGTATTGATCATCATAGAGCAAGCGAGAAGCATGAATTCAGTACCTTCGCAATAGACTATGTCCAAGTTTTATCCTGTGGTAGAAATTTACTACTACTTCTAATTTCAATAGTAATCACCATAGAGCAAAACTAATAAGAGATAATGAGATATGTTTATATGTATGAATCCAGGATTCGAAGATTGTCATATCGATCGCTATCCCTCTATGTAAACCGGAAATAGTGAGAAACTACCATTTCCGATTTCATAGTAAAGAAAAGGCGATAACCGGAAGCAGTTTTTGATATGGATTCTATGCCACAATGGTAGTTTCCATCTCTAAGTTTAATGCAACCGAAAGTGATAAATACTTACTATATCTCTGGTTACAATCTTTCTTTCTCATAGAACGAGAGAAGTACTAGGAAGCGACAAACGTTTCTTTTCAATATATAATTTTATAATTCCAAGAAAAGATTTCAAGCCCTGCAACTGGTCTAGTGGCTAGCGCGTATTCCTTTGATGCACAGGGTCCCGAGTGGGAAAACATTGAACGTGTTATGGTGGTTCGGATTCCACTTTATAATGTAGGTCCAAGTCTTGTATAGTCTTGCTCGATTCTGAAAAGGGACGCTGAACTTCAACAAACAACCAAATAAAAAATATTTCATCTTAGTAGTATTCTTCTACTGAAGTTAGTAGCAGTAAAAACTAATACGAAAACGAAGACCCACCTATTTAAAATTTGAATTCTCGTTTGATGAGATTATTATAGTCAGATACTTAGTTCTTTGTCTTACCGTATATAAAACATCTTTAGAACAAATAAACCATTCAATAGTATTTTGTTAGTATTAAATTGCCTATTTTTGAAAGCAATCAAATTGTTTTTGATACTGACTTAATTAGTTATAGAAAATAAGATAAATGAATGGGGGATCTTAGTGAGAAGTCTTTAGTATCAGTACATATAATCACTTCATGTTTCATATTTTGTTAAAATCAATTGTTAAAAGTCAATTTATTACAGAGTTGCCTGATACTATCACGATCAGTTTATACAGCATCCTTCTATTTGGTAATTTATTAGTCTTTTTTTACATTATAAAATATAATGTCGGGCTAATTGCTGTATCGCCGGACTAATTTTAGGAAATTTACCGGGTCAATTGGAGAATTTATTTAAGTTAATGAGGAAGAGTGATTGAAAGTCAGGTAAGGGGAATAGCAAAAGCTCAGATAGTGATTGCATTTGCTGGTTGTTTTTGATGTTGTAAGCGGCACTGTATGTGGAGACGGATGGACTATTTCGCGGAGAGGTACACTTGTTTTACTATACGAATCCATAGATTGTAAAATGTATAGATAAATTTGAGCAAATCTTTAATTTTTCCATTTCATGTCGAGAACAGAAACCAACAAACCCCTGTGGGGCTTCTAATCCGTTCCTACTACTATCACTACCCCTACTCCTACTCCTCCTACTACTACTACTGCTACTCCTACTTATACTATGGATCCGTATAGTAAACCTACGCACCTAATAACATAATCTAACGTAACTTAATGTAATCCAACCAAATATAACCGAATGCAGTATATTTTGTTCCAGTTTTTCGATTTTCAAATTGATCCGGCGATTCAGCAGTAATGCCATATTGTCGATGACACATTAATAATCACTAGTAAATAATTATTTTTTAATATTCTGTAAAATATAAATTTTACACTGTTTACCTTTGTGAATTATTATTTCTAATTTATATCCCTCAAGAACCGAGAACCAAGGGTCTGTGGATCACAATATTTCATGCTGAGCTCGCACACGTACTAGACTTGTTAAAGTCTATGACCATATCAACTTTGGCCAATATCGGATGAGATTAACGCGTTTTAATGAAATTTATTCATTTAACTAAGTTCAAGTCCAAATTTTCTGAACAGTATTTTGAGAAAAAATACTGCTACAGGCTAGTCAGAGCATCAATGCAACTCTGTACTGTCAACAGTTGAGCCGTGTTCAAAAAAAAAAAAAAAAAAAAACCCTCTGGAGCCAGCACTTCTGAATCGCAAAGGGGTCCTTACAGGACAAAGCTAAGCCCCACGTGGCTAGGATAACCCGGGACACCATTCTACACTTTGGATGGGAAACACTATTGCATCCGCCATACTCCCCGGACATTGCATCGTCCGATTACCACCTGTTCCATTCCTTGGACAATCAGCTTAGAGGACACTAGTTGAAATCCCTAGTAGAGGTGCAAAATGCACTTGATACCTTTTTCGATTCACGGCCCACCAAGTTCTACCGCGATGGAATACATGGCCTTCCAAAACGTTGGCAGAAGGAGACTATTTTTGATCTTCCAGGTATGTCTTAGGTTAAATATCGATGTTTGAAGGTGTTGGGTGAAAAACCGACGATCTTTCTTGGTTACCTTTATAGTTACTAAGCTCGTCAAGATCTACCACCTTACCAAGTTTGGTAAAAATTGGATGAGTTCCATCTTTCGCGCTTTAATGAAATTTCTTGATTTCACTGATTCCAAACCTAACATTGATAGCTAATAACTCAGGAACAAAAAGTCTGCACATCATAATATTTTATATGAGCTTCCATGCATACCAAGCTTGTCAATATTTACGATCCTACCAACTTTAGTCAAGATCATTTGAGTTTAATCAAATGCGACTTGGTGAAATTTCTTGATATCACTAACTTAAAACACAAATTTGATTAGCAATAACTCGGGAACCAAAGTCCCAAACACCATAATATTTAACATGTGTACTAAATACATTGCAGTCCATAACCATACTAACCATCCGTCGTGATTGGATGAGTTTCGTCAATAGTAGCACTACACACTATCCTTTCATTAGATCGAGCTCCTCCGTGGCTTAGCGGTTAGCGTACGCGCCTTTGCCGTGTTAGACCCGCGTTCGATTCCCGGCGGGAGCTCATGTGGTTCGGATTCCACGTTAATCAATGAAGTGAAATGAAATCTTTGAGTTTTACGTCCCACGGTTATGCCGGTTAGGCTAAAGGAGACGGTGATGATGAGAGATGAATGAAAATGGTGGAATGAAGAAAGTGGGAGAAAACGGGAGAACCCCGAGAAAACCCACGAGCACGGTGTTTGTCCACCACAAAGTTCACTTGGCGGAGGCTGGGATCGAACCCGGGACCCCAAGCACCAGAGGTGAACGTCCACGTTAATCAGTAGGTCCACGTCTCATATAGCCTCGCTGCTGAACGGGACGTTAAACTCAAAATCAATTCAACCTTTCATTAGATCCAAATCCAAGGAGCACGGTAGCTCAGTGTTAGAACGCTTACCTCTTGTGCATTTGATCCCAGACCAAGTAAGTTCGTGGCAGACAACATCGTGTCCGTGTATTTTCCCGGGGTACTCCCATTTCCTCCCACATTATCATTCCACGAGTTCCGAAAACTTTTCGAGAAACGAAAAATCATCAAAAAAGGGAAAACGAATTTTTCGAAAAAAATCTTTTCGAAAAAACGAAAAACGATTTTTTTCGAAAAACGAAAAATCTTTCGAAAAAACGGAAAACAAATTTTTTCGAAAAATGAAAGACGAAAAAATTTCCGAAAAACGAAAGACATTTTTTTTTTTCGAAAAACGAACGAAAAAACGAGAAATGAAATTTCCGAAAATCAGATTTTTTAAAAAGGCCATCCCTAATGAATACCACCGCGACAAGTCGTGGTTCTTATGATAGTGGCGTATTTTCGTCCGGAGAAATTATGGAAATAATAAATAATGTAGACTCCGATGCTTTTGAAACGGACGATGAATGTAGTTTGTACGAAGATTCTAGCATCAATTTATGTGACACACATACCTCTTTTCATATAACATCGCTGTTGAACGGGACGTTAAACTCTAAATCAAAACTCAACACATACCTCTTTCTATTTAAAAATATTGTGAGGTATACACTATTCGGAATTCAAGATGGCTGCCATGATGTGCACTAAATCAATTATGTCGTTATTATTGTTCTGTCCCAATACTTTTCAGTAACCCTGTATACAGATCCACATGTCTTCTCACAGCAAAATTAATCTAATGTTTTCCACAGAATATTTTTCATACTAATATGTATTTTTATACTTTGATCCAGGAGTAGAAATGGAATTCTAGAAGTAAGGAAAAAGTCAGCAATAGATAAAGTTTGATTGAGCTATGTCACGAGAATACAAACTCAGAAAGACGGTAGTTAGGGGCGGACTGGCCAGGGCCCTTAGGTCGCAATCGCGGCCTAGGCCCTCTAAGAAAACAATGAAAGAATAAAGAAAGAAAGAGAAAGAAAAGCTAAAACAAAAGAGAGCTAAATAATTCGGTAGCTCAGTGTTATTATGCTACCAACACACACTCCTCTTCCACCCTTCCATCAATCAGTAAGTTATCTTTTTTAATAGAGTCCTTTCGTTACTAGATTTGTGGCTAGGTCCATCTTTCACTATGGTCTTTTATTATCAGAAACTGTGATTTAGTTTGTACCTGGGACCTTGGGCCCTTCTTTCAATATATTGGACAGTTGGGTCCTTCTTTCATTACATTGAGAAGTTGGAGCCCTGGGCCCTTTATTCATTATATTGGGCAGTTGGGGCCCTTCTTTCATTTCATTGAGCAGTTTTGGTCCTAGGCATGTTTTTCATCATGTTGAGCTGTTGGGACCTGGAACCTTTTTTTTCATAATGTAGGGTAGTTGCATCCCTTTCAAGGTTGAAGACTGGTGCCTGGTTTGTAGCTGGGTTCATATTTAACCACAGGCTGGTTGGTTCTTTATGGATGTTAATACACCTTGTAGGTCTATATTTGATAATTCAAAAATGGGAAAACAACGCATTTTTAAAAATTTATTTTCTATCAAAAAGTTTACAAAATAACAGGAGAAAACAGTGGAAGACGCCAAGAAAGCGGGCATTTCAACATAATGGTTGATTCTATCCAAGATGTTTCAGGGCTTAATCAGCTGGCTATAGTAATTCTCTGCGTTATAAACGGTCAAGTATTTGAGCGGCTGTTAGTAGTTGTCGTAAACAGCTTGGGCGTCTCTGGCAGGGGGACGATGGGGACGCGTCCCTCCAATATTTTGAAGTACAAATTATTCAATATTTTGTTCTAATTTAATTTATTTACTAACGGCAGAATAACATATAAATGATAATAATTATATTTATTTGTCATATAATATTCAGGCTGTGTAACAGAGTTCTTCATATGCCTCACGGGGTCCGTGAAGGTAAGCAGAAATGTAACAAATGGAATTAAAGATAATAAACAGGTTGGGCTAGATAGTACCATTTAAATAACTTTCTTTGATATCCTCCCCAAAGTGTATATGCCAGAGACGCCAGTGGTAAACAATGACACTACAAGACAAGTAACTTATAATGAAATCAAAAGAGTACTTTGTGACAAAAATGTTTTGATGCTTGTGATGATATTGTAAGTTGCTTTTTTGATGGAGCTGCTAACTTCAGTGGATGCTATTAAGGAGTTAAAGCATTACTGGAGAAGGATAATCCTGAAATCATTTACACCCAATGCATGGCTTATGCTCTTAATTTCGTTATGACAAATTCGACTGAGTAGATACCTGAAGCTGCAAATTTATTTGAAACCAGTGCCATGTTCTGTCTGAATACTACAAAAGAAAGGATGTTTGTAAGAAAATGATTGATGCAAGCCACGAGGGACATGACAGACTACGAAAAGTTCAACAAGTTGGTACAACACGATGATGGAGCAGAAACAAGGCACTGAATGCAGTAGTGGACACTAATGAGTTTCGCTACGAAACATGAAACCAAGACGAGGATGACTGTCTATCATCAAGATTTCTTTCATTTTTATTGTTCCTCAGTGATGATGTACAGAACAGGGGTTTTAATGCGAAATGAAATTTTTAAGCTAAACTTTGCTGAATAAATGGGCAGAATTTAACACTGTAATGAGGACTTCTATGTTTCAGGACTTATTTACGGAAACGGAGCCTGTTTCAAAATACCTGCAGTCTCACGGATTGGACTATCTTACTACCTGGAGATTTCTAGACAATTTACAGCAGCAGCTTCAGAAGAAAATAGAGGCAAAAGATGTCTGTTTAATGCTTTACGAAAACACAAAAATATTTTGTGTGAAAATAAATCAACAGCTTGCGCAATCTGGTGTAGAGATAGCAATGGAAAAAGACTTTTTGCACAGAAGAATCTTAAAGAAAAAGAAAATGCCAGGAGTGCAGATGAACTGGAAAAGAACTTAAATATAAGTGAAAATGATTTATTCAGAATAAAAAAACTTCAACGAAAATTCTGAATACAGCTGTTACATGTGTCAGTGATAGATTTCAGCAGCCGAAAGAATTCCAAATACTGGAACCTAAGGACTTTTCAGAAATCAAGAAGAATGGTGTATCTGCAAGAGCTTTCAGAGTTCTTCCGAAAAAAAAATTAAATATAAAACAGGAGAAAATATACAAAGAGCTCCAGCAGTTCTCTGTCGTGTATTTCCCTGTCACAAAACGTTCTCGTTTTTGATGATCCTGAAGAGAATGATGCCCCTGAATCCGTAGAAGATGATGATGATTATGCATCTGAGCATGCTATGGAAGATGGAACATCTTTGGACGGGATTCACGGTAAGAGTGATAATGATGCTGCAAACACCTTGTATAAAAATTGTTTGTCATGTGCAGGGAAAATTTTGCACCAATTTGCGTCAGTCTAGTTGCTTTAATAATTTATACATTGTATACAAACATGCGTTGTCTCTACCATGCACACAAGTGACATGTGGAAGGTGCTTCTCAAAGTTAAAGTTAGAGTAAACAAATCTCAGAGCTAGTTTGTGTGAAGACATTTGGACACATTTTTGCTAATGAATATGGAAAGAGACATGTTAAATTTAGTGTCTGTAAACGAAGTTATTCAGAAACTCCGCGATTCATAAGCTGAACTGCAAAGAATCTTAACTTTTTAAAATTATTAGTTGTTTCGTGGTTCAGCAGTGTTTATCATTTTCAGTAAAACTGTCGTGTTCATTCCACAGTCAAAAGTTATTATTAGTTGTTTAGTGTTACAATTTTTAGTAAGCTGCCCTGTTCATTCCATAGTAAAAGTTATTCGCTATTATTTTTTTAGTGTTTCAGCTACTATACAGAGTGTCTCAAAAGTCCCGTGACATACGGTAACTCTCTTATTATCAGAGTTACAACAAAATGTAGGCGGGGAAACGGTCTCCAAATATGATGTTTTCAATCTAAAGTGAAAGAATTTTTCAAATCGGACAAGCCGTTTGGGCTGTACACTCTATATGCGCCCAATGTTACATGAAAATGCAACGTTACCATTTACCCGGACCCACAACATAAATGAATGAAGTTACTGTCTATTAAAAACATTATATTTGTAGGCGGTTTCCTCTCTTACATTTTGTTGTAACTCTGATAACAACAGAGTTATCCATGTCAGGGGACTTTTTAGACACCCCGTGTGGCAATGCAATAAAAATTATAAAATATTCTCTTGAAAGTTTGTTTCTGGAAATTCTGTGCTTGCTGTGTCATCAAATTTTCACCGACCAATGATAAATTATAGCTTGCAAAAACTATCAAGTAACAACCAATTTACAACTGCACAACGCGATGGCTCATCGCAGATGTTGACTGTTTTCAGTGGCGCAACCAGGATTTTATTTCGGGAGGGGCCAAGAATATCCAGTACAGTAGTCTGCAAACGACGTGCTGCACCATTTGATGTGGACAAAATTGAAATTTTGAATTCTCCTTATTACAAGCAATTTAGTTATCCTTATTATTAACATGCTAAAAAACCTTAAAATGAAAATTCCAATTCACAAATTCCCTATTATTAACGGTTACAAGTTTTAAAATTTGCGCTATAATAAATATTTTCAACATCTTTATTTTTGCATAAAATGACGCACTCTTTACTAACGTTTATTACTCTAAGAAATTAATGTAGGGGTTTTCACTGGGTATTTCTCCTTTCGTACAGTGCTTTGACTTAATTCAATATTCATTTATGCTTTGATCTATTTTGAAATTTCACCAAAATTTGTCTGCAACGCTGCTGTATAAGATAGATCAGGTTTGCTTCGGAGAGGGCATGGGCCCCCGAGTTCATAGCTCGTTGCGCCACTGATTGTACGTTATTTTAGAAATTGGTGTTATAGTCTGAGCTCCCTCCACAGTAACCGCGGCCTAGGCCCTAATACACCCAGTCCGCCTATGACGGGAGTGCAAGCAACCTTTCATGAAGAACGACTTAAGCGATAGCGATTGTTCCAAAACAATCAACAAGCAAACAAAACTAATATTATCATTCAAATTTCCTATTTGTTATTAATAACCACAGATATATTTCCTTCATTTGCATAAACACTTCAACTTACTAAGGGGACACAATCCTCTTTTGCATGATTGATCTCCACTCTTGCTTTGATCTCAAGCTTTTTACACGTGGAACCGTATTTACCGGGCCCTTTGGACGCGGGGTCTTTCTGACTTGTGCCTTTTTGACGCAGGGCCCTTTTGACTCGCACCCAGTTGACGCCTGGCCGTTTTGACCCGTGCCCTATTGTAATGGTGCTCCTTTTGATCAGGGCCCGTTTGACGAAGTTTCTTGTTGACTCTTTTCCTTTTGTCGCAGAACCCTTTGTATCCGGACCCTTTTGACGCAGCGTCCTTATAACTCGGCTCCTTTTGTTGCAGATCCTTTTTAACCCGGGCCCTTTTAACGCAGAGCCATTTTGTCGCTGAGACCTTTTTACCTAGGCCCTTTCGACGCGGTGCTGTTTTGACTCGGGCATTTTGTAGCGGGCCCCCTTTTGACTCGGACCCGTTTGACGCAGGGCCCTTTTGACTCGGATTCTTTTGTCGTGGTACTCTTTTGACCCAGGCCCTTTTCATGAGGAGCGTTTTGATTCGGCCCCTTTTGACTCGGGTCCTTTTGTTGCGTAGATCTTTTGACCCAGGCCCTTTTGATAGGGGGCCATTTGACTCGGGTCCTTTTGTAGCGGTTTTTTTTTCACTCGGGCCCGTTCGACGCAGAGCCCTTGCGACTCGAGCCCCTTTGTACTGGGAACCTTTGACTCGGGCCCTATTGATGAGGGGTGTTTTGATTCGGGTCCGTTTGACGCGGGGCATTCTGACTCGGGTCATTTTGTCGTGGGATCCTTTTGACACGGGCTCTTTAAATGAAGGGCGTTTTGATTCGGGTCTTTTTGACTCAAACCCTTTTATTGCGGAGAGGTTTTGACCCGGGCAATTTTGACTCGGGCCATTTTGACTCGGGCCCTCTTGTACGCGGCACCTTTTGACACGGGTTCATTTGAGGCAGATCTCTTTTGACTCGGGCTCTTTTGTCGTGGGACCCTTTTCACGCGGAGCTTTTGATTCTTGCCCTTTTGACTCCTACCCTTTTCTTGCGGAGAAGTTTGTCCCAAGCCCTTTTTTCGCGTGTCCCTTTCGACTCGTGCCCTTTGTAGAGGGGCCACTTTTGACTTCTGCTCTTTTATTGTGGAGATCTTTTGACCCGGGCCCATTTGACGTGGGAAAGTTTTGACTCTGGCTCTTTTGTAGCGGGACTCTTTTTATCCTGGCCATTTTCATGAGGGGCGTTTCGTTTCGGCCCTTTTTGACTCGGGTCCTTTTGTTGCGGAGACCTTTTGAACCGGGCCCGTTTGACGCAGGTCGCTTGGGACTCAAGCCCTTTTGTCGTGAGACCCTTTTGACTCGGGTCCTTTTAATGAAAGGCGTTTTGACTCGTGCCAATTTTTGCGGAGACCTTTTGAACAGGGCCCTTTTGACGCCGAGCCGTTGGACTCGGGCCATTTTGCAGCGATGCTCCTTTTTGACCCGGGGCCTTTTGACTCGGGTTATTTTGTCGTGGGTGTCTTTTGACCCGGGCTCTTTTTATGAGGGCCGTTTTGATTCGGCCCCTTTTGACTCGGGCCCTTTTGTTGCGGAGGCCTTTTAGCCTGGGCCGTTTGACTCGGGTTCTTTTGTAGCAGGGCTCTTTTTCAGCCGGGCTCGTTTGAAGCAAGTCCCTTTTTACTCGGGCCCTTTTGTCATGGACCCTTTTGATGAGGGTCGTTTTGATTCGGGCAATTTTGACTCCTGCCCTTTTGTTTCGGAAACCTTTTGACTCGAGCACTTTTGTTGCGGAGTCATTGTGGTCTGGCTTTTTTAAAACATGGTCCATTTTGACTCGGGCCCTTTTGACTTGGGCCCTTTTGTTGCGGAGACGTTTCGACCTGGGTCCTTTTCACATGGGCCATTTTGACTCGGGCCCCTTTGTAGCGGGGCCTCTTTCAACCCGGGTCCGTTTGAAGCAAGGCCGTTTTGACTCGGGTCCTTTTGTTGCGGGCCATATTGACTCTGGCCTTTCGGTCTTTTCCCTTTTGTCAGGCCCTTTTGACATGGAACCGTATATATAACGCAGCAGCTGAAATACCTGGGGCAGGGGGCCTGGGGGAGTATGAGTAAATCAAAGGTAGATCGATCCAGGGCGCAGTAAAATTAATCACATCACTGTTCATATCAATTTATTTTTTCTTTCGACATATCTGGAGATCAGTGTTCTGACTAATAGCCTACAGCGGCGAAAGACGATATACGTTATCAGTGTTATGACTGTTAACGTAATATATATAGGGAATAAAACGAAAAACTCTATATCGGTCTCCCCCCCCCCCGTTAGAAAAAATCCTGCGGGCGTTAGTGATTATGATGTTGCTTAGTTACTGTATTATATTATTCTATACACGGAATAAATACTTATGTGTTTTATATAATAATAAGAACCTGATCTACATTTATTACGGCCCTTGCTTTACGACAACGAAACATATTCATGTTCAGCGTAATCAGTTTCCATTCACAAATAATTACAGTGAGGCGAATGAAATAATTCAAGCCCGAACATGTCGTAGTAAATTCCTGAAGAGTGAAAAGCGCTAGTAGCAGTTGTTAGCAGTTTTTAACTTAACATATAAGACAATAATTTGAAAAACTGAGAATACAAATCTTTTCAGAGATGACAGTGCACTGATGCTTTAAATCTATGCCCTTAATCCGTATACCTACGTTATTTCCCTAGTCAAAATAAAAACTCTTCAAAATTAATCAAAATTTCTTATGCAACCATCCCTTCGTTAGAGTACTGCGGTGTCACATACCCGTCACGGCGATGTAAAGGCACTTTTGGCGACGAGGATACAATCATTTGTTGTGTTTTGATTCCGATCAATCAAAGATTATGGCAGGAGATTTGTACATAGTATGAAACTTCTTCATCTGGACGTTATAATGTACCAACGAAACAATCAAATAAAGTTCGTGTCCATACGAATCACTTTCGATCACCGCGATACATTGGATTGTTTCAGTTTGCTTTCTGCAAGGCAGGTTACGAACAAATTATAGGCCTATAACTTTTGAATCACTTGTCGAATTTGCTTTTTGCTTTGGTTCTGCGAACTGTTCTCTTGACGGATGCAACACAATTTCACATATAAAATGTTCATGGTGCAAGGGAGTATTTTGCCTGTGTCATTTCTTCATAAAACAGAAGAACAACAGTGATCAATTTTCATCTCTAACTTATGATTATTGTGAACAATGTAATAACTAATTATATCTAACAAACCCGTTAGTTATTGCGTAACACTTTTTTTCTGTTACTTCCGATAGCTTTCAATTCGTATGTCAATGTTCGTTACTAATTATGTTGTACTTAACGCGTATAAATGCTATATCCTCATTTTCTCATATAAACTTTCAAGTTGAATATCTCGAACCGTTCTCAACCGTACAGGAATTTTATTAGCTTGTTATAATCAGCATGAATAGGGACTTCAAATGACATGCTTAGTTTCTCTGCAGGCGAGTGCTTTCTCCTGAACTTCCCTTGTGAGGTACAGCCAGCAGTGCTTTTTTGATGGAACTTTCAAGAGCTGCTCGAAACAATTTGCACAGCTGTACACAGTTCATGCTGACATAGGGAGTTCAAGTGAGAATAAATAAATCGGACCAATTTTGTACGCACCGCTCCCTGACAAAACTGAAAGTACATTCATGTCCAAAATTATTGTCGCATATCTATAACTGTCTTCTTGTAAGAATATAATTTGATAATTTTGCAGAGTACTTTTAATACTTGTATTATGTGTATAATGAGGAAATTTATATTTGTGATAAATTTCATAGGAAAAGAATTATAAATACGAAAATCATAATGAGTAAAACAAAATGTAACTAAATGGACAATAAAATTTTATTTTCGTTTTATTGTTCTTATTTACTGCTCTTTTGACATGAAATTTACCACATACTTGTCTTTGCCGATTATATACATACTAACATTATAAGAAATACCGGGTAAATTCGTTATCAAATTATGTTACTAGAACAACATATTTATAATCATGTAACAATAATTTTGGACATGAGTGTACATACAGAGACCTGTTTACCTTTGTTAGGTGTTGGTCTGAACAACACGATCCTAAGGATCATCTAGTTTCTTTCATGCTTCTTGGCGTCCGGTAATGTTACGTCTAGCAACTTTCTCTCAGGCCCGTGGCAGTCAGCACGCCATCGTGGCAGTCAGCACCTTGATATTGGCAATCAGCGCCAGTCGTGGCAATCAGCACCAATAATTGGCTGTGGCAGTCAGCACCCCACCGTGTATGGATGGATGTGTGTGGAGTGTGTATGTGTGTGTGTGTGAGAGAGAGAGAGAGTTTGTAGTATTCAGCCAATACAAAATTTCTTTCCTTCATTACAGACAGCAGCAGTGAAAATTCATCTCCTGTATTACTTGATTCAGATGACAGCGTAAAAGACCCGGATTTTGATGGGAATGATTCTGCATCCGAATCAACAGAATCCGAACCAGAAGAGAAGCTTAAAAGTCATAGGACGAGACACAAGAAATAGTGGTAAGAGAAAAGTGATGAAAGAAGATAGTAGTGAGAGACAGGGGGAAACCAATTACTGTGCTCGGCCAGTGTACAGATCTGCACAATTTATCAGAGAAACCAGGAACATCTGACATCGAACGCGAGGTACCTGTGGAAGATAGGTCCCGTGAAGATAGAGGACGGAAGGAATCACGAGGTTTGAAAGGTGATAAACGAAAAATTCGTGAAACGAGAAAACGTCTCAGAAATACATTTCAATCATATGTTACTTCGAAAGGGAAATGCGTTCTAGCTCGTACATTTTAGCTTCCCGGAGAGTGTAGAAAAAAATGTAAAATGTTATGTTCAGAAGAAGTGTTTAGAAATATATTTGACAATCACTGGGCTCTTGGTGATTATAATCGAAGAGTTATGTATATCTCTAGTTTGCTGAATATTGCTAATAAGCAGGGAACCACAGTCAGACAGAAAGATTTTGAAAAGCAGCACTATCGCCAAGTGACAGTTTTGCATCACATCGAAGTGTCGGGTAAAAGACATGAAGTGTGTAAAAGTTGCTTCTTGTGTATTTTTGGTGAAAGTGAAAGCTTCATAGAGTCTGTAATTCAAAAGAAGCGTCTTCACTCTCTAGTGTTATAGACATTAGTAGCCGAGGAACAAACAAACCTTCCAACACCAAGTCCGAAAATGAACTGGAAGAGGTTCGCAAACACATTCGATCAGTTCCATCATATGAAAGTCATTATTCCCGACGAGACTCCAGTGAAAAGTATTTACCGCCATACGTGACACTTTCGGGACTATATGAGGAGTATAAGAGAATATGCAATGGGATTCCTGTAAATAGACGTCTGTATGAGCGTGAATTTCACAAAATGAACTTGACAATAAAGGAACCGCACGTAGATACGTGTCAAGTCTGTGATAAGTTATTTCTTCAACTTAAAGTGTCCGGAGATCCTTCCATAAAAACACAGTTGGATAAACATCATGAAGAGGCTGAAGTGGCATATAACTCTAAAGCTTCCGACAAAGAACTGTCTAGGAATGATATTACACGCAAGACCATCACATTTGACTTACAACGATGTCTTCCAACTCCGTTTTTACAGAGCTCAGTATCATTTTACACAAGACAGTTATGGACATTTAATCTTACAGTTCACGATTGTGAGAATCAAACTGTTTTTTGTTTTGTGTGGCATGAGGGAATCGGTGGAAGAGGAGCAAATGATATCGCCTCATGTGTTTATCATTTTCTATTAGAAAATATGAATCCAAAAGTGAAACAAGTAGTTATTTACTACGATTCATGTGCTGGACAGAATCGCAATTCTCACTTTGCAGACATGCGCTTCACAATTTTACAGAAGTCTACGAATCTTGAAACTATTGACCACAAATTTCTAATACCAGGTCATACACATATGGAATATGATACAAATCATAGTCTTATAGAGAAAAAGAAGAAAAAGTTTAATGGCAGCGTCGAGCATCCCCACGACTGGGATCAATTAATTCGTCAAGCAGGCAAGAAAAAACAATTTGTAGTTCGTGAAATGTTTAAAGAAAATTTCTACGATTTTTCCTCTGTGTTAACAGAATCTATTCAATTTCGCAAGAGTGACAGTGCTGGTGAACGTTTTCTGTGGAGACATATTAAGTGGTTACGCTATGAGAAACAAAAGCTAGGTGTATTATTTTACAAGACAACACACAAGAGTTGTGAAAATTTCAAAACTATGGATGTTTTAAGAAGGGGAAAGCCAAGTGTTTTGATGCCAAAACGTCTCTACAATGGACCGATAGCAATCAGCAATGAGAAGAAGAAGGATCTTTTGAACCAGCTTCCGTTTGTATCCCCTGTATTTCATGAGTTTTACAGGTCATTAAAAACTGCATCCTCTGTTCGAAATGTATTTCCTGATGAAACAGAAAGCAGTCCAAATGAAGATTAGTAAACCATATTATAGAATTAATCTGAGCAAAACACAGAAATTAATTTTGGTAAAAAATATATTACATTTCTGTTACAGTTTCGACAGATTAGCTCTGTCTTCTACAGTCAAACATTACATGCTTACTTGAGTATGTAATGTTTGTCTATAGAAGACAGAATCAATCTGTCGAAACTAACAGAAATGTAATATATTTTTACCAAAATTAATCTCTGTGTGTTTTGCTCAGATTAAATCTATATTTGCTAAACTTACCAAGATGACTTTGTGACATTAACCATAACCGCCAACATAATATCTTATATTATTTCTTTTTATTTACTTCCTTTAATTATTAATTACAATTTGGTAATATTTTTCCATTAAAATAATATTATAGCATTATGCACAGTATAACATAAGTATTTACATTCAGTGCAAAGTCAGATAAGTTCACAAGTTTTGAAACATAGTCCTAAAACCAAATCTAGAACTTTTTTTTACTATAAGGTGTTAAGCACTAAAAACTGAGTATAATGTGCACGAAGGAATATTAATTGAAATAAAATATACAAAAAATCATATATTGTAGTTTCTGATTTTTGTCGAATTTTCAAACTTTCAAATTGAGTTTTCTCAAAAGTAACATTTTGTGATTTAACATCTTTTACACACCCACCCGATATATACAGGGTGCGGCACGTAAAACCGGCCCGTAAAGTGAACACATAAAATGAAATGTAATGTATTGAATATGATTAACTACAACACATAAATGAAATGTAATGTATTGAATATGACTACTCACCTTCACAGCAGGTGCTGAAAGTGTCCTCCGCCCACTTCAACACACATGTGAGCACGATTGAGGAGATTCATATATACCCTTGTCAGCTCTTGTGTTGTAATGCTATTGGTGACATCCTGGATCCTGGTCTTGAGTTCTTCAATTGTGTGTGGATTTGTTTCGTATACTCTTCCCTTTAACAGTCCCCATAAGTAAAAGTCACACGTGTACAAGTCTGGTGACCGAGGAGGCCACAAGCCTTTGCTGATTGTCCTCTTTGGTGTAAACATCTCATGCACAAAGGACAATGATGCAGCTGATGTGTGGCATGTTGCACCGTCCTGCTGAAAGTAACATAACTGACGTTCCTCTTCGGTCAAGTGTGTATAAAACTCCTCCAGGATTCCCATATACACGTCACTGTTCACTGTCGTCTCAAAGAATATGGGCCCAATAACGCGTGTGGCGGAAATGGCACACCAAACCCCAATCTTCTCATCATGCAAGGGTACCTGGTGGATTGCGTGTGGATTTTCTGTCGACCAATACCGGTTGTTTTGGGAATTTACGTACCCAGACAGGTGGAACCACACCTCGTCACTCATGATGAGCATTAGTGGATCCAAGAAACCACTGGCAACGTTGCTCAACAGCCATGAACAGAAATGCACCCTCTTCTGCAGGTCAGGCTCCTTCAGTTCTTGCACAACACTTATCCGGTACGGTTTTAACTTCAGTCCCCTTAAAACACGTCTGCAACTTCTCTCACTCGCATGAACCTGTTAACTCAATCTCCTGGTTGACTTTCGAGGACTTCTTGTCATTATCTCCTCCACCTGCATCTTTAATTCAGGTGTGCAGACAGATGGTCGTCTGTTCCTGGGAGCATTTTGAACCGATCCTGTACGCCACCAGAATATTACGACGGGCCGGTTTTACGTGCCACACCCTATATATATATATATATATATATATATATATATATATATATATATATATATATATATATATATATATATATATATATATATATATAATCGTTTTAAGAGTCCAGCTTTAAAAAAAATAACTCACCTTATGAACAGCAAAATTTATTCATTTTGGTTTATTTTCTGCTGTAGTGTATCTAACGTAAGGTAACTTCCAATGATCTTATAAAAAGAGGATTTGCCCTTACAACTAAATCTTGAAGCCATACGTCACAGTTTCGCCACCCCTACTCTGCCCACTCCGCCCAATAGAATCGCAATGTTTTGAGCCAACAATCATGGCGGAAACGAGAGTAGCCAATCAGACGTGCCGATGCTCGGTTGTTTTTTTGGCTTCATCGATTTAATAGGATAACGATACATATGGGCAGATTCTCTTGACATTACAAGTAAATGTGATTTTACTTTGATTGTAACTCTTTTAAAATCACATGTCATATCGGAAAACAGAAGAATGTTTTTCAATATTCTTGCTTTTACCTTTCTGATATCGAATTCTTTCTCATAAATTTCTTCCTAGTTTTGTCTCCAATGAAGATAACCGCACAAAGGCGTTTGGGGGACTCGAATTGACAATGAAACAATTAACAAATCGCGTTTTCAAATCGTTCTAAATTTAAAATATAAAATATGAAATTTGTTACTTACGTAATTTCCTGTATTCCAGCTATTTTGTTATCTACAACGGATTTTTCATACACATACTGCAATATTATTGTTCAAAGTCCACCTTGACTATGGCAAAAAAAAAAAAAAGTAGGAAAATTGATTCAGATCTAAAGGGAAAGGGAATTCGTATGGATCTAGAGTACATTTTTTTGTGGACAGTCTCTTGAAGGCAGTTTAGGCAGAAAGTGCACCAAAACTAATTAATATCGGTACAGAGATCTAGGAAGGATTCGCGGACAAACATCATTACATTAATGTTTAAATGTATACAGGATGCTCCCATTAAAACGGGAATTCAAAAACTGCTTGGTAACAGGCATTGGCGGCGATTAGGGGGGGGCAAAGGAGCAGTTGTCCCCCCCACTTTTTGAAATGACCCTTTCATGTATATAGTTTCATTTGGAAATATAAAGTTTTTGTACGTATTAATGGTTCATAGAATAAAAGTGGTGCCATAAAAATTTTGCCGTTCCGTGAGTATGTATTGTGATTACCTACCCGTGGAGTTAACAAATCTACAGGAACTGCGTTTAAATTGTCATGAAAAATGGCCCAAAAATTAACCTATTGAAGCGCCACAAATTCGAGCGTACTTTCATTTCTTCTTCGATATGTTAGTCAACCGCTTTAGAACTAATTGAGATAACATTTTGAAAGAAAAAATAAGTCCTTCACAAGTTATTCTTTAATTGCACAAAAATCGACAGTTCCTAATATCTTTTTTTTTTCTAATAGCAAGGAATATTTTGGTTTGATTTTTTCTTTTGAGTTCAACATCCCGTTCAGCAGGGGAGGCTATATGAGAAGTGGACCTAATGATTAACGTGGAATCCGAACCACATGAGCTCCCGCCGGAAATCGAACACGGATCTCCCACGTCAAAGGCGCGAATGCTAACCGCTTAGCTACGAAGGAGCTCAGTAAGGAATATTAATTAAAAGAGAGTAATAGGAAAGAACTTCTACCTTTTCCATTGCTTTGCAGTGTAATATACGAGTTTAGGAGTGTATATATACAATTTTGTATATACAATTAAATTTAGTGAATTCAACATAATTCTAGGCTTTAGGATTATTTTGTATAACTGCAGTGTGGAGTGATTCTAAGTATTGTTGACTTTTGATGTATTCCAAGAAAGGGAAAACTACCTAATGGCAACAAACATGTTTAGGGAAACTGCAAAAGTATTTCTTTAAATGTCGTAGTATATGCTTGTAGTATTTACTGTCTTTCTAAGAGTAATAACATATATAATAGCATGCGTGGAATTAAAAATATAAGTTGTTCATTAATTCCCAGTTTCAATATAACTTTTGCATATTCATTACTATGATTATTTGAGTAATATTATCCTTTCTATTTATTTGTTTTGCAAATTTGTTATTAAATAAGCCCTTAGTCTGATCACACAATTTTCGGGACAGAATTTTAAGATGTTCATGAGCAAGGAATCAAATCTCTTCTTACACCTTCATTGTTTAAGACTACAGAGGGCTAGTAACTACTTGCGTTGCTCTTGTCAATTTACTTAGTAAAATATGAAGCACGATCTACGGTATTTTAACTGAAAAAGACAGTATCCTAATAGTTATATAACCTTACGTCAAACAAAGTGTTATAAGCAACCAGGATTACCAGGAACTAACATTGATATACAAATATTCAGATCATGTCTTCCCCCCCCCCTACTTTTAACATCCAACCGCCGCCACTGGTAACAGGTCCTATTGTTTTAATGAAGAACTTATATACCAAGTTTTATCTTCGTTGAGTAAGTTGAAAGGATCGTGAGATACCCAATTTTTCGCATAAATTTTGACCCCTGTGACTTTTTTTCATAAAGTAATAGCCTGCGGCAAATCATATTACACTCAATAGAACTAACCTTTTTTTAAATACTTTGTGATGATGTATTTCATACGAAGGGAAAAAAAAAAAACATATCAGTAAGACTCACCAGGATGACAAGGATGTGCTTCCTTTAATACAAGTATATTGGCAAAATGTAAAAGATCAATGTTTGGTAATGTTTAGTAAATTATTAATATAAACATTAAGTATTGGTTTAGTGCGATTGAAAGTCCGATTTTACGTCTAATGGGAGACAACCCTCTGTAATGTAATCACTAAATAGAATTAGATCACATGTGCTTTATCTCGTACTCCGTGGAGGTGCAGAAAACAGATTGGAATCCCAGTCAGACACAAGAAACTGTATTGTGGATTATGGTCATGTAAAATTTAGCATGGAGAATGAAATGGTGGAATGAAGAAAGTGGGAGAACCCCGAGAAAACCCAAGCACATGGTGTTTGTCCACCACAAAGCTCACTTGACGTGGGCTAGGATTAGCATCGTTAACATACAAATACGTGCGCTTTTCCTTCAGGAGTTCGAACTGAGGCATTCTGCACATCTATACGATAGTAAACGCTAGAAGAATGGATTTGGACCAGGAGTAGTGAATGAATGCGAGATACGCCGTTTATTTGTAAAACTTCATGCCCGTGATGCGACATAGTAAACTGAGGTCCATGGTATAACATAACAAGGTTTCGATGACCTTCTGAGGAACAATCAAATGGACCTCCAAAAAAGTATTCTCGCAATTTCAGATGAATAAGACACACCATGTGATTGTTGTTCCGCGGACTTGCGCAGCCAGTGAAGTGAAAAAGTTGGACTCATGGTTATCACCAGTGTTGGTAGGTTTCATTAAGCAAATTTACCTCAACTGACAAAATTTTCCCTTTTGTTATCAAATTTTCCCTAGTTTGTTGAGTGTCCCAATTTCTATGACATAAGTTATGTGATATGATTAATGATATTAAAGTGGCAACATTTGTTTCTTTTCTTTTCTTTTTTTTTTGCTTGTTCCTTTTACTTTTTTCTTCACTTTTTTTACAAAAAAAAATATATATATACAAACACACCCAGCCATGAATAGGTACAAATTATGCTACTTGCAAAATATTGCTATTGTATTGGTTCGTTTCTGAAGTACAAAAGTTCAAACATTTGTATCGGTCAAGTAATCTGCGCGAGAATTTCCCTGGATTTTCACGTTTTATAGAAAACTATTCTCTTTTCCCTTTTTGTTAAATCTACCTACGAAATTTCCCTTAATTAGGGAAATTTCCCTCAAACTACGAACACTGGTTGTCACATGAGTTGACATTGACCGAGAAGACCGCGCCTAGGAGGTGTGCAATTCTCCGAGTGTACGCAATAACAGGGAAAATTTCTCGTGATCAACCTCCAAGATAGTTTTCGAAACCACCCCTCCAACCACGGACGGTTTTGTTGCTACTATCATAATCTTTGGTAGCATCATACGTTTCTCTATCGAGGTGAAACCATCACTGCGCATCGTTACGATGCTGGAGTCAAGTGAAATGCACTGTAAACCTGTACACAAACATCTATAGCAATGATGGTTAACAGACATGGCGTTCTAATGTTTATTTGAATGCATGCCTTCAAAAGGATGGTGCATACTGTCATGAAGTAGTAGGCCCCCCGTTATGGCCGAATGACTCATCCTCACTCTCTTTCATGACCAGGGTGAAAGGTCAATGACCTGGCCCGGGGTCAATGACCTAGGGGTACCTAGGACCACCCCCTCTAAATTTTGGCAGGGGTACCTTGGCCCACCCCTTAAATTTTGGCAGGGGTACATAGGACCACCCCCCTTAAATTTTGGAAATTGCCAAATCTAAAAATTTGGTATGGTAGCCTAGGACCACAGTATGTACCTCTATCAGTATTGGGTGTCTATGTCGTTCCCTTTCATGGGTAAAAAATTGCCAAAAATTCAAATTTCGGGGGTTTTTGACCTAATTTATCCTCTTGGATGAGGTGTTATTACCCTATATGGTTATATGGGTGTATACAGGGGTCCATTCCCTTTCATAAGACATGGGTATATTAATGTACCCCTTGAAAAATTTGGGAGGGGTACCTTGGCCCACCCCTTAAATTTTGGAAATTGTCCAATTTAAACATTTGGTATTATAGTATAGGACCCTAATATGTATTATGATAAATTTGGATGGTCCACCTCGTTCCCTTTTAGGGGTACCAAATTGCCAAAATATAAACGTAAGCAATACGTAGTACCACGTGTTTGGTTTTGACCTAATTTATCCCCTTTGATGAGGTGTTATTATCCTATATAGTTATATGGTCATGTATAGGGGTCCATTACCTATCATAAGACATGGGTATATTAATGCACCCCTTGAAAAATTTGGGAGGGGTACCTTGGCCCACCCCTTCAATTTTGGAAATTGCCAAATCTAAAAATTTGGTGTGGTAGCCTAGGACCATAGTATGTACCTCTATCAGTATTGGGTGTCTATGTCGTTCCCTTTCATGGGTAAAAAATTGCCAAAAATTTAAATTTCGGGGTTTTTTGACCTAATTTATCCCCTTTGATGAGGTATTATTACCCTATATAGTTATATGGACGTATACAGGGGTCCATTACTTTTCATAACATATGGGTATATTAATGCACCCCTTGAAAAATTTGGGAGGGGTACCTTGGCCCACCCCTTAAATTTTGGAAATTGACCAATTTAAACATTGGGTATTATAGTACAGGACCCTAATATGTATCATGATAAATTTGGGCGGTCCACCTCGTTTCCTTCCAGGGGCACAAAATTGCCAAAATATAAACGTAAGCAAGACGTTATACCACGTGTTTGGTCTTTTGGCCCAATTTATCCTCTTGGATGAGGTTCTATTACCTTATATGGTTATATGGTTATGTATAGGGGTCCATTACCTATCATAAGACATAGGTACATTTGTGCACTCCTTTAAAAATTTGGGAGGGGTACTTTGGCCCACCCCTTAAATTTTGGAAATTGTTCATTTTATATATTTGGTATTATAGTACTGGACCCTAACATGTATTATGATAAATTTGGGTAGTTCACCTTGTTCCCTTTTAGTACAGGACCTCATTATGTATCATGATAAATTTGGATGGTCCATCTCGTTCCCTTTCATGGGTACGAAATTGCCAAATTTAGGTACAACCACGTGTTTGTTTTTTGATTTAATTTATTCCCTTGGATGAGGTCCTATTACCTTATATGGTTATATGGCCATGTATAGGGGTCCATTTCCTATCATAAGACATAGGTACATTTTTGCACGCCTTTAAATTTTTGGGAGAGGTACCTTCGCCCACCCCTTTAATTTTGGAAATTGTTCAATTTAAACACTTGGTATTACAGTATAGGACCCTAATATGGATCACTATAAATTTGGGTGGTCCACATCGTTCCCTTTTTAGGGGTACAAAATTGCCAAATTTTAGTACAACCACGTGTTTGGTCTTTTGGCCCAATGTATCCTCTTGGATGATGTCCTATTACCTTATATGGTTATATTGTAATGTATAGGTGTTCATTTCCTATCATAAGACATAGGTACATTGGTGCACCCCTTTCAATTTTAGGAGAGGTACGTACCTTGGCCCGCCCCTTAAATTTTGGAATTTTTTTGATTTAAGCATTCGGTATTATAGTACAGGACCTTAATATGTATCATGATAAATTTGGATGGTCCACATCGTCCACTTTCATGGGTACGAAATTGCCAAAATATAAACGTAAGCAATACGTTGTACCACGTGTTTGACATTTTGACCCAATTTATCTCTTGGATGAGGTCCTATTACCTTATATGTTTATATGGTTATGTATAGGGGTCTATTCCCTATCATAAGACATAGGTACATTTGTGCACCCCTTTAAAATTTGTTAGGGGTACCTTGGCCCATCCCTTAAATTTTAGAAATTGCTCATTTTTATATATATTTGGTATTATAGTACTGGACCCTAACATGTATTATGATAAATTTGGGTGGTTTACCTCGTTTCTCTTTCATGGGTACATGTTATATGGGTATGTACAGAGGTTTATTACCTTTATATGTTTATGTTCCCTTTTAAATTTGGGGACTTATCAAATAACAAAATTCGGTAAACCTTTTTCTAGGACCCAATGTATCCTCTTGGATGAGGTCCTATTACCTTATATGGTTATATTGTAATGTATAGGTAGATGTTGGTGTTCCTCTTATGGCCAAATATTCAAAATTTAAAGGTTATTGACCGGCTTTATTATTGAATAAGTACAGGATTTATTACTTTTTCATAACACACAGGTGTATTTGTGTACCAATCTTAAATTTTGGGAGGGGTACATTTCTTATTGTCATATCAATAATTGGTAATGGTTCTTAAAATTGGATAGTATCTCATTCATTGGGTAAATCATTGTGATCACGTGATCAGGACATTGGAACATTGAAACTTTGTAGGATAATTTGAGAATTGCGTCATTGGTTTTGATTATTCCCGCCAAATATAAACGTAAGCAAGACGTTGTACCACGTGATTGTCCTTGATGAGGTAGTGTACAGGGATTCATTTCCTTTGTTGTGGTACTTCTTAAGTTTGAGTACACACACACTTCTAGAAAACAGTTGGTTCTACTCAGGTAAACAATTGACGGACATTATTGACATTATTGAACATATAATGATATGATTAACTCTAAGACTTAGGTATATCAAGAGAAGTATTCTTTAAATTTGGGAATGGTGATAAACAGAATTTTAACATAAGGTGCGAAATTTGAAACAATACATTGAACTTTAGGCACAGCTCATAGTCTAAGATCTTTGGTGGTGATTGATTTGAAATCTGATAGCTAACCTTATTGAATTTTATGACTCATAGACGAAAGGCAATACATGCTACAACACTGGCAAAGTTATTATTAATGCAATTTGATTGGTTGATCACTATCTGTCGTGCAATCTGATTGGCTGATCACTATCTTTCGTGCAATCTGATTGGTTGATGATTTTCAAATCTTTGCTGTATTCAGTTTTAAGTTTTGTTTAACATTTAAAAATCTTGGTTTCGTTCAACATTTTGCACTCACTGATAAATATGATCAAAACCGTTTATTTGTTAATCGAATAGTTAAAAACCGGATAAAGTTTGACGGTTAACCGTGAAACGTAAATTTTTTTTGCTTGAAATTTTTTGTTTGAAAATTTTTTCGTTTCAAAATTTTGTTTGAGATTTTTTCGTTTGAAATTTTTGTTTGAAATTTTTTTCGTTTGAAAATTTTTGTTCGAAAATTTTGTTTAAAATTTTTTGTTTAAAATTTTTCGTTTCCAAATTTTTTGTTTGAAATTTTTTGTTTCAAAATTTTGTTTGAAATTTTTTTCGTTTCAAAATTTTGTTTCAAAGATTTTTGTTCTCGAAATTTTTGTTTTCAAAGTTTGAGTTGACATTTTTAAAAGTTTGTGCACTTATTAGTAAAGAACCGGAACTGTTTAGAGCAAAAACCTTTGACAACATTGTGGTGCACGTCAGAACCTGGGTTTGTACTTGAAATGAAAAAACACAATTCATTGAAATGGATCATTTTATTACACTCCACATACATCCATACCAGATAGTGGTTCTGGATATTGTCGATACAATGTATTTTGAACTTCTTGCACTAGTTTGTCTTTAGCATATAATTTTAATTCCAGTTGAAGTCTTTTAAGGTCTAGTGCAATATCAATTGGTGGAAACTCAATGTCCATTTGATCACAAATAAACTGTTTATCAATACAGGTATGCACTAGCCGGAACTGTTTAGAACAAAAACATCTGGCAACGTTATGGTGCACGTCAGAACATGATCATGCAACGTCATCAGTTTTGCATCATCGTTCGAGTTAGTATTCATGATAACATCATCATGGCTACTTGTCTGCAGTTTCTAAACACACGTGATTTGATGAAATCATTTACCAAGATTACTGATTTACAACAAAATGTACCTTATAGAATCTTAGCTAGCCAAATGATCCCTACAAAGTTTGGATTAAGAATCGTAGTGAAGCTTGAAAATGATAAGAATATAATTTTACCAGCAAGATATTTACCCATGGAACCATCAAAACAAGAAGAACTGCTGCGTTTCTTAAATACTGGATCTGTATCTTTATGTTACAAAGGATTCTTGGGTCGAAGTCATCAACTTGAATTTAGTACACAGCCAGATTCGTCAGCCATTGTGATGAAATCATGAATCAGCACATTTCTTTCCAATGACGTCAGCTGTAGTTGTATGAATTTGGTTGGTCGCCATGACGTCAGCAACTGTGATGAAATCATAAATTCAAACGTCAGCACATTCCTTACCAATGACGTCAGCAATAACTATAAATCAACCAATGCAGTGTCATCCCACGAAATCATTTGAGCAAGTGCTTTTCAGGAGGAAAGATGTGTACTTCTAACGATAAAGAGTTCATCTTCGCAAGCTATTATCCAATAAATATATTTCAAACAAAACATGTGATGATTGGTATCAGTGCTAGAACATTTGAACCAGTGATTCGATTGGGCAAAGCAGAACAATTTGGTGTACAACTGACCTGTGAAGAATGGCAAATATTATGTTCACGAATCGACCAAATGAACGATTATTTTCATGATGAGCTAAATGTGACCATAGTCAAATCATTAGGCTCAAATCATGAAGTGGTGCTGCGTACAGTCCTCGAAGAGAAGATGGTGCTGTTACGTAAAAAGAGTACATTTCATGTCCCTCGCAACATGGTGTATCTAACACAAACGGAATGGAACAAATTCATCAGCGTATTTCAGTGTGCGAAACATGCAGTGGAAGTGTGTAACAAAACTAGTATATTCCTGAAAAAGTACTATTTTGAAAAATGTGTTATGCATATTGTACAACATGTATCTAGATATTGTGATGGTTGTCAACATCGTTCGTGGGTGCATAATTGTATTGATAAACAGTTTATTTGTGATCAAATGGACATTGAGTTTCCACCAATTGATATTGCACTAGACCTTAAAAGACTTCAACTGGAATTAAAATTATATGCTAAAGACAAACTAGTGCAAGAAGTTCAAAATACATTGTATCGACAATATCCAGAACCACTATCTGGTATGGATGTATGTGGAGTGTAATAAAATGATCCATTTCAATGAATTGTGTTTTTTCATTTCAAGTACAAACCCAGGTTCTGACGTGCACCACAATGTTGTCAAAGGTTTTTGCTCTAAACAGTTCCGGTTCTTTACTAATAAGTGCACAAACTTTTAAAAATGTCAACTCAAACTTTGAAAACAAAAATTTCGAGAACAAAAATCTTTGAAACAAAATTTTGAAACGAAAAAAATTTCAAACAAAATTTTGAAACAAAAAATTTCAAACAAAAAATTTGGAAACGAAAAATTTTAAACAAAAAATTTTAAACAAAATTTTCGAACAAAAATTTTCAAACGAAAAAAATTTCAAACAAAAATTTCAAACGAAAAAATCTCAAACAAAATTTTGAAACGAAAAAATTTTCAAACAAAAAATTTCAAGCAAAAAAAATTTACGTTTCACGGTTAACCGTCAAACTTTATCCGGTTTTTAACTATTCGATTAACAAATAAACGGTTTTGATCATATTTATCAGTGAGTGCAAAATGTTGAACGAAACCAAGATTTTTAAATGTTAAACAAAACTTAAAACTGAATACAGCAAAGATTTGAAAATCATCAACCAATCAGATTGCACGAAAGATAGTGATCAGCCAATCAGATTGCACGACAGATAGTGATCAACCAATCAAATTGCATTAATAATAACTTTGCCAGTGTTGTAGCATGTATTGCCTTTCGTCTATGAGTCATAAAATTCAATAAGGTTAGCTATCAGATTTCAAATCAATCACCACCAAAGATCTTAGACTATGAGCTGTGCCTAAAGTTCAATGTATTGTTTCAAATTTCGCACCTTATGTTAAAATTCTGTTTATCACCATTCCCAAATTTAAAGAATACTTCTCTTGATATACCTAAGTCTTAGAGTTAATCATATCATTATATGTTCAATAATGTCAATAATGTCCGTCAATTGTTTACCTGAGTAGAACCAACTGTTTTCTAGAAGTGTGTGTGTACTCAAACTTAAGAAGTACCACAACAAAGGAAATGAATCCCTGTACACTACCTCATCAAGGACAATCACGTGGTACAACGTCTTGCTTACGTTTATATTTGGCGGGAATAATCAAAACCAATGACGCAATTCTCAAATTATCCTACAAAGTTTCAATGTTCCAATGTCCTGATCACGTGATCACAATGATTTACCCAATGAATGAGATACTATCCAATTTTAAGAACCATTACCAATTATTGATATGACAATAAGAAATGTACCCCTCCCAAAATTTAAGATTGGTACACAAATACACCTGTGTGTTATGAAAAAGTAATAAATCCTGTACTTATTCAATAATAAAGCCGGTCAATAACCTTTAAATTTTGAATATTTGGCCATAAGAGGAACACCAACATCTACCTATACATTACAATATAACCATATAAGGTAATAGGACCTCATCCAAGAGGATACATTGGGTCCTAGAAAAAGGTTTACCGAATTTTGTTATTTGATAAGTCCCCAAATTTAAAAGGGAACATAAACATATAAAGGTAATAAACCTCTGTACATACCCATATAACATGTACCCATGAAAGAGAAACGAGGTAAACCACCCAAATTTATCATAATACATGTTAGGGTCCAGTACTATAATACCAAATATATATAAAAATGAGCAATTTCTAAAATTTAAGGGATGGGCCAAGGTACCCCTAACAAATTTTAAAGGGGTGCACAAATGTACCTATGTCTTATGATAGGGAATAGACCCCTATACATAACCATATAAACATATAAGGTAATAGGACCTCATCCAAGAGATAAATTGGGTCAAAATGTCAAACACGTGGTACAACGTATTGCTTACGTTTATATTTTGGCAATTTCGTACCCATGAAAGTGGACGATGTGGACCATCCAAATTTATCATGATACATATTAAGGTCCTGTACTATAATACCGAATGCTTAAATCAAAAAAATTCCAAAATTTAAGGGGCGGGCCAAGGTACGTACCTCTCCTAAAATTGAAAGGGGTGCACCAATGTACCTATGTCTTATGATAGGAAATGAACACCTATACATTACAATATAACCATATAAGGTAATAGGACATCATCCAAGAGGATACATTGGGCCAAAAGACCAAACACGTGGTTGTACTAAAATTTGGCAATTTTGTACCCCTAAAAAGGGAACGATGTGGACCACCCAAATTTATAGTGATCCATATTAGGGTCCTATACTGTAATACCAAGTGTTTAAATTGAACAATTTCCAAAATTAAAGGGGTGGGCGAAGGTACCTCTCCCAAAAATTTAAAGGCGTGCAAAAATGTACCTATGTCTTATGATAGGAAATGGACCCCTATACATGGCCATATAACCATATAAGGTAATAGGACCTCATCCAAGGGAATAAATTAAATCAAAAAACAAACACGTGGTTGTACCTAAATTTGGCAATTTCGTACCCATGAAAGGGAACGAGATGGACCATCCAAATTTATCATGATACATAATGAGGTCCTGTACTAAAAGGGAACAAGGTGAACTACCCAAATTTATCATAATACATGTTAGGGTCCAGTACTATAATACCAAATATATAAAATGAACAATTTCCAAAATTTAAGGGGTGGGCCAAAGTACCCCTCCCAAATTTTTAAAGGAGTGCACAAATGTACCTATGTCTTATGATAGGTAATGGACCCCTATACATAACCATATAACCATATAAGGTAATAGAACCTCATCCAAGAGGATAAATTGGGCCAAAAGACCAAACACGTGGTATAACGTCTTGCTTACGTTTATATTTTGGCAATTTTGTGCCCCTGGAAGGAAACGAGGTGGACCGCCCAAATTTATCATGATACATATTAGGGTCCTGTACTATAATACCCAATGTTTAAATTGGTCAATTTCCAAAATTTAAGGGGTGGGCCAAGGTACCCCTCCCAAATTTTTCAAGGGGTGCATTAATATACCCATATGTTATGAAAAGTAATGGACCCCTGTATACGTCCATATAACTATATAGGGTAATAATACCTCATCAAAGGGGATAAATTAGGTCAAAAAACCCCGAAATTTAAATTTTTGGCAATTTTTTACCCATGAAAGGGAACGACATAGACACCCAATACTGATAGAGGTACATACTATGGTCCTAGGCTACCACACCAAATTTTTAGATTTGGCAATTTCCAAAATTGAAGGGGTGGGCCAAGGTACCCCTCCCAAATTTTTCAAGGGGTGCATTAATATACCCATGTCTTATGATAGGTAATGGACCCCTATACATGACCATATAACTATATAGGATAATAACACCTCATCAAAGGGGATAAATTAGGTCAAAACCAAACACGTGGTACTACGTATTGCTTACGTTTATATTTTGGCAATTTGGTACCCCTAAAAGGGAACGAGGTGGACCATCCAAATTTATCATAATACATATTAGGGTCCTATACTATAATACCAAATGTTTAAATTGGACAATTTCCAAAATTTAAGGGGTGGGCCAAGGTACCCCTCCCAAATTTTTCAAGGGGTACATTAATATACCCATGTCTTATGAAAGGGAATGGACCCCTGTATACACCCATATAACCATATAGGGTAATAACACCTCATCCAAGAGGATAAATTAGGTCAAAAACCCCCGAAATTTGAATTTTTGGCAATTTTTTACCCATGAAAGGGAACGACATAGACACCCAATACTGATAGAGGTACATACTGTGGTCCTAGGCTACCATACCAAATTTTTAGATTTGGCAATTTCCAAAATTTAAGGGGGGTGGTCCTATGTACCCCTGCCAAAATTTAAGGGGTGGGCCAAGGTACCCCTGCCAAAATTTAGAGGGGGTGGTCCTAGGTACCCCTAGGTCATTGACCCCGGGCCAGGTCATTGACCTTTCACCCTGGTCATGAAAGAGAGTGAGGATGAGTCATTCGGCCATAACGGGGGGCCTACTACTCATGATCTGCAGTATGAAATCCTTCTTTACTTGCCGTATTCTCCTGGTCGATCACTTCTTCGCAAGAAAGGACTTCCTTGATGACCGAGCGGTGCAAAGTTTAGTTGAGGACTTCTTCCTATCGCAGGCTTCGTTCGTCATGGACTCCAATCGTTGGTTGAGCAATGGCAAAAATGAGTAGAATTACCCTCAGACTACTAACCTGGTAATCTAGTTTTAATTTCTTTCACCTTCGAAAGTGATGTCTGTCAGGTGGATATTTCAGTCACGCCACCACCATTGTAAAACGTACCTTTCGTATTTTTCGTTTGACTGATTGGTTAATTTGATTTTAGGGATGGCCAATTCCGGAATTTTTTACTTTCCCGATTCCGGAAAATAAAATCGGAAAAATTCCAGGATTCGAAAAAATTGTGGAATTTGGAAAAACTCCGGAATTTAAAAATTCCGATGTGGAAAAAATTTCGGATTTTTCCGGATTCCGGAATTTTCTAGATTCCGGATTATTCCGAAATCCGGAAAGTGAAATTTCCGATTCCGGAAAATAAATTTTCCGGAATCTGGAAGATTTTGGCCGTCCCTAGTTCTATTTAGCCTTTTTTTATTTTTTTAAATATTATTATTATTTCAAAAGACGTAATGTCTACATCTTAATATTGGATCAAGATAATTAGCTCCCACCGCCAAGCGAGCCCAGGACCATACAGTTTAGACGCTTGACCACAAGCTAAGTCATGATATTTGTCGTTAGAAATAATGCAATAGGTGTAAAAATGTATTTTAAAAATGTATGTGCGTCGACAAAGGTGAAATTCAATGTAAAATTATTATTAATGTGTTCTCATACTAGAGGAAACAGGAAAAAGAAACTTGCTTATGCCTTGTTGTAATCTTTTAACATCAGTATCTAACTCTACTCCCTGGTAAGATTTCAAATTAATCTGCCTGGTGGTAGGAAGCATGTACGAGCAGTTAACGATAGTTCTCTGGTTCTGATTGAATACGTCAATTGAAGGAAAACTTTCTAAAAGTCACTTTCTTTTTATATTGTTTCAGCTGGTGTCATTGTTAAACTGTTGCACATATTTTATTATTATAAAAATAATAAACAATAAAACGTAATAGTTTTTGATGCGGTGTCCAAATGTTCTGGGACTTTGTAGTCCCTCACTCTACTTACGAAGATTTCGTTGCAGAACTTCCTACTTTTTAAGGTACCTTTAACTTTTCTAGCCAAAGTACAAAAGTACATCGCTTCGAGCCTCAAGAAATAAATACCTTTTCTGTTTGTTTCTATATTAACATAAATCTTGATTACAGAAGCCAACATTGCTTGGTAGACAATAGATTTAAACTAATAAATTGAAGATTTTACTCAATTTCCATCTCTAATTGAGTTCCTTTACTGGAAATAGTCAATTTCTCCTCGCAAACGTGTTATTCCAATACAAAAATTCCTTGAAAGCAAGATTGACAGGATTCACTCAATCGAGCTTTAGTTTTTTGCTTATAATTTTAAGTATTTTTCTTAGATATTTTCATTAACTAATTACTTGACTTCAACCAAAGACGGAAAACCAATAAATGCGAAAAATTGTTAACTACAGAGCATATGCACATTTTTTTCTACACACAAGTGTACATGAAAGTCATTCCACCCCGATATAAAAGAATGTGAACGCAGCCTTGTTTATACATGATACTTGTATGTATGAAAATGTTTTGCAACCAGATCAAAGAGTTAAAATACTTCCATAAACATCACCTTCTATAAAACAATACAGGACAGGACCAAAATCCCATGCCGTGGGCAAATTACAAAAACTCTTTTAGTTTCCATGTGTTCCTTCTTCTCTTGTTGCAGTGAATCGCTCATGAATGTATTTTGCCGGTTATGTTATAACAGATTATTAAGATTCTAGCTGTTTTTGTCTTTCCTTCGTTTCTACTACAACTCCAGTTACCACTTAGGGCGTATAATTGCCTCTCCCCTTCCCTACTCTTCGCAGTGTTTCCAGAATTCCCTCCAGACAGCAATAGCACAAAATAATACAAGCTTACAACTCTAAACTAAATAATCGAGTAATTAGAGTTTCGTTACAATTTAGACATTACTTCTTCTTTTAGTTTATTTCAGCTCTTTCTTTTTTCGTTTGGTAGTTGCTTTGGAGTCGGCTACAATGTACATATCGACCTCTTGAGCTTTCTAAGCCAAGAGGCCATGGAAAATATCGTTTACTGCACCGTCAAGTAAATAATTAGTAGGTAAATTAACAACAGACACTATAAAAACACTGAATACCTCTAATACGCTAGAATATTTCATAGTTAACTATAATACTCAATGATGGATTTTTCGTAGTCCAAATTTTTTCAATTTAACGGTCGGAAAGTTTATAAAATTAGCGTTTATTGATCGCAGAATAATAAAACTGTTCGCTGCGGTTTCTGCAGGGTTCCCACTTACCTGGAGAGTACTATTTCCCTGGCTTTTCCGGGTCTCGATTTACAAATCTTAAGATGGAGTCTCAGGGGGAAATGACAATACTTTGGGAAATCGTAGTATAGATTCTAAGCAAAAAGTTCATGCGAACATAAATCCTATTCTCAATGGTTTGAGAGCTACAGGTTGTGAACCATTTTCTGCTTTGTGTTGTTTATCGCTCAGCTTGCACTTATTCCACAGGGGTGAGACATAGCGCATTCGAAAGTTGATGAAGCAGCCTTTCCAATAGTATGTAGCATGTGGCAGTGGTGTCTTTACGAAGGAAATTATTGCGGAAACTTGGGAATCAGTGTTGACACGAAATTTCATTACTCTTCAAATAATCTTAACTTTCCCAAATGTCCCTCAATAACCTCTTTTCAGAAGACACTACTGCCAATATAATACACCGTTGGAAACGCCATTCCATCATCTTTCAAATGCGTTATGTTTCACCTCTGTAAAATAACTACAGGGTGAGCAATAAGCAGCATTAAATTTAAAAATAGTTCACAACCTGTAGCTCTCAAACCGTTGAGAATAACACTCATGTTCATAGGAAGTTTTTTCTTCGAATCACCCATACTATCATTTTCCCCTAAAACACCTTGTATAATGTAGTAAAGCAACTGTATTTACTTCACTACGAGGTTCCTTACCTACTATGCATGCACATATGTATATAGAGGGTGTATCGAAACAACACCGACAACGTTTGGGAGGTGATTCGTGACACCAAGACAAGACAAAGTATAGACCAACCTGGATGCACAAATGCTTTCTCTCGGAGTTATACGCTACCGAAAACATGAAAAAATGAACTTTAAAGGCCCATAGCTCTAAAAGTATGGAATCTACCGTAGTCGGGTGAAGACTTCACTTAGGAATTAATATGTGCCCTATCCAAAAATCCATGTTTCAGAACTCTAAGATACTCATGCAACAATTTTTATGGAGGGGTTTGGCTACGGGCATGTAAATTGAAGTACTTACGAACTACCTCTATAAAAATTGTTGCGGAAATATCGCAATATTCTGAAACATGGATATTTGGATAGGGCACATGGTAGTTCCTAAGTGAAGTCTTGATCCGACTACGATAGGTCCCATAGTTTTGGAGCTATGGGCCTTTAAATTTCATTTTTTCATGTTTTCAGCAGCCTATAACTCCCAAAGAAAGCACTTTTGCACCCAGGTTTGCCTATACTTTTTGTCTTATCTTGGTGTCAGGAATCACCTCCCAAACGTTGTCGGTGTTATTTAGTGAGTGTAGGCAGAGAAGTTTTGCAGAACGAACTAATTTATTTTCACAAAATATCCCCTAACAAATAGCTGTGTAAGGCTAAAAGAGAAAGAGGTTCTAAGAAGTAAAAATCCGTACTTAAAATTCTCTGATTTTAAAGGTTTCTTCAGGTTTTCATGGCATTCCCTGCTTTTCTCAAGCAAGATGAATCCCTTGACTTTTCCAGGTCGGTGGGAACCCTGTCTGTTGAAAATTTTCCGGATTTGTGATAACGAAATCTACGGCTTATTCATAGTTTTCACAGTTGAGTGTGCTCCCTGTAATATCTGCATCCTCAACTATTCAGTGCAAACATTACAGAAGTAAGTTACTTTCTTTTGTTGATTAGCAGACATTGATTTGCACGACTCGTGAACATTAAGAGCCTGACATACTAAAAATAATACAAAATATACCATTTTTTCTTTTGCTTGTTTTTCATAAGTGAAAGGAGATAATGAAATGAAACTTACCACAATCATAGATGTTATTCTACAACAGAAAATATAAACCTGAAGATTTTTTAATGTTGCCATCCATAGAAAGTACTGTGTTACCGGAATAACATTTCCCCCAAAATCTAAGTTAAGGCAGCGACTAGAAGAACGAACTCAACAGCATTTGATTACGTATCACGTTGTCTTGGAATCCTGTGAACTACTTTTTAAATAATAGTTGTATTTAGTTTGTAATAAACAAAACAGCTTTAACATACTTATTAAAATTAAATAATAATGTTACTTAAAAACTAGTTCACAGCATACCAAAACAACATGATACGTAATCAAATGCAATTGAGTTTAGTAGAGTTTGAGTTTAACGTCCCGCTCAGCAGCGAGACTATGTGAGACGTGGACCTACTGATTAACGTGGAATCCGAACTACATGAGCTCCCGCCGGGAATCAAAACTGGGTATCCCACGCCAAAGGCGCGTACGCTAACCGCTTAGCCACGAAGGAGCTCTCAAATGCAATTGAGTTCGTTCCTCTAGTCGCTGCCTTAACTTAGATTTTGAGGGAAATGTTATTTTGGCACATTGTACTTTCTATGGATGGCAACACTGAAAATTCTTCAGGTTCATGTTTTCTGTTGTAGAATAACATTATCTATGATTATAGTAAGTTGCGTTTCATTATATCCTTTTTCTTATGAAAAACAAGCAAAAGAAAAATTATAAATTTTGTATTATTTTTTAGTATGCAAGCTCTTAAGAATGACAAGCAACACCAAAACTGGTAGAACACTGCTTACAGTAACTGCAAACTACGCTATCAAAATTCGAAATATGCAATATTAAACATAGTTTCCTAAAAGTTGTAGGTTGTCGATTTATGCAATAAACCTTATTAACTCGTACAAAACAAACAACAACAAAAAAAAGTCCTATATAGAAAAGAGATCTTGAACGACTGGGAAATTGTGTCAATTCGTTTTCATTTCCCAAGTGACTTCATTGGAAGAAAGAAAATCGGTTTAAAAAATAAAAATAAAAGTCATAAATTCATGTACAAATGATATTATATAATATATTCACAAAATCTCTGAAAACAATTTTCGGCAATGCAGCCACACAATAGTTCTCTCATCCAACATACATTTACAGACAAATGCATTTACACTAAATACTGCTCCTAATTTTCAAATATGGCAACTGTACAAATAAAACTAAAGCAGTACTTAAAGCAACAAATAAAAAAAAAAAAAAAATAAACTTTGGCAATAGGATAAATTCTCTTTCACGTTTTCTCTTAACAGCTTCTTTAGTGTTCAATAATAGTAATAATAATAATAATAGACGAGATCATATCAATATTATTACATTTACACAAAACGTAAAAGAAAAATATAAGTAAATATGTAAAAAGAAAAATATAAGTAAATATGTATGTACTATATATAATCAGGTTGCTCCAGTGTTGCTCATATTGACCACATGTAAATGGCCAAAAATGTTAATGTCGAACGAAATGTTGATTAAAATGGAAGAAAAAACAAATAAACGAAGTTTTGCTGGAAGGATTTAGAACATATACACGCACAAAAGAAAGAAAGGGCAAAGAGAAACAAAAATGTGAATGAACGAGAAAAATTAAAGAAGAAAACTTCTCAAATTAAACTTAAAAAAAAAAAAAAAAAAAAAAAAAACTCTTGTCATGAAGAAATAGAAATACATAATTCTTTGTTCATATTTCCGCTTTCTCTTCAACGCTAATGTTACAACAATCTGTATACATACACCATAGACACGAGTTTCCATACCAAATATTCATTGACAGTCCCGTTCCACCCGAAATAAATAAAAAATAATAATAATAATAAAAAGCGTAGGCTATAAGCGCAAATCAGGAACGTTTCAAAATTTCTTAGTCTCGCTAGAAATAAAGCGCTTGCACTTTAAAACTGTTACATAGTTCTAACAAAATAATACATTGAATACCTATATCACTTTTGATATCCTGGTTTCTATTTTTTAAAACATAAAAATATATATGTCTAAGTTATTTTTGCTGACAATTCTGCTAATTTGCTTGGAAATTTTAAACTCGATAGTACACAATTAAATTCAGATCATATTTCTGATAAACACATCTATTTTGAACCAAAATTGGGAAACTTCATAATAGAATTTTGTACAATATTTCAATTTTACTTCACAATTAAGTTGCAATATACTATATATCGGGAATGAAAGTTACACAAGTTTTGAGCACCATTTTCTTTCGTAGTTTCTTCATACACACACAAACTCACAAACACACGCGCATTCACATTGTCAAGAGTCAATCTTTTTAAATTATACATACAATATATGTACAATGTATATACATTCGTATGCATGGGTGTGACGAACTACCTTATTGTTCATGAGACACTATTTGTACAAGAGTCTGTTCACAGAACCCCCTTATATTTAATTCATCATCCCCCACCGAACATCACTGCCAAATGCTGGAGGTTGATCATTCTTTGGCCCTGGAAAAAATCCCCATGGATTCACTCCACCGTCCATAGATGGCTCAGTTTGCATAGGCATAATAGCAGGCCCACACGGGGCACCAACCCACGAATTGCCACCCTTTACATCAGGCGCCTGAATTCGACCCCACTTATTTTTCGAATTCTCATCGTCCGAATCCGATTCATCGAAAGATGGCCTTGGAGTTTGTGGTGGGTAAAACTGTGGTGCACTAGAATGACGCGATGTTCTGGGATCCACACGAGGCGATGACATTGAATCCTGGCGTTTCAGAAGACGTGGATCAATCGGCGGATGTAATCCTCCCGTTGGAACTGGAAAGGAGGTCGGAGAATTCCCGGAATGAGCACGTGGATCTGATCTCGCTAAACGTGGATCCGGATCCGATGTGCGGCGGTTCTTCCTTGGATCACCACGCGGTGCTTCTGTTGCGTGTTCAGGACTGCGCATTGTACGTGGATCTGTTCTCGTGGAATTAGACGTGGTAGACGATGATGATGACGATGATGATCGAGGTGAATTCTTCGATGGCTCATTCGTTGATATCCTGAAAATTCTCCGAAGTCTGGGGTCGTTTTTCACTTGAGGGTCCGTTACAGCTATTTTTAAATTAGAATAGTTCGGCCTTGGAATAGTGATAGGAATAAGCTTGTATGGTATTGGAGGGTGAGAATTGAGCGATGCGTCTATTTCTTTAGCTGGTGTATGCGGAGGCAATGGCTTGAAAGGCAGTCCAAGAATTGAAACATCTCTGAGATCAACATCAGAGGAAGCACTTGTGAGATCAATACTTCTCAAATCTGTATCACACATTTTCTTTCTGAGATCTGTGTCTGACTCCGGCAACTGTCTCAAGTCCACATCTCCCAGGGACCTCCGCGGGTCTCTGGGTTCCAACGGCATAAGCGTTTCAGGAATCAAGGGTACAGCACGCAAATCTGATCGAGGTTCTTGAGGAATCAAAGTAGGTTCATGAGGACGGTGTGACAAGCGTGAATCCGTGTCATGTGTTCGAAGCCCACTTCGAGGATCCCGTGGTTCTGATCCTCTTACAGGTGGCTCCGGAGGTCTCGGTCCTGATCTCGGATCAGAGCGCATTCGAGGGTCCCTTGGATCACGAGTGCACAATCTAGGATCTCGTGGTCTGCCTCCCTGGCTCCTGTATAATAATAATAATAAAAACAAATTATTCATTATGCCATTACTTAACACGCATAACACTTTCATAGAAAGATATGCAAAAAATATAATTTCGGTACTAAGAAAAATTAAATGTTACAAATCATTGGCATATCCAGAGTTCGTATAGTGGGTTGAGGAAGTCATTTAGACTTAAAATTTAACTTTCAAAACTGACTATTCCTCTACTCAATCTATTTTATAACCCGAAAACCATATCCTTACGACTTACAAGTAATTTCTTGTCCAATCACATTGATCTAAATTTTTAACAAAGTAGGGAACAGTAAAAAAAGACAAAAAGCATTTTACATGTATTTTATTACCTCTAAGATATTCTTGCTCATATAACAAGAAATACTTTCATATAAAATAAATTAACTTTTGACTTTTTAAAAAATACTAATTTTGCTGGAATAATTCTCAACGTAAGATTTATATTGATTGACAAACAGAATTCATAAAGAAATAATAACAATAATAAACTACTATTAGTGCGTTTTTCATTTTTGATTTATTTACCTATTTTATATTATTTATTCTTTTAACTGGAAATCTTGATTCTCAGCCCTCCCAGTTCTTACAACGATCTATGTTTTGATACGGATTTTAATCTAACTTCTATGTATTTACTTTGAATATTATTGGAAATACATCATACTCTGTGCCGTAGAGCCAAAGATGTTATATTAAAGTAGCTGCGATTTGTCCACTTTGCTCTTTCGTTAGCATAATTATATATCAGGTTGTCTAAAAAGTGTTGAGCCTTTTAAGGTTTGAGAATACAGTTATTGTTACTGTTGAAACAATGTATATATGCACCATTTTGTTCAATGATCTTCTGCCACTTCTCCCGCAACACGTCTCTATAAAATTTCTGTGGTTTTCTGGTAAAAAAAAAAAAAAAAAAAAAAAAAAAGTGATGCCTAGTTTTCACAGGCCTCTTTTGAAACTGACCTAACATTCAGAAAGTTCTGCAAAGAACGAAAGAAATGATATTCTGAGGGTGTCAGGTCCCGGCTATAAAGTGGATGTTTTAAAACTTCCCAGCAAAGTTCTCTCAATTTCTGATGAGTACCGATGTATGCGGTCTGGTGTTGTCAGCATGGTGTACAACACTCTTTCTGTTAACCAATTGTGGCAGTTTCTTTTCTGAATTTCTAGGTGCATGTGACAACAAGTCTGAATTTAAGATCTTTAGTGATATTCGATCTAAGGTTTTTGTTTTGAGATTGACATAGTGTTTCAGGAGCACGGTTGTGATATTTAAAGCATCCCACTGTATTGTGTTTTGTGTTTAACCGAATCGTCCTTACTGGCAGTTCGTTTCACAGTACTTTCTTTTTAGATTGTTGGACGAATTAGATGGTTTCTCACTATTAAGCGTAGGAGCGTTACAAGCACTAGCGCTAATTATTGACATTTTACGTCCGGGTCTATCGTTCTGTTTGGCAGCAGCAACTCGCGATGTAAGATGTCCTTCCAGCCCCATCAAATGCACAACATAACCTTCCTACTCGCGCCAATGTCGGCTTTGTCACAGACTGTAGAGCTTCTTCTCGTTTCAACCATCATCTTTTTCGCACATTGTTGTCGTAGGTTACCCACTTTACATCACTTGTGATCACCGTTACGTTTCAGTGAGATTCGCAGATAGAAATTCAACTAAGTAAATGTTTTTGAGTTAGATCATGTGACTTCCAAACGTCGAACTTCGTTTTGTATCCAGATTTTTCCAAATGGTTTAATCCTGTTTGGTGATGAATGCTGATGGTAATAATAGGTCATTGGCAATGTCATTACCGCTTACATGCAGGTCTTGCATGACTTTTGCCAGAACATTAGTTACGTTTTCTGTGATTGGTCGCCTACTAACTCAAGTATCTTGAACATTTAAATTTCCAGAACGAAAGCGGTCGAATGATAGCTACTGTAGGGCGAAGCTGTTGTTTGATAACGTATCTTGTCCATAAACTGCACAATTATTTTCACGGACTTGCGCAGCATTTGCACCTTTTCGAAATAAAATTGTGATGTGTGACGCATTGTTTTTGGGAAAGTTCATTCATCTTCAGAGCATCTGATCATAAAAATTTCAACACTTTTTTGGATATCTACTAGCTTCAACTATAAGTTGTCACATGACGTTAGGGCGGACTCACTACGACTCATATACCTTACGATTTGGAATACAAACACCATCCCATGCGCAAAAGGCTCACTACATTTTAGACTATCTAATACATATTAATTTTGTAGAGTTGACTTAAAAAAAAATTTTAAAATCCAAAAGAAACACTATTTCCTATTAGGGACTAATCTGTATATGAAGCCTATTCAGAAAGTACCCGGACTTTCAAAAAATACGATTAATGAAACTTTCCTTGACAACACCATGTGGAACTTTGAAATACCACAGATTTACAGTGTTAAAAATCCAACATCAAGTTACATTTTTTTTTGCATGGTACTCTATATGTATTTCCATGTTACACAATTTTATTGAATTTTGTCTATTAGTTTCAAGATAAAGCATTTACCCTGTATATATTACGTCATGAGTATTGCAATTCGATTTGAGTTTAGTGCCGTTCAGCAGCGATGCTATGAGATGTGGACCTACAACTTAACGTGGGACCTGAACTACATGAGCTTCCGCCGGGAATCGAACCTGAGTCTCCCCTTCTATTCACATATCCAGGAGCGAGCTCTATAAGTCTTGCAATATTCTGATACACAGCATGCCCGTATCTATTATAGTATAATAAAAGCAAATTAACATTCGAAGTACAGCTCCTCGCGTTGGACTGTTTGCAGCCACCTTTCTGCCAGATTCTCGATTTAACGGCAATACCACGTCTTGTCCCGATAGGAAACGATGTCAAGTCACTGCTATTTGCACTTCCTGCTGGCTGCTGAAGTGCGCTATAGATCGAAACTAATAATCCGAAGGGACAAGAATAAGACTATATACCGGGTATGGCATCAAGTTGATGTTATCACGTTTTTTTTTTTTTTTTTTTTTTTTTTTTTTTTTTTTTTTTTTTTTTTTTTTTTTTTTTTCAAATCGAGAGCGGTTTTGCGTTAGCCTGCTGCAGAAGGGCTCGTTTTCTCTTAAACAATGCAGGGTATTTTGACATCGTGCAGCATATATCTGCTCCAACTCTTCGGAATAAAGTTCGGCATTGATAGTACAACCATTAGGGAACGAACTCGAAATAAATTATCTCCTCGTAGTTACACCACAGACAGCAGAACTTTATGCTCGAAACCGCCATGTTTGACGACAGGTTCTAGTATATGACGCTTGTTCAACCACTGTTTTTGCACATTCGAATTTCGGAAAAACACTTACTTTTAGTATGTGACAATCCGTTTCAGGAAACGCACATTACGCGGATTTTGCAGAAGTTGTTAGTACACTGCAGTTCTCGGAACCTGACCTGGGGTCAACTCATGTGAGCAATGCGCAGGTCCTGTTGGTTTTCGGAGTTCGTGAAGGTGACGCGACGAACTACAGTGGGTTAGGACTTGTCGAGTTAGTTCGACAATCGTCGTGGATGGATTTTTCTCAATGCCGTGTCGTATCACCTTAGAATCTGCTGTCATGAGGCGGTCGGACCTTGGCTGATAAACATTTTTATAACTCGTACTAAATTTCTGGAACCAACGGGTTGTTGCGTTGTGGTCCACTGTATCTTCCCCTTTCACATGAAAAATGTTTTGGATTGTTGTTGCAGCGTTATGCCCGAGTTAGACCTCATACAGTAACAGTTCATGAATCAGACGTTGAGCAGTCATTGTCATTGTCACTAAAAATTCAAGATACTGAAGAACTGGCGGTCTCCGTGTTAAATAGATTATGGAAATGAAAAATGAAATCTTTAAGCTTTACGCCGGCTAGGCTAAAGAAGACGGTGATGATGAGAAATGAATGAAGTGGTGGAATGAAGAAAGTGGGAGGAAACCGGAGAACCCCGAGAAAACCCACGCACACGGTGTTTGTCTACCACAAAGCTCACTTGCCGCGAACTGGGATCGAATCAAGGACCCCATGCACCAGAGACGATCGCTCTACCACTGAGTCACCGCGGCCACTAGATTATGGAAGTATTGCAAAGCTCATTTCGTTAAATGCTAGTTTAAACTGAAATGTTCATATATATTACTATTCAATAACAGAAAATTTACGTCTACTCTACATATAATGATTTAAGACACTTTTCTGAGTGAAAGTAAGTACATAGAAAAAACAATATTAAGAAATTCTTTACCTCGATTCCGTGGGAGATATTTCAGACCCTGATGTGTTTGTAGTTACAGAGTTGCCCGGTGGGCTGCCCGCAGCAGAAGTTGTAGCTCCAGCACCCGAACTACTTTGGTTTCGAATAGTCTGCAACAATTTACTTATGTCTGGACTGATGTCAATGTGTGATAAATCTCCAATGGAAAGTTTGGACATCAACTCGTTGCTGCTCGTCGAATTTTGTGATGGTTCTGGAGGCGGAGGTGTAGTGGCCTTCTTTTCTGGAGGCTAAAAGAAAGAAATCAAGAATTTGACTACATATAGTACTTTATTTTTATATAGTTGCTATGCATATTCTGTTCGCCTTGCATTCGATTACAATAAATTTATATATATTTTTCTAAGGTACGCCAGAGACTGAACGAATATACGTACTGAGTTTATGGTCGCCAAATAAAATTTTAAAAAATGTCATAATGAGGAAACATAATCTGGCCATAAACAATATACTGTTAACCACAGATTATTATATATATATATATATATATACTGGCGAGTTTTTATTATAAAAATGTGTAAAAAGTAGAAATTTTCAGTCAAAAAGTAATAGTAAGTAGGATTACCAATATACGTTTTTTCTATGTGCTTATATACTTGGACTTTTTTAAAAAATAAATGTGAGCTTTCCGTAATATGCATAATGTTTATTAGTTGTCATGTTTGCTAAGAGGTTATAATATAAACTCTTTCTGGAGACATATAAGGAACTTGTGCTCGTTCTGCAGAAAGAAGATAAAACTTTCTCATTCCAAACACGAAAACACTGTTTTTAAGTTTTCACTGTTTTAAAAAGCTTTCTTCGTTCATGTTTGTACTTTCAGTTCGGAATTATTTAACTCTTGACATGAACTTAAATTTCGTTTGCGTATGTTCTTCCACAGACTTTGAACTTAACTTAATGATATAAATATCAGAAGACCTAACTTTGTACCTCGGAGAATATCTTATTATTTGTGGATTGCTTCGATCATCTCTGTGACCTTAGTCACCACCAGATGCTATGTATAATTATTTTTCCTGAGTGGATATTTAAAAATAGTTTTAATTCGCACAAGAAAAAATTCCACTGAAAAAAAAAAAACAGTTTCAAATTCAAGAAAATTCAGGAAACTAATTCGATAAGACTTTAATCTGTGGACATTTGAAAACTCGTTTCAAGTGGACTTGTAACAAGCAAATGTGGTCGTGTACCAGTGCAAAAATTCTGGTAGTAACAAGTGATAAAACCATATTATTCTTTTTTTCTTTTTTTAGGAAGACTGTGTTCCCACATGTATTTTATAGGATAACAACTTCAATAATAACCAATTAAATATCAAGTTTCACAACCGGATGTGATGGTGACCAAGTTCATAGAAAAGATTACAATAATCCGCGAATACTAAGATATTCTCCGAGGTACAAAGGTAGGTCTACTGATATTTGCTTTTGATCCGCGTTTTTGGCCGAAAAAATATTCCTGTCTGTCCACATTTGCTGTGCTCTCCAGATATAGCACCATGCGACTTCTGGTTCTTCCCAAAAATTAAAACCGTGCTTAAAAGAAAAAGTTTTGACACCATTCCTGACATTGAAACGGCCACGACAGTGCAGCTGAACGCCCTTCCAAAAGAAGCCTTCCAGAGATGCTTCCAAGTCATGGATTCAACGTTGTGATAAGTGCATTGCTAGCCAAGGACAGTACGTTGAAGGAGATTAAATCAAATTCCATGTAAGCTTATTACTTTGTTTCCAATAAAATTATTCATCGTATTTTTTGACATATTATACTATGACATCGTATTTGACACACCTCGTATTATTATCAGAAGCCTTATTTCGTTTATGTGAAATATGCTCATCTAACTCATCTTTATTAACAGCTTGATACAAGCAGTAAATCTGTCAAAAGTGCAAACTACAATTTTGATCATTACTAAGCTAAGTAAGTACCTCTTCATATCAATTACCAGAGTTGATTATTCGTTTCGCATTTTGAGAAAGAGTGGAGCTTTGAGAAACTTCCCAGAGACAGGGAGAAAATGAAAGAATACACGATTGGAATGCAAAATGTATCTAAATTGTTAGGGACGTACTTTCCTTTATTATTTATTTTTCACTCTTTTTCCTTTTTATTTCCTTTCCTTTTTCTAAGCGAATTATTTATCAAGAAATTTAATTCTTACTGGTCTTACCTGTTTGGATAGATTCTTTAGAACATCAGTCAAAGAACTATCTTCTGCTTCCTCATCACTGGAATACCATTTTTCTTCTTTCACAGGTTCAGGTGTGACCTCACGTTCCTCGGCACTCATCTCCTACAATAAAAGTAGATCTCAGTGAACAAACCAATCGTAGCTAAGATTAAAACACCACTTTAAACAGATCAAACACTGAGATGAGAAAAATATAAAAGCTACGATATTGAGTCTTTAAACAGCGATTCAAAACGATTGTCTCGTTCAACTGACATCATTTTATAACTGGAATTAATGCAGACATTTTACAATTGGAATTAATGCAGAAGTAATCAATAATAAGAATCTTTGTAAAATATAATTCTGCTCGTAGCATTATATGAATATGAAAGTTGATTAACCTAGTCTCAAGTAAAAATATTCGAAACAAAAAGACAAAATCACGTGAATAGGGAAGTTTAGGCAATACAGATTTTCATTGTCAGATCTTCATCAGATCCTTCAGCAAATAAGTACGAACTGGATTCAAACGTCCAACGACGTAATATAAAACACTGGAGAAACTTTATCCTGCCTCATACCATATTTCAACCATGTTCCTCTCTCCCTCTCAACAATCTACATCGATTCTAGTCTAGCCACACATTCTTCTGTGGTAACATTGAATATAACTGACAGTGACATCTTTTTTTCACACTCCGTTGACGATACATTTGTCTCTCGAAAGCTGTTTTCGTTTTCAAAACATTTTAAATTGCTCCACGTAGAAATAAGTTATGAAACAACCGAATGGATTAACATTAAATCCAATGGCTAAAAACAAAACTTACCTCATTTTTATTTTCGTCACTTACTGGAACAAATTTCCTTTTCATGCGTAAAAAAACAAACAAATAATACTGAACCAACCTGTTTAAGTCCATGAAACAACTGGTTTAAGTACCATCAAAAACCAAGTAAGTAGAAGATCTTCCGCCTTACTTGAACGTTTTCCCTCTTAATTTCAAAGTATTTTACCTTGTGTGGAACGACTTTTCGTCTGAATGGAACATCAAGTTCTGAAACTCTCCCGTGAATTTTCACGGTTGTAACAACTTCGTTACTTAGAAGTCATTAAACATATGGTAATAAACAAATACTGATCTAAATAATGTTCCTTCCACTTATGTTCCTTTCTAATATTTCAAATGCGTCGTTCGGGTAATTTTCGCCAGAGCCACAAAGCCTAACTCGTTTGTTGATGAATGGTTTTCAGATTGTTTATTTATCTCAACAGTTTATTACGAATATTAGGCAATATATTTTGTCGATACTAGTAGTTTACCTATTTGCCCCAAAAGATATAAATTATTTAGTAGCTATGTACAATTAATGTGCGGAAATTAACGTTAGTTGCCTAACTTAATTAAAAAAAAAAAAACTGTTAATTTTTGTTTTTCACAAATTCTCTATAGGGAAATCTTAAACATGAACATCACTATATCCAATTAACCGACAACTATTTCAAATTTCTACGTGTACAAAGCAGCCATATCAAACATTAATTCCCAATTTAGGTGACTATATGTAAACTTTTTTATATATACCTAAAACTTGAAATAAAGTCATTTCTAGTCATTAAGTTTACTTTTATTGACATAACTGCTAATAATATCATTCTAGTTCTTATCCAGATTTCCCTTTTTAGTGATTAGGAATCGATTTCTTTTCTAATGTAATTGGCTTCGAATATACTAATGTATTTCTTTCGCTGTTCGAGGTAGCACAATATTGAATTTCCACAATCTGAATTGAATGTTTAGCAGTATGTAGATGTTTCGACAAATCTGATATAACTACCTTATCCTATGTGCTATATGTGCTCTTTATATGCTCTTTTAGTTAATGTTTCTTTTTGTCATCCCAATGTAGATGGTGTCACATGAACAAAAAGATCTGATAAATGATACCTAACAGGTTTTTCTCTACGAAATAACTTTTCTAATAACTTAAAGATCTTTTCATATTTCTAGGCGATGTTAGAATAACTGCCAAGTTGTATCTTATATATTTTCTCAATGTATGCGAAATACTTTGAAAAGGCCGGAAAGAAACTCACGAGGGAGGGGATGTCATCTTTTATCCTCATTATTCCGCTTTCTAAAAATGTTGAGGACGTATTGTTTCCATGTTTCCAACGTCGCACAACTGTAGCCATTAATGAATCCTAATTTGGTAATTTGATTAATTCTTCAGCAAGATCATCTTCTACAATTACCAATTTATATGTTTTGATACACCTGTTGATCCAAATGTTTCGTCTGTCATGGAAGACCTCAAGTTTTATAAAAAATGTTTTCTATATACCCTGGATTGGAGATTATTGAATTTCTTATAAAAGGTAATATGTATGACATCTCCATTAACTTTTTGAATGTTACCTTTCATAGGAAATTCAATAAATTCCAATTCAGGGTATACAGTGTGCAAACAGAAATTCAAATTAGTTGTCGGTTCATTGGATATATTGGTGATAATGTTTGTTAAGATTTCACTGGAAAGTTTCTAACAAAAAAAAAAGTATTTTTGTAATTAAATTAGGCGACTAACATTAATTTACGCGCATCAATTGTACATAGCTAATAAACAATTTATATATATATATATTGGAGCAAATACATAAAATCATTAGATAAAATATGCTGTACAATATTTATTATTTGACCACTGCTGAGATACATAAACAATGTGAAGACGAAGGACGTAAGCGTTGAGGCCCTGACGAATTGGAAGGAACATTGTGTAGCTAAGTAGTTAATTTCTAAAATTCGGTTTATTCAGTCCAGCCTTTGACTGAATGAACTTTAGGATTAGATTGCTACGTACATACAACAAAACCTCACCTGTCTACTTTCAAATTCTCGTTGCTGCTGCTGAATTCGCAAGAAGAGCTCCCGTTGTTTCTTTGGCAAATGAAGAGGAATCTGCAATCCATCATTGCTGTCCACGCTGCCCTCTGCATGAGCTACAAATGTATTATCACACATTATTTTCAACGCAATAAATAATCTACGGATATCTATACAATCGAATTCAGAACAATTTCAATCCGGATTTGAGATTCCGGATCTGGCAATAACTCATTTTCAGAAGGCAGAGGGGAGTAAGCCATTTTTTTCTGAAAATAAGTTATTGCCAGATTTGAAACGCGTGTTCTGATATCACTTATTCTTAGAAAGCTTGTAGTTGTATTATGAATACTTTATCAAATAGCAACAATAAAATTGGATATAAGTCCGAGGGCACTTAGAGGCAAAAAGAAGTCAGTCACTGTTTTCTGTCTCTCCTGAAAATTTAATAAAAATGACTTACTCCCCTCTGCCTTTAAGGTCCGGATATATATATATATATATATATATATATATATATATATATATATATATATATATATATATATATATATATATAATACTGAACCAACAGTAGGTCAAAACGAAAAAGTATGCATGTGGTTCGATTATCATGACATTCCAAATAAAATTTAATGATAGGCATTAATACGAAAGCAAATTTATTACAAACAAAAATTCCAGTTTCAATATTGTATTTCCGGAGAGACAAAGGGAAAGTGTTTCCTGACATAAAATTCAGAGAAATTGTTTTCTGATGTAGACTCGCCAACACAAGACTAGGTTCCATCTTCCGCTGTATCCGCCTATTCAAACTAGCTCCCTTTCTACCTGCCTATTCAAACCGGAACTAATAAATATCAACTGATTGGATCTCTTCAGTTTGCAAATCTAGAGTAGTTTTATAATATGAAACTAAATTTTCCTATTTATTCTCAATGAACTATTATTAATAAATATCAATATAATGATGTGCTGGGTTATAACTAGCTGTGAGTTCTAGTGTTCAGTCTCAAAAGCATCAAGTCACTGTGGTCATACTAAGACTCAGATACGGTCTCCACTTACCATCCTTACTTGGCGATTCCTTCCGCTCTTCCTCGTCTCGACGCTCCTGTCTTTTACTCCGTTCTTCTCGTCGCTTTCCTTTGTCCTTCTTATCTTTATCCTTATCCTTATGGTTCCTACGATGTTTCCTATCGTCGTCCTCCTTGTGACGATGCTTCTTCTTCTTCTTCCTTCTATATTCCTCGGGCTCCTCCTCAGGGCTCAGAGTCTCCTGGTAAAAGCGAAACACCGGCTTCCTCCTCAACCTCTCCTCGGAGTCCTCGTCAGATTCCCGACGGGGTTTGAAGTCCCCGTTCTCCAAACTTGCTGGGCTGCTCACTTCTATATCCAACAAGGAAGGAATTTTCTTCTTCTCCTTCGCCCATTTGGGTAACGGCTTCTGATATATAGCTGCACTAGCACCTTCTCGGGTTAGACGAGGAAAATCACCCAAAATTTCTCGAGGCGCTGTCTCCAAATGCTAAAAAAACAAAAGAATCAAGAATATCGAATACCTGATATGAGTTAAAGACTGCATGTCACTCAATATTCAAATAAATAAGCTTTACTCTTTATTTATTTATTCCTTTATTCACACACATACTGATGGTTGGAAAACAAAATAAATTCTTCAATTGTACGTCCCGCGCTTGTGGCGTGTAGACTTCCAGAGATGGTGATGACAATAATGAACGAAATGGTGGAACGAATAAAACGGGAAGACTCCGAGAAAACCCACGCACCCAGTTTGCTCCCCACGAAGCCCACTCTGCACGAATACTGGTAGTTGGAATTTGTATGATGCAAATCGAAGAAAAACTGCCTCTGAGAATAACTACTATTTCGAAATAACACTAGAAAATATTTTGCATGTAATACACTATTAATCATCTATTTCACAAATAGCAAACTTACAGATGGTGGCCAAATTACTACACTCACATGAAATAAACTGTTTATTTGTAATTTGGTATTATTTTAAAAATATGTATTAACATTATTAGATTTCCACTGTCTGTTTAAAGCATTTGTAACATTACGCTGATTTGTTAGCATCGATAATACTGTCATCAGATTCCAGTCATCTGTTACTTTTCGCAATGTAGTGTGATCAGGTCAGGCTTGTTGTTTCTTAAAGGCAGTTTACAGCTTTATGAATAATAATAATAATAATAACAACGTATGGCCTAAGCCGTTTGTTGGAAAAACATAAGTACCTTCATGCTAATCTCTGACTGTCAAAAAGCTCGCTCAAGAGAAGTATCGCTACCGACTTTCTTTCTTTCCCTGACTCATTTAATTTTTCATTGTATCCTCTCCAGTACTATCACCATAATTATCTTCCGATTAATGTAAGTGTATTCCTTTTACATCAATTGTACACTTTCAGTAGACAATGCATTGGTGCCATATTTTGTAAGAGTTTTCTTTAGATATTTCTCCCATTAAGTTTTTAACATGTATAGTTGTACGACGCGCATGTCAAACAAAAAAGATATTAATGCCGGTACATTTTTAAAAAAAAATAAGAAAATGATAGAGGAAGATTTATTGTGATTGATGAATGATACAGCTTGGCTATTTTTCGAAGTAGTCACCATCAATCTCCAGACATTTCTGGTAGCGTGGTACACGCTTTAGTATACCCTTCTTTATGTAAAAATCTGCAGCCAGTCCAGACTTGATGTCTTGAGCACTTCAATGTCGTTAAAATGTTTCGATGCAAGTCACCTTTTCAGATGAAGACAAAGAAAGAAATCGCTAGGGGGCTGTAAGGGGATGACTGGAATAGCTCTCATCGAATCCTTTAAATTGACTCACTGGGGAAAAAGTCGGGACTGTAGGTTGCATGACTGAATAGTTCCCATCGAAACCTTTGAATTGTCTCAGCAGTACGAGCGGCTGTGTATGGGCGGGCGTTGTCATTGATTAGAGGAATTCCAGAGAGTACCATTCTCTCCGCCAATTTTGGATGCCATGTTGCACATCATTCAGGATTTGGCAATATGTATCTGCTGTAATTTTCATCCAGGTTCCAAGAATTCCACAAAAACCACACCCTTTTAGTCCCAAAACACAACTGCCAAGATTTTGTGAACTGATCGTATTTGTTTGGATTTCTTCGCTTTAGGAAAACCACAGTACCGCTATTGCATTGAACTCTGCTTCGATTTCCCAGTGGCGTACGATATCCAGATTTCATCTCTCGTCACTATGTGAAAAGAGAAGTCATCCTCATCCTTTTCCCAGCGGACCAAAAACTCACATGGAGTTATCATTCTTTGCTCTTTGTGAGCGTCTGTCAACATTTTTGGCAACCACCTCGCATACGGTTTTATGATAACCCTTCTTGTCAGTTACAATTCGATGCAATATTTTCGCAGACAGTTCTGGAAACCCCATTGGAGAGTTCCATTATTGCAAACTGGCGATGGGATTGTACTTTTTCGTAAACGCGTTCTACAAGATTGTCCGTTTCAATACTAGACCTCCCACTACGGTGATCGTCATGAACATGTGCTTGTACACCCTTGTTGAAACTCTCTGCACCACTATCTGACCTTCCTTTCACTCATTACTGTCGGTTCGTAAATGACACACAATTCCTGATGGATATCAGCTTCATTCTGTTCTTTGGCGTTCAAAAATTGTATGACAAATCTCACTTCACATTTGGTGGGATTTTGTATTACAGAAGTCATTTCACCTTCTACTCTCACGTACTCCAACTCCTCTCGGACAATTCTATCTCTGATGTAAGGATAGAATAATAGGCCATGCTCCTGCACCTCCTCAACTTTATCACAGCTGTCGTTCTACATCTCACACAGCCGCACTGTTGGAAAGATACTAAACGTATTCCAGGAAACTTATCTGCTATATAATCAAGGAAGCAGACTGAAACGGCTCTTGCTACTAACTTAATAACTCATGCACCGATCAAATTAGGCTAACATAGATCTGCATTCTCCGTGACGTTCTGCTAATATATAACAATGCAGATATACGACGATACTGATAAATTATGGTAGTCTTAAATGACACGCACGCTCCAGTAGCTAAGTCACTAGGAGATAACATATCCCGTTGCTTTGGTTAAAAAATAAATAAATAAATAAATAAATAAATAAATAAATAAGTGAAGTGGTAAGGATTATTCGAATATATATTCTAATTTTTCTTAACATCAAATTATACTCTGGAGGTTAAGAGACGAAAAACGCAATTAAATGAGGAGAGGGGAACAGTGAAAACATGAGAACTTGTCCTTCCCGAGATAACTCAACAACACGCTGTTCATCTCAAGTACAGATACTTTGTGCTCCAACCAGGAACCGTTTATATCAGAGCTGAAAGTTCCATCAGTGCGACATTAACGTATGTAAATTAATTTAGTCACTCACGCTTCAATTTAGCATACAAAATAATAATAATAATAATAATAATAATAATAATAATAATAATAATAAACAAATAAATAAATAAATAAATAAATAACACTATTAGGTCTTCCTAACTTTGCAAACTTGCCAGCTACGTTTCGATTTGATCTTTACTGTTCCCTTGTCAAAACAATACTAAACCAAAGACCAATCAATTACTATTCTTCATTAATGATTCATACGTAAAAGTTGTTCAATGATTTATCAGAATATGAAATTAAGATGAAAATCGAAATAATACGTACTAGAAAGTCTCATACGTCCACGGTTAATATATAAATCATGAACGATACAACAAACCCACCTCGCACAGAGGTTTTAGTTAACCATCTTAGTACACAGATACGAGAGCACTGTTTCTTCACAATACTGCTCCTCACGGAACTTGCAGAAATAATTAACATAAAGCATATACATCATGTTCCTTACTATTCGAAACTACTTTTCGTGACTGAAAAGTCGTTATTTTTATTTAAAACTAAAAATGATTCAATTATTTCTCTCCAAACCTCATGAAGTCGCTATATATAACATGGATAGCGTGTGTATACTAGACCATTATCAGTGCACAACAAACAATACAAGCTTAAGTGTTTTATTATGTACAAGTGCATACACATGTAACACATACTACAAAATTTGACAGGAATCAGTGTTTCGTGACATATTCAAAATAATGTGCAAACAAAAATACTTTTCTTCATAGTTTCTAACTGTTCATATTCAAAATAATGTGCAAACAAAAATACTTTTCCTCCCATTCTTGTGAACTGAAAGGGAAAGGATATATAACCCCACGCTACCCTATTGGCACAGTATTTACCAGTTACGATAAGGAAATGGACACTCAGGTATTGCCTTCGGGCCGAAAAATCAGGGAACGCAATAAGCAGTTAAACAGATGCCTTGCAGAATAAAACAATACTAATGTGTGTTTGATCTATTTTTTCCTTTAAAAGAAAATCCTACGAACTTACTGGAACTGTTTCATTTTTCATGTCGAAATCGTAAGTTAATGACATGTATAATATTCCGGGTAAATCGTAAGTTAATGAGATGTATAATATTCCACGCTCAGTATACAGTATAACTTCGCTTACCCGGACCCCGATAATCCTAACAGGCAACAATTATTTTTTTTTAAAAAAAAAAAAAAGAAAAACGAAAGAAAGAAAAACAGAAGATGCAAGGTTTTAAATGGAGCAAGAAGCCAACAATCGTACTCGTCACACAGCTCCGTGACAGTACTCCATTTGCCCATGTTGTGGATATTATTGAAACGGCACGAGCTGTCCGAACAGCATACAGATATGTACTTCAAACCAACTTCCGCAGCAAGAATTTTGAGTGATGCACAGCTAGGTCCATCGAGTACATAGTACTTACTATATGTATTTAGGCATATACCGTTTAAATGTACCATAATAAACGTGTTTTGTTGCTACAGTACAGAGTTTGAATGCACTTTCTACTGTTCTTTTAGGTTATTTAAGTTAATCCGGACTTTCGCTAATCCGATTAACGCATCCTCCTAATTAGTCCGAATTAACGAGGTTTTACGCAACTTAAATGTACAACCCCTTACTTATTTGTTATTTGTGATTTAGACTTACATCCTTACAGAGGTTAAGAGCAGCATGATATGGCTCAGGAAGATTATGAAGTGGAACAGTAAGTACTCGGTATTCTTCTATTCTACAGCCACAGTGCAATTCTAGGAAATTAGTTCTATGCTGCATCAGTACATTTTTCGTGTAGTAAAACTGCATTATATAGTGCAGATTTACTTGTGTTCGAAGCAAAATAGAAAGATATATTATGTATTTATTTTTTAAGGCATCCTTTTACGGAAAGGCTTTAAGTGTTACATAAAATTTAAAAGAAGTTTGTTGCTCCCACACAGCATTATCGGCTAGTATGCGTGTTCACGTTTATGACCTGCTGAGACAAATTACACAAATGTGAACATAGAAGCTTCAGAACTACAAATTTAAAGGCAAACTGTATGGTGGTGGCTTTGTGCAACTAGTCTCTACGCCAGATGACCCGTAGTGTGAATCCCGCTCACCCTGAACAATAACATGTTTAGTTACGGTGAAGCGAGGGACATAGTTAGTGGACCAAGAATCAATAGTGTCATGCGTTTTCATCCGCGTCACGATTCAGTTTACTGCTTGATTCGCAACAAACGCTCAGGGACACTTGCTACAATCAGTGTAACAATACGAACAGGAACAAGTGTAGTGATGAAGAACTGATGGAGGGCCGGCGCCATGCACTTCAAGGGCAGTACTGCCACCACTCAGTGGTACAGAGACAAAGTCCAACTGTTTTGAAGTGCAACGGGTTTGTTCTAATTCCTTGCCCTAGAACTATTTCTTCCCATTTGTCTTCACCTGCGGTTTTCTTTTATATGTTTGTGGTGCCTGGAACAGCTAAGATTTGCATTTTGTTGGACGAACTGTGATTATGCTATGCTTCTGGACACCAGTGTACGTATAGAACGATACAATAGCTACAGTAGGAAAAATAACGCAAGACAATCGGTCATTATTACTTCAGAAAAGATGTACTTTGATTTTTCAATGAATGTTAAACTTCATGAGTACTTATGTGATGCTCAACTGTTCTTTCACCTTAAAATCACTCTTAAGGGTTAATATTCCCCTTGGGATCGCAAAATTTTATCCTTTCAGAACAAAAGGGAGAATTCAACACTTGTTACACATATTTAATTCCTGTTACGCTCGAATCATTAGAGAAAAGAATGCAGGCACTTACCCTGTGTGAGCACTCGATGCCAATTTATAATAGTTATCGTACTGTTCAGGACGAACAAGTGTACGATTTCGATGATATTTCACATTTGCATATCCCTTCTAGTAGTGCTTAATGCATTATTACTTACCTTAGATGCTCTACTACATATGGAACTGAATGGAAGAAATTCGACGTTAATGTAGTGTATACTGTAGTTGAATGTCCCTTTGCAAAACCACGACTACATTAAGTCGAAATCTACTGTTTAAAGTGCGATTCGAATCAAACTCAGTTTGTAACCGACAGGAAATAGATCAAACACATTGAACACACGAGCAGTAGCTACCTGGTCATGAAGGATATCCCCTTCAATGTATATTACATCTAAGGTAAGTATAATTCATTCTTAAATTAATCAAAGGAGCCCTCTCTGCACATACACCAATTAAAAAAAAAAAAGAAAGAAAAGAAAAAAGCTCTCTCTCGAGATTACAAGAAACTACACTCAAATCTGTGGAATCCATTCCGAAATTGCTACTTTTATATATATATATATATATATATATATATATATATATATATCTGAATATAAAATGAAGACACCAACATTGTCCCACACAGTAGAAGGTTTTTCTCATTTTCTTTCGTACCCGAATTTAACTATGTATTATACACCTCTCACATGTTCACAGAGTATCGATAAACAAAATATCCCTTTTATTTACATAGTTAAAAACGTAAGCACTCAACTGGCAGATTGCACACACACACTGTGTGTGTGTTTCATTACAAGTACCGAAGGAAACATGGTACTCTCTCCTTTGGCACTGACATACTATAATACAAGAACAGAAGAAATCTTATTAAGAGAAAAGTTAAGATATATTTCTCCAACCTTCACTTATACTATGTTCCGAATATATTTATTCTTGAACGTACAGCTTCAAGAGCAATATATTCGGAATGAAGACCACACCCACTTCATGATCCTACACCTTGAGAGCTTGTAGTAAACAATGTCGGGGCTCCCTCTCATATTCTCCTTCCATGATTTATTTTATAACTATTTCAAATGTATTTATAACCCATCTTAGTTTATAGATTGCTAAAACTAGAAATTTTACCCTATTTTCACTTAAATTTATTCAGAATGGATAAGGAGATTTAAATGCAGTTTCCATTAACTTTAAGAGAAAGAAAATATTCTTTTATATAAAGAACATTATTTTATAACTAATCAATTCATTCAGATGATATTTACTAGGGAAACTATATTAAGAGGACTGACACTTCCGTGATAAGATGTAAATTTTCCTGGTGACACCAACAGTGAACCTGATGCCAGATATAAAGAAATTAATTTCAAAAATGACTCAAAACAAGCGCAGTTGACATGAACATGTAAACTGAAACAAGTATCTAAGCGTACTTAGCTTACGTCGGAAATACTTGTTCGTCTATTCCATTTACACATTGGTTCCAGTTGTCAAAATAATATTAAGGTCTCACGGCTATTTTCTTTAACTCGTTAAAATGTAAGGTATCATACTACACCCATTCAGAATTTTGACGTTACTAAAGACCCTAGTAGAGTTTTCTGCTCCTTAACGACTCTAATGCCATACTACTTAACCTCCAACACCAGTGGAAGCGGGACGGGAAACGGAATTAGGTGAAGGTACAGGGGATTTTGCTTTTTCCTATTCCCTACCTTCAGTAATATGATCCTTTTCTCGTCTGTGAGCTCCCCATGGCTAAATTTACACTTGTCTCCGGAAAAACACTCAAGACCAGTGTGATAAAACTTGCAGGGGAAGTCGCTGTGCATATACAGACACTTTTCCTTCTTGGCACAGCAATCCATGAGGTAAAACTTGCACAGTTCCATTTTCCGGGGCGGAACAGCATCATGAGAGTATGGGCAACCTTCCCCCTATGAAACAAGAATTTAAAAAAGTGCTCTTTTTAACACACCACCGCATGGGCGCAAATAAGAAAAATAACAAAAACGAAGCAAAACAACAAAAAACACAAAAGCAAGGCTACCAGACTACTTAGAGAAGTTGGAAACAGATTAAACTCAGAAATTAATTCGTAATACCTTCTGAAACTAATGAAACAAAATTACTACATGTATGTCAGGGATGCTAAAAACTATCAAGAATCTTTATAATATACACGAAGACAAAAGCTCATATCTGCTTATACTTCTCCACCTTTATTGCACCATATTGAAAACTCTATCAATTCAACCATACTGTATAGCAACTACTTCTGAATAAAGCGTCTGACATTGCAAACAAAGACCTGCTGCACGTGTATGTTTATTGGACGATAACAAAATTTAACGAAATTAAGAATATACTTAACTTTCGAGTTGAAAGAACTAAACAAGAATACATAGTAACTAAAAAACTGGAAGTCATTATGTACTAGTAATTAAAGGGTATACAGAAAGAACTAGCTAAATCAACTTTTCGTTATATATATATATTAAAATATACTGGAACTAATAAAACCCACATGCTAATAACCTGATAGCTCTTTAGATATTTGAAGTAAAATATTCATACAATGAAAACAATCTCAAAATCCCCACAAACAAGTACTTATTCTGTAAAGTTTGATAATTGGCACTTAGAAGTGCCCTGGAACTATTTGATTGTATATAATTAGCATGATGACATGTTACGAAATTTGTCCCATATTTATGTATTTATTTATCTACCTGCAACAAACACACACAATGTAGTTCGACTGTTTTACTGGACTTGACAACAGTCACAAAGACTAATCACTTTTAAGCACTTCGCTACAACTTTTATTTCCATTTTCTTAAGACAGGGTACCCGCTAATTTGGCAAACACGAATTTCCTAACTTTTCTAGGTCACGATTTACAAATTTCTAGGTCTGTATGTAATGTAAAAAGCAACTAAATTTCTCCCGAATAGGTGGTTAATTATCTACTATCCATATACATGTATATAATGTATGTATAGTAGAAAAGTTTTGCACAGCAAACTAATTTATCTTATCTCTAACAAATAGCTGGATAAGGGAAAAAGAGAAATCTGTTCTGGAAAATAATAATACGTACTTAAAAGTCTCTAGTATTCCAGGACTTTTTACGAGTACGGTGGTAAGTCTGTACGAGTGCAAAACTTAATACAAAGTAATTTTAACTAGTTCATACTTCCAGAGCTACTCTTACATTTCTCTATTCTAGTTTATCATATGTTCTCTTCATTTGATAAAACAATGTACTCACTATTAATTGGTAATTTCATACTCAACATAAAGTTCCTTTACACCTAATATTATTTAAGATACATTAGCACTATGGATTCTTTACACTTAACACATATGTACGTACTTTTGCCGTCGATCTAAGTTATCAAAATGATTAATAGTAAATTTATTTAAATTACTAGAAGCAAACGTAATTCATGTATTTTGATGATGTATTTTCGTTAGAAGAAATAGTACTTTGAATTAACTTTGGTGAGTAAGTCTATCAATATACTATCCTATTCCTTCTTAGTATTTGTAATTAGTTGAATACCATTTTGCCTGCAACTTCTTAAACTGTATTCTGCAATAACTTTAGGACGCAGCTGTTTATTCCTATCTTAAGTTACATTTGCATGACCTCAACTTATTGTATAACACGATTTTCTTAATGATTATTGCAGTATTTTTAAACGTATCTAATCAACTACGAAATAAATGGCTCAAACTTCGGAAAATATTTGAGTTTATGTATGTATATAGCAAGTTAATAATGCGTAAATAAATGAGTTAAATGTATCCTATTACTCATATAATCTATTTTCTTAAAAAGAATACACTTAATTACTACTATTTAAACCACAAAAAACGTCACATACTAAATATACGAACTAATTTCTGAGTTTTTACCTGTATCCTTCCACTAAATTCTTCCGGTTGTTACCTCTCTACATATACAACTATCGCCAACATAGTATATATGTACATATATATATACACCTTCTACTACAATGTCTGACGTGCACAACCTATATTCCATGCAGCCTTTCTCTATCTAAAAATGCAGAGATCATGCAGAAAAGAACAACAACCAGTTATATGAACAATGAACATGCTTACACGACATATTAACTGCTTCAAAAATACGAAAGCAATTAATCTGCTGTATTATATTCAGAAGTACTGACATACCTTCTGAGAGATAATGGACAATAAATGTTAATAGTTAACATAAATGTTAATGGTTAATGTATTAATTTCGTTAATATGTTTAGTTAATACAGGCAAAAGACAGTCACCCTACTGTTACGCCATTCTTCTTATATAAACTCTAATTGAACTCTCTTCAAATATTCGAACATAAAAATACCTATGTACACTGAACGAACAGGTAACTGAGGACGTTTTCTTCCTTATTAGGGTTTCTTTTCTTCACTTAACTATTGACGAAGACCTTGTAGTTTAGTGTATTTTCTGTTTTCTATATCCCTTTCAGAATTCCTTTGTTTAACTAATATGTATGTATATTTCACTATCCTTTCATATATATTCCACTATACCGGCTTCAAAAATCACGCCTGCACCGAGTATTTTAAGGGAAAGAAGTGGGAAATATAGATTTCAAATGTGGCGCACTACAAATATTGAAATAATCCAGATGAGCATTTTCAGTAAAGTTAATCCTTTACACTCTGGTGTCGGCTGTGACACGAGGTTGAAAATTTTACTGTTCACTCGTGTGTCGAGACACTCCGCAGTTGAAATTTGCCATCATTGGCACTCCCAATATTTTACGTCGGCCGATCTGCTTTCACTCTTCACGTAGTTCTTTGTTTCTACAACTAATGACAGGTGTCTGCAATGGAGTCATAACATTGGCGCTCTCTTAGTGCCGGTTTAAAAGAAGTCTAAAACGTTTCTTCCACGACTTCTACAACAGCAGGAAAAAAATTCTGAAGAGTGATGAATAGCAAACCTTTTAGTTCCAACTGTTTTCTAAGTACTATTTCGATGGTGTAAAGAATAGATCAAAAGCTGAACTAAAACAGAAGTTTTAGTTTTATAGTTGCATGATATTTGAAATTTCAGGAGGGAGAGAGAGAGGGAGAGAGAGAGAGAGAGAGAGAGAGAGAAAGAAAGAAAGAAAGGAAAAAGAACAGTTGAGGACTATTTCTGTGGCATGAACATGAGTGCAAAGGAATGACAGATTTCCATTTTTCCAATACTGATTATTTTTATATTGTACACTGTAGTGATCCAGTGAATGTATACAGCAAACAGACGACATATAACATTAAAATCGTACTAATGACCACCTAAAGAAGGAATATATATCAAATATTTCCAAACATTTAAGGACAAAGACCTTGACTGTAGAAGTCAGAAGTCTAGTCTTCAAAATATAATGCAACGCGCAGGGAAGTTTTTGAATCAATTTTCAGTGAAGTAAATAATCTCAAATTAAACTGGATGCAGAAATAGTTTTATATGTCATATAGAAAAAAAAGTGTGAAATGAACAAAGGGACTCAAAAGCAAATTTTTCCTCGTACTACTACACAAGATCCATTAAGACTGTAGGTTTTCGAGGAACGTAAACTTTAATTATAAGAAATGATCTGATGACGGCAAGAATACAAACATCGCTGAAATGTTCACAAAATCTCAGATGCTTACTTAAGTGTTTAAATTTTCATAAATATTATTTAATATGCATCCTATTGTTTCATTAAGTAATTTAGCCAAGGAAATTTAAACACACGGGTACATTTACAGATGACTACAATTAACGCAATAGAAATAAGCACAATAGGAAATGTTGAATATGCCAACTCACCTGGATTACGTCAAATTCTTAACAGTCCCGAATTACGAATAGTCTTTAAGAAAGTTCATCCCTTAATCAGTTATTTTATTATTTATTTTACGCTGACGATTTTTGACTGAAGTGTTGAGGACAATAAATTTACACATAAAGAATACAGTATATGAGTGGCTGAACGTGATCGAAGAACATGTATCTCTATTATCACATGATCTTTCAATCACCAAATGTGTATCTTTTTTATATGTATACAGTCATCAAACGATCTTTCAATCCGATTCTATGTATACGGAAATCAAAGTCGTTCGGAAGACAGCAAGTACAACAGAAAATACCTCCATATTGACTATTGCTCATCCAGTGTACAACTGTATTTACGTTCGAATAATTTCAGGAAAAAAGACGGGAAATGAAGCTATAAACAAATCACATAATAGCAGAACGTAATTAATTTCTATAATGTTAATTGTTAATTTAATCTGAAGATATTAATATATTCTTTTTCCGACGCACACATACACAGATAATATGGCAGGCACAAAATACAGAAGCCTACATAATGTACCTGTCTCTCTTGATCTGATTAAGTGTATATTATTTTCGTGGTGTCGTCTTTCCACGAAATATAAACTGAAGTCCGCTCTGCCGTGTAGTGTTATTATTTTTTTTTTTTGTCCTCTGTATGATGCAATGTGGGTTATGTTAATCCTCAGAGGTGGATTTTCGAAAATAACTGTATTGAAAAAAAGGAGTCGTGAAAAAATTAAATATTTTAGTTGAACGTCCCACGACTATGTCCTTTAGGCTAAGGGAGACGATGTTTAAGACAAGTGAACGATGATAAAAGAAATGGTGGAATGAGAATTTGGAAAGAAACGGAAGTATCCCGAGAAAACTGACGGACCTGGTCGGGGATCGAATACGGACCCTACGCACCAATGGTAGGCGCTCTACCACTGACCCACCGTACCCCCCGAGTCGAGAAAAGCGTGGCGTGATTATCGTACAGCATCAAGTTCTAGACTTATAAAAAAAAAAAAGTTTTTTCTCAAAAACTACGCATAAAGATTTACCCTCACCCATTATCGTTTTATCAATTGGTATCTGTCTCATCTTTGGTCAACGTCTTTTCCGTTAAACGCTATAAATACTTAAAGATTTGAGTTTTGTATGTCTTAATTAATGTTAAGTAACGCACAAAAATTTCTAACTTATTTGATTCGATTTATTCAATACTCTTCCTACGGTATAACAGAAAATAAAAGACAAAGAAGCGTATAAACTTGATACAAAGTGCAATCTTTTAGTGAAGTATGAAGTTTTTGAATATCCGCTGATGCACGGTTCTTTCGAATAAGAACGCTACTGAAAGCTTTCAAAGACGAAGCTTTCTAGTCATACAAATTAACATTGTTCAGGAATTATAATCACGAAATCTTCATTTAATCTGCAACACAGCAGGCTCTCACATCCAGCAGCAGAAGAAAATTCGCTGTCTTGGCAACACTGAGTCTCAACGATGGCAGAAACTTACTTATAGCGGCTTCTAGTGATATTTTTTAGGATCTTGCTCCTACTTCATGAAAAAATGGTGTACTTTACCAGTCATGTTAACGAAATCGATTCTGCACCGACGAGTATTTGTTGAACAAGAAGACACTTTTAACAAAAGAGGTCTACTTACAATCGGGTAATACAGTAAATGAAGAATGCACCTGATTTTATATCACATCATATCCTGTATAGATGCAAATTCAATGAAACTAAGAGTAAAAAAAAAAAAAAAATGTATGCTAGACCTGGGTTCGTCTTCCGATCCAATTGTACAGTGTACACGATGTACAGTGTATTAATAAATAATACATTCCAGCAGAATAATACTTATCAATTATTTGCATCAAACGATCGAGGTTTTAAGGCCAATAAACTCGCTTTTCTCGATGGACTATATTTCGTTAATCATATAGTGTACTGCCGTAAAGCTCGATGAAAGTACACTCAGTGGTCGAAGTGAGACGGTATGCGATGGTATGTCATATCGCCTCTGGTTTTTTAGTGATGAAGGCATACAGTCTGTTTTCTCAATGATTAAATCATACTGTTACTGCAAAGTAAATGCTAAACACCTTTAAAAATCCATTTCTATACACAGTAATTGACGAATATCTTTGCACGTAAAAAGATTTTATTTCTTATGTAGAAATAATTTCTAAGTTGACAATCTGTTATCTTTTTCCTATCTTTTCTTTTTAAAATCAGGTGTCTTCAAAGAAGTTCACCTAGTTTATATTTTGATGTGCCGTATTGAATTGTTACTTTGTTATGTATGTGTGTGTCTTCTTGCCTTAATGCATATAAATGCCGTGTTTTGAGCGTGGGCGGATTTGGGGTTGTCTGCTGTGTGGAGGGCGAACTTTCCGGGGTTTCGGAATACCCCACAGTCGAGTAGGGGGACCTGGAGTTTTTCTGCAGCAAATTGTTAATATCCTCATTCGGATTTTTGAGCATTTTCGTGTATAATTCTCTATAATACAATATAAGGGGATTTTTTTTCAGAAAGCTGTTGGTGGGGTATCAAAATCTCTCTATATCCCCCCCCCCCCCCGTTACTACACAGAAGCTCTCCAAGGTTTTCAGTCATTATGTAAATAGAAATGCAATCTTTCAGACAACACACTCTTACCGCATTTCAACATTTAGATAGCCGGTATGTCGAGTCAAAATCGTAATAAAACATACCGCCCCTGCTTTTTTTCCACTTCGAACGCTGAGTATACTTCAGTATCAGTTCCATCTTAATAGGTGGCGTGGTAATCTAATAAAACCAATATTTAGATTTTAAAAAAATAGTTTGTGTGTATCTCGAAAACTAAGCATGAGAATTTAGTCATCCACATCATTCTGTTCAGCTCGATCAGATCTATCCAATGTTAAGTGTCTCATCCTTAAACCTTTTTGTCTCGTTAAACGCTGATAATACTGTAGAAATAAACTTATGACTCAATTACTATTAACATAGTTACGTACAGCAACGCATGTATATCTATCAATTACCAAAGCATTCAGACTTTTATTTAGGAGACAGAGAAGAGTAAAATTCATGACACTACTAAAACATAAAATATCATTCAAATACACGTCATTTATGGCCTTCTAGAAACTTTATTGAAAATTGCTCCTATATCAACTCAGTACTTCTATATTTTGTTATGGATTAGCTCAATAAATCACAATCAACGCCGAAATTTCGTCGACTGCTGTCACTATTGTCAAGAGATTGATAAGAAGAAATAAAAACATTTTAGTGCGGATAGAATGCAGCTGCCTTTCCCTATTAAAACCTTTTTATTATTATTATTATTATACTTTTACCTATCTCGACAATGTGGACAGCAGTTAGCGGAAATACAACCGGCGTTTTATATGATTTTGCGAACAAATCTATCGTACGATACAGAAACTCATCATAGGATACAGAAGAGAAGGTAAGCACTTTTTAGGTTATTAAAAAAAAAAAAAAAAATCCTTCTTCAAGCGAATTGCATTCATAACATCCGGACAGAAAATTCCTGCGTAATCACTAACAACCTTGCTTTCGATATGAACTGTCGCAGAGTTGATTTTAAGTGGAGGTTCAAATCTGTTTGGGATCGGCCAAGCTTTGTGAAACAAGTGGAAGCTACTTGAATGAGTAGTGAGTTGTAAGCAGAGACGACCATTTATTTCAAAATATACTATACTGAAAAATTAATACATGGAAAACGAAAAATTTCGTAAAGCAAAAATATTTTTTTTTTTTAGAAAAGGGAACAGATTTTTTTTTTTTTTTTTTTTCGAAAAGCTAGAAACCAAAAATCGAAAATCAGGAAATTCTTTCCGGAGGAATTTAAATAACAAAACTAATGGAAGTTTGTTTGAGATCGAAATATCTTTGAGTAATTGAAAGATGAGGCTTTAACACATAAAATAGAATACTGAAAACGAAGTTGAAGAGGAATCCTTGAAATTGTCAAAGAGAATTTCCTTTATTATCTATGTGAAGAAAGAACGAAAAGAAAAAAAAAAAGCAGCTTTACCACTGGGCTGAACTTAAAAAGTACCTTATTCCGCTGATGCAGTGTGTTTTAATCGTAATGGCTAGTCGAAATGCCTTCAGCTATTCGCCTTTACTAGAAACGTGGTATTATGCTCGCTCAGGTTGAGTAGCTTCATTAACAATGCAAGATTGTTATTCACAGAAAGCACATGTGTACTACGGTATCAAGTTACGAGCAAACAAAATGCACTAATACTGACGCTGTATCAGTGTTATCATTGTAAGAAGAATATACTAATGCTAGAAAAAAATCTGATACTTAGCACTGTATTTTTTTCATATACAATACGCAAATAAATGAATAAATTATGTATTACAGGGAATAAGAAATATCAAATGTATCAGATTAGCAACGAACCGCATACTTCTTAACATCATAAAAATTTTCTTTATCTCGATTTTCTCGAAAAGTATGCATGATAATTTACCGTAAGCACCCAATACTCTTCAGTTTAACGTCTCACGATTATGCCCTTTAAGCTAAGGGAGATGATGATTAAAGCAAGTGAATGATGATGGAAGAATTGATGGAGTGAGGAAGTGGGAAGAAACGTGAGTACTCCGAGAAAACCCATAGACACGGTGCTGTCTACCGCAAACTTACTTTTCCGGGGATCGAAGCAGAGACTCCACGCTCTATCACTGAGCCACGGTGCCCCATAATGTGATCTATATATATATATATATATATATATATATATATATATATATATATATATATATAAAAATATGAAAATGATTATGTTTGTAACTAAATAACTCTTGAAGATGAGGTTTCGATATGGGATGTTTTCTATCATACCACTTTGAAAGTGCAACTTAGGGTTGAGAAAGGGAGAGATATATATAAAAATAAATAAAAATGAAAGTGACTATGTTTGTGACAACTCTTGAACCACCCGATCGATCTCGATCAAATTTTCAACATTGATGAGGTTCGGGCCTAAGATGATTTCTATCATTGCAGTTTGACGGTAAAACTTAAAAGGGGAAGAGGGAGATATATATATAAAAAAATAATAATCGAAAATGACCGATATTAGTATCGAATCCATAGTTTTCGGACTTGCTGAGACGAGCAGTGACACTTCTCATGCCGTTTAAATCCAAATTCAGCCACGCAGTATGGCGGAGGAGGTGGGGAAGAAATACAAAAATGATCGATATCAGAAAGCGCTTCAGAACGGTAAAAAAAAAAAAAAAAAAAAAAGTGATTGACTAACGGTACATATTTTTTTTCTTATTTGACGCTAGTGATTAAATACAACTAAAAGTTTAAGAATTAATCACAATTTTGGGTTATAACTCAGGAACAGTGTACTGTCGTTTTCTTAGTGTCATAATGAAAAGCCTGATTAGTGTATACTTCAGCATAAATTTCTTCTTCAAAGATAGCGTGGTTTTCTTACAGTATCAATTGTTAGGTTCACAAAGAACAGTTTTCTCAAAAATTACGCATGAGGATTTACACACAAACACAATCACTTTGTTCAGTCGAATGAGGTCTATCGATTGGTATCTGGCTCATCTTTGGACTTAATGAACTATATAAACATAACGGATGTCTACGTCATAAAAATTGGAATATATTTTAACGCCATAAAGATGCAACAGTACGCATTCGGAAGTGATCTTCACACTAAGCATAAACAAAAATTGTTACTAATTTTGTATGGATAAACAGCAAACAACCAAACCATCGGAATATTCAATCATTAATTCTCTGACCCAAACACTATTGTTACGTTAATATGTTATATTTTATTGTTTTGGTCGTTATTATTTCATTGTTATCTCACATCCATTTAGCAGGTCTTTTTAAACCCATGCACCGCCACCATGTCACCACTTAACAAAAACTGAAAACAAAACTCTTAAAAATATACAGTATTCCACAAAAGTCAAAAGTTACCTAGCTTCCTTTTTTTCAATTATTTTCTGTTTTGTTCTACTGGCAGCTTTCCCTTTCTGTTATGTTCGTATAATTTTCTTATTTAGTATTATCTTGCTAAGTTCTGTTGAAATCTTTCAGAAGCCAAATGAAGTAAGGTAACATCAACCGACTTTTGTAGAGGACTGTACAAGAAACGCAAGCACTAGGCTAAACAAAATACATACAATAGAGACCTCTGAAAAACTTGTTCTTATTGTTATTGTTTACATATTTACTTATATTATTTCTTTAATATTTTTGAATAGTCTCCTTTTTAATGAATGCTATTGCAATTTTAAGACTTTTCTTTTAAAAAAAAAAAGAAAGAAACAGATACATATATATGAAATATAATCCCATTGCTCTTTACAGGATATAAAAACTTACACTTGCAGCTAATATACTTCTTTTATAAACTAACCCGGCACATCGGTTAAGAACCACTGCTCTAATGTACTGATTCTCCCACCTGCTCATATATTGTTCTAAAACTTCTATCCGATACACTGAAGGGAGTCTATCTTGAACTTCAACCATCCTTCTAACTATATAGTAATTTAATTGTCTTGCAATTCCACCAAATAATACTTTCCCCTCTTAAATAATAATGTGAAATCGCATTGCCAATCACTCAAATCATGAGATATCAAATACAATTTTTATGTCTCGCACACATGTTAATAGGACACTTTTCTTTCTTTAATTAAGTCTCCTTTTAGAAAGATATGAACCTACAGTTTGATATGTGTGATCCAAATCACTCGTCACAGGAACAGACACATTCATGACTGAAATTCGGAAATACTCGTGCTAATGATCTGACGTAATTAAGTTGGAAAGCTATGAGAATTTATTTGGATCTAATACTGTATCTTACTAACTTAATTTCTGCTGAACGTAAACTGTTTTACTGTTAATAATATCACTTGAGGGTTCCTCTCATTCCTTCAAAATCCAGAATATTCAGAATATTTGATGAGTTCGTCTCTTATCTGCTTCTGACATTGTCATTTTTCTGTAAATTAAGAAGGTATTGCACAGAACAGTATGTCCATGGCTTCCACATGCTTTTTTTTTTTTTTAATACGTAAATCTAAATGAAGTAGTCATTCATTGATACGTGACATATTATACTAGCCTTTATTCATAAATATACAAGCGTTATTAAACTGAAACAAAGACAACTGACAATACTGCAAATAGGTAACGGGCAGCCAAAAGGTTTCAGCATGGCTTGGTGTTTGTAATATTAACACAGAACGTGGTCAGTCTGCGACACACGTGCGCTGAGTAAAGAATAAAATTAATGTAACAGTAGTGTTGCATTTATACGTTCAAAAGTGTACATTGTGACGTGATTCGACTCCTGTCGGAACAAGGTGCTAAAAGCAATCTTTCGTGGACCGCAATCGATGTTTGAAAGGATGTGCTGCGATTCGAGGTGTGCGATGTATATGGTAGTTCTCCCACGATATAAACAAGTGACCGTAATCAATCAGGAAGAGATTGTTGCTGTAGACGTGAGGAACAATCCCCACATAACCATGTATGAAGTTCCAACTTTAGTGCTGGATCAAACAACAGCACTCTGCACACGGAATTGATGTATCGGGAAGTGCCCAAGGGATAACCCCGCAGACGAACAAGTTGGTTGGAGTAAATGGTGACTCGCGATGAAACTCTGTATCATCATATAGTCAGCAACGAGAAGAATGAATTAAGAAGGGAGACAACCTACGTCTCAGACAGTAAAGATGGCAAATTCGTCTGCTTCGGCTACCAAAGTCATGTCGACAGTATTTTGCGATGCCAATGAACCTCTGCTATTCGAGCGGTTGTCAGTTGGTGAAGGGCTATCAAAAACAAACAGTTAGGAAAAGTCACGATGTGTGCTTCTACTCCGTAATAACGCTCACCCACACGTCGACAACAGAATAGCCATTCTGCGCTATCCGCTGAACTCTTATGGATTACTCAATTCTAATCTCTTCCGTGTGGCTAAAATTTATCACAACGTTGATCCATTGATGCATGAAGGTTAAACACTTCACAGTCGTTCAAGGATTTCACGATAATGCGGAAAGGTTTTTTTTTTATGATACACAAAATTGTTCAGCGTAGGGACAGTTGCCTGAACGACGGGGATGTTATCTGTACACTTTCTCGAGCTATCATCTATATGCTGTTGTTGTTATAGTGTATGAATCCAATACATAAAGTGTACGCATTTACACACCAGCCTGTATTTCAATACAACAACCATTATATGTATATGTAACTAATTTTTGACAAAACTGTGAAATACTCCATCTTGTCTGCTCCACAAGCTTCCTATTATTACCCTACTGTTGTCCTAATATAGAGTTTCCATTTTATTTTTTATTAAAAGTGTTAAGATAATCACGAAGGATTACCTTTGTAAATTATTTCCTTGCTAGTTATTCCCAAAGCTACGTAAATTTAAATACTGGCAATGCTGATATTTTGCTAGAAATGTTTATAAAAGAACAACGAATTCCATTTGTAAAAACATTCCTTGGTTCTCAGTCTCTTCGTTACAGGTTCAGACTTCACCCTTCCCACCCCTTAGAGCAAGGAACAACTACACTCAACAAACTGTTAAACAAGGCTGACATTTTATCAATTACCTTACGAAGTTATTAAACATTGCATTGTGTGTTACCTTTGAGTCAGCAATCACACTGTACAGGGAATACCGAAATTTATATATACACGTTCCCTTTTGTCTCAGTGTTACTCAATATTGTAGTGAAAAATAGCTTATATCAATGGGTTTATTACACTTCGTTCTATTACTAAGGGTTAAAATGGTGTGAAGCTTCACATAAAATATCCACCCACTTGCGCATCGATACAAATGAAGTTTAAGTATTAAATGTTTGTATGTCTGTTGAAGTACTGCCCTGTACTTTCCACCTAACAACCACTAATCCCACGAAATCCATTCATAAGTTTAGCCAGCAAGCAACTACATCTTGCTGTTTTGTAAAGTTTTTAAATTACATAATGGCACCTTCCAAAGAATTCCTCTCTGATCTTTACGTATGCATCTTCTTCACACACACATGTATATATATCGTTACGTACCACATGCATTTTCAGAAGTCTCTTTCTAATCTAATCTAATCTAATATCATCTATTACATTCCAGAACGCTTATGCCACCACCATCTCCAACTCTGTCACATGCTACTTTGTAGTTACACACCTTTGCAAAACGAAACTCAAAACATCCAACCATCAAACAGGCAATGTACAAACGTATAAAAGAGCAGTAATGCAACATTAAGGTACTTACCCGTTGGCACTTTCCTTGCATGTAGAACATACATATAGAGTCCTTCCCTCGCCCCTTCTTCGATGACTGGTCTCGTTTTCCACTCTTACAGGGCCTTTTGTTGGGACCACTGCTACCGCGTGGACCTCCTCCCCGTCTTCGTTTGATTCCTCTGCCTCGTCCATCACCTGAGTGTCGGAATTCGCCACCTTGTTCCTCATAATCACTCTCATACGAATCATACGGGCTATCAAACTGACCTGGAAAATAATTCGCTGATTATTACCAATTTACCAGGAAGAACATATATAGAATACAGAACAAAAAATCATTAAGAGCTTTACTATGGAGTGTACATGGATGTAACCGTGGACATTTCGCAAAACAAAAGTCGGAAAATCACATAGAAAAAAAAATGTTGCGCATATCATGGACAGAAGATTGCACTAGCAACGGTATATTAAAATAAATAAATGCAAACCAGACTGTTATAGACACGGAAAAAAAATGGAGGCGAAATAATACGATTCTTCATTAAACTGGATTCAGACTGAGTTAAAATATTGCTGGAAGAAAAAGTAGATGGGACATCGGATACATAAGACGAAGAATGAATATCAAATCCAACAGAAAATACTTTATAACGTGAAATAGGGGCTTTAATACATATTGGCCGCAACCGTGTAACTTATCGAGGTTTTCAGTCTGATAGCTTTGTACGTTTCCTTTGGGTTCTCCTGTTTCTTTCTACTAACTTTTATCCGTTTCCTTTCGCCTATAAGGCATAGTCGTGAAAGGTTAAACTAAAGATATCTTTTTCACATTACTCCGGATGCACGGCGTTATACGCTACTTGGAAATATTGCGAGCACCAACCAATTTGTCTAGAATATGCTATTATTGTTATTGATTATTGCTATATTTAAACTTTCAAATATGCTCGGTTGCTGAAACTTATGGTGCAATCAGACTTAAGGTATATTTTAACCTCCCGGAACGGGTACTGGTGTAAAAGACAGATGCATGACACTCTTCTTGTATAGTTTACATATGTCACGAGCAAGCTGGCTCTGCCCTATACCTACTCAATGAAGTATCCCTAGTCGATCCTCTCCAACACTGGCGCCAACCTGCTCCATCTCATTAGTGCGCAATAAGCTATGACTTTGGATTGACTGAAATGGTCTTAAAAAGGAAAGAATTGCCCGAGTGAATGGCTTGCGTTGTAGTGTAAATAGGACAGATCAACACGGAGTAAAGGGTTATTCTTCCCCATAGCGGCACAGGCATCAGTGCTGACAGAGAAAACAGAATATCTCACTCCCTCAAGGAGTTCGTCCTGGTTCCCGCCCTTGATAGTGTACAAGTAGAAGTCAAGGTGATGTGGCAATTAGCGTAAACACAAATAAGAAAGAAAAGAAAGAAAAAAAAAAAAGGCTGGAAAGAAATGGAAAAGATTCGAAAGCCCGAACCCGGAATCATTACCACGAAGTTCTAATACGAATGGTTGTCGAGCCGCTCTTGTTATCGTATTTGAAAAATCTAGTCATTCCTACTCTAATTTTTTCCCATATAAACCTTCACGTCTCGTGCGTAGTAATGGAATAGCTCTGCAACCTTATGTACTGATGTCAATGACCATCTTCGAAACTTCAGAACTATTTTAGAATGCAATTCTGAAAAAAACTGTACTATGTTTCTTTCTTAATTTTTTATATTTCATTGTTTTACATTTCAACTTACACTGGAACGACTGAACATTCTTTACAGCAATTAATGTAGGCCTACCTATCATCTTGCCAATAGGTCATTTCAGATTTTGCTTGAAGTGGGGGAGAGCACGATTATCGACTGACAGAAGAGTTCCACGTTTTTTTATTAGTATATCAATATACAGTTTATTAAAAAGCATGTGTTTCTTTAACTCAACGGGAGCAATTACCCCCTACCCTCCCAAATTACGCCTTTACTGCTGTACGTAAAGTATTGCCCTTCACTTTGGAGGACGACTGGTTATACAAGCCACAAATTATCCGAGGTTAGTCCGGTACATATTAGCTTGCATAATCGGAGCTCTAGTGTGAAATACTAATAGAATACAATGTCACATCTTCATATAAATTCAAGCTACTTTAGTGCCGTAGACTGGTACACATGGCAATATCGTGTGTATACACTTTCTTTCCGGTGATACGTGTACGGTGTGGTAATTCCACATCTTGTACTTTAATCTTGAAAATATCTCATGACTTCTTTTAACATCTAATATGCAGTCAAACATTAAATCAATATCTTGGATCAGTAATATTTATAGTAACTGAATCTACAATATATGATAAACGACAGAGATTACATCTCTCTCTCTCTCCCTCTTACACACACACACACATACATTCATAGTGGGGTATAATTCACTACCCTAGGTACGACGTAGGTGGTGGTGGTGTGAGCATACAGTACATATGACACGATGACTAGAGCCTGTCTATTCCACCTGTGCCCTCGGAAACTATGTGAACTATACTTCGGCCCCACCCCCGTCACCCTCTAATGGAGGAAACCCTCCCTTTGCTTACGGAAAAGAAGTGAATGACCTCAGCTGTGTTGCCAATTTGTCATTCAGTCATTTGGTCTTGACGAGTGAAGATCGTAGACTACTTAGAATGGCTAACAAGACAGTGCACAGCGATATTCGTGAAGTAATTCATTTTGGCAACGCTTCCGCATCTAATAATTGAAAGATCTCGGCCGCAACAACTTGTCTCTCCTCTTTCGAGGGAGGTATGGGAAATCACATATCAACAGCAGCGTCAGAAAGGGCATAGTTGAGATAAAAAGTCTCTAAGAAACTGACCAAGTTCACACGATGTAACATAATTGTTTATTGAGAAGGGTATGGAGTTGATAATCTATCAGTCCTGTGTTGTCTTTTCCGTTAGCAATAATTAACGAGGATTATAATGCAGTTCGAATGGTTTAATGCAGTTCTAAAATTGGGTCTATCGAAAGCATCGTCACTCCTGAAACATGTGATTGTCCAAAGCGGAAGGACCCAACCACTATTATCTGTCAATTATATCACAGCCGAAGTTGCTAAATTAGAATGAACCGCCCAATGACATTCGCACACTATAAGAATGTACCAGCACGTCACCAAAAAGAAGCCTTTGCAAATAAAACCACAATTAATACAAGTATACTAATAAGGCCACCGCCATGAGTAATATGCCAGAAGTTCTTGGATCTATGTTGCTTTCCCTGATGAAAGCCGATTTTCTAAAATCTTGGGCAGTAGTCAGCAATGAGGTGGCAGCAATCGACCGACAAAAGACAACACAATTTTACCATTCTCAGTGAAATACGGCGTTCTAAGTTATGGTATGGGTTGCAATTTGAAAAGATTATAGTGACGTGATTTTTGGCGATGGGCACATCGCGAAATACATTAAGATTTCACGATGGACTGCTACCTTTATTTGATAAAACGAACACATACTACTACACGAACACTACTAAACGAACACATTCTGTGACGAGTGGTAACCAACTGTCAGGATGCCATCGATGAGTAGAGACACGTTTTTCTGGTGACACGCGAAAACGCGAAATGTATCAGTTTTGTATGAAAATGTTGTGTACCTAAAATAGATATTTTTTCACTATTTGTTAGGCCATATAACGCTCGCGATTAAACGCGAAATTTTGTCAAATTAACAAAATTCGCAATAAGTCTTCATATTCCACGAAATTTACGCAAAAGTGAGTTTTTCGACGCTTTTACGATTTATTCATTACCATTATTTGGCAATTACTACTGACGTGACGAAAATTTCTATTTTTTTGAGAAAATAGACCACTATGAATTTTTGAAATTTTACATGCAGTTACAAAATGAGCACCAAACGGTATTTACTGGTGAAGTGGATAGTGCGCTAAGAGTGTTGCGAGGTATGTTAGATGAGCATTCAAAAATCACATCTTAAGACCTTAATGTACATATCAGTTTCGAATGTTGATGTGGAAACGACTCTCTCTCTTCTTACAATGGCATACTTACCGACAAAAGAACAAATTTAACCCTAGGAAACGTTGAAATAATGCTTACATGTTATTTGCATAAGTAAACTGTGAACACTGAAGTTTTTTTTTTTTTTTTTTTTCTATTAATGTTCTCTCCGGGTGTTTTTTCTTTCTTTGCTTAAATGATACTTTTATTCAATGAGAATGCTGTGTTATTTTTTAAAAACTCAAATATTAATATAGTCATGCATGAGTTCACGTCATGACGATTGATGAGTGGAAATTAAGGTGAAATAAAAGGTAACTAGATGTAATTGCTAAGGAAAATAGTGTTCTTACATTGACATTTTCATTCAACGATTTTATCCCGCTTTACGCATATTTTTTATAACGAAATTACGAATTTTTATTTACACAAAATCGTGTCTCTATCGATGAGTTACTAGACAACTATGCCACGTAAGGCCAAAAGAGGTCTCCAGCAAGTACGAACTTTAGCATCAGAAACTGTGCGTACCAATGGTTAAAGGCTGTTTTAGGGTGTTTATTTAAGTCATGGCAGAGTAATGCACATGCTACATTAGGTAAGAAAAAAAGTTAATAATAATAATAATAATAATAATAATAATAATAATAATAATAATAATAATAATAATAATAATAATAATAATAATAATACGTGTCCTATGTTTACTATTTCAATATCAAAACGTGCTTCTGCAACGACTTTCGAGCCTCCAACAGCTTATCATCGGTGTTAGCATCACAGGAAAGATAAAGAAGACTGGGGAGAAATTCAAAGCCTTCCTAATCTATAGATATATTTATTTATTATATAGTGTACGTGTTTTTATAAACAGTAACGTAAGCACCTAAGATTTTGACCTTCACAAGAATGCCTATTCTAACGGTAAATTCAATATAAGATAAATGCAGGCAACAACCAAGTTCCCAACGTAATTTTTCCCATACATGAAATTAAGAGAGAAAATAGCATCTTGGGGTATGAGTTAGAAACTAACTGAAATGTGACTTCTGTGAAATTTTCCACGCCGTCTCTTCTCAAGTCAATAGCTTTTGTGCTATGTCGCCTCGAAGTTTTTTCTTTCTCAGATTGCAAAGCTATTGACACAAATGTGAAGACGGCGTCAACTATCCATCGTAAAAGCATTTTGCTTGCTTCACTTCCAAAACGTTGTCACGGGAATTATGAAACAACTGGTGAATATGTATGGTTAACTTAATTTCCAATCGCAATTTTTAGAAAGAAACTTAAGAAACGAACCTTCATGTTCTCGAGGTGAATGCATTCGCCGATCATAATCACAGTTAGGTGATTTCCCAGGGGAACCAAAGTGTGACGATCGATGACTCGGCGAGGCACCTCTCACAAAAACCATTTGATCATCGTCATCTTCTCCTTCTTCCTCTTCTTCTTCACCTTCGCCTTCTGCAGGTTCATCTTGTGAATTACGATGGTTCTTCTTGTGTTTCTGAAAATATACGTTAAGGAAAGTTTGTAATAATAAGTAATTCTCCTAAATGTAGCAGTAACATTTACTTACTCCTAACATATATACAACATATAAAACCAAAATCAGAAACACAAATACCTGTAAGATGAAGTTAAAAAGATATAAAAATATCGGAAAGTTATAGCAAAACCAATCATTTTCTCAACTACAGCTATTGTACGTAAAAGCATTACGACAATTACAACAGATAAAATAAACAACTGACAAACTTTAAAAATAATAATAATAATAATAAAAAAAAAAAATAAAAGTAATTCTGGACACCTATAATATGGCCAACAAGTTCTTTACAGAATTCCTTATAATAATAAGTAAATTTGCTAATTTAAGGAATCAAAACAATCCTTTGCTGCATATAGCTATTTTCTGCTTAACTACGCGTATATTCACAAATGAAACTTATATGAAATGAAAGATGTTTACTGTTATGCCCTGTGCGCTATCCATATGAAAGTGTTATAGAAATTATTATTATTATGGTCTACCACTTTCTTTAAAAACTGATAGATTAGTCTCTTCGGCTATAGAGGTATCATGATCCAAACATTATTTTACATCAACTAAACGTAAATGTTCCGTTAGTCAGTCACTTTTTATTTATGAAGCGCTCTCTGATATCTGTCATTTTCGATCACTTTTATTTACCTCGCTCAAGTTGCGAGGCTGAATTTGGATTTAAGCGATATCAGAAGTGTCACTGTTTATCTCAGCAACCTCAAAAACTATGGATTCGGAACTAATCTCGGTCATTTTTACATATCTCCCTCCTCCACTCCCGCAAGTTGCATCATCAAAGTGAAACGATAAAACCCATCCCAGGTCTGAACTTCATTTGTGTTGAATATTTGATCGAGATCGGTCTGCTGGTTCAAGAGTTAAGACACAAACATAGTCACTTTCATACATTATATATCTGCGGCTTACGTCTAAAAGTGTCAATGTCACTTTTTGGCAAAAATGAGATTTTCAGCAATTTGAATGTCTCTAAATGTGTATTTTCTTGTGTAACAAGGGCAAGTGTCAACATGTAGGACCTAATAGTTTTAGAATAATTTTTGAAATAATATTATAGGCCCTTGCTGAGGATAAAGTATTTCTGTGTTTAAAAAAGGCCAAAGTATACATTGGCCTTTCTTCAATCTACTAAAAATAATGTGTATTAGGGTCAAAGTGAACAATGACTGTTTTCATCCAATATTGTTAATATTTTGACGCAACCAAAGTGAGAATTGGCCTTTTCTGATCTAGTGTTTTGGAAACTCTGTTGAGGCCAATGTTTAAACTTTATACTTATTTGTTTGACTTGAAAGGCGGCGTTTTTTGTGTGACACCTAAAAGAAAATAAGGTAATAATGTTGTGCTTTTGTGTCTGTACGAGTAAATCTGACAACAATCTCGTTCATGGTGGCCAATCATGGTTAAAAGTGTGTATTTTGTTAACACTGCATAGGGTTGCCAATTCAGCCATTTTGTGGCTAGATCTGGTCATTTTGAGAACCTGGCTTGTCACAAATTTTCAAAAAAGCCACTAGTAGCTTTTCTACCCATGTGCTTTTTGCTTTTAGCCATTTTCTGAGTTCAACCACATGTTGATATAGGCTATTTGTCGTTAACAAGTGTCTAGCGTTGTTTGCGGATTTGTAATACAATAATGAAACACCTGTTAAAATGTCACTTATATGCTTAATGTTTCACTTCAAGAAGATTAGCTACATAATTTTCATGGCAATTGCATATTATAGCGCAATGTGTTATGCTCAAGGCATAATTTGTATGGAAGCTCAAAGTTTAAACTTTCAACAAAGAGCCAGTGAAATTCAAGATCAAAAGTGCCAATGTCAAGAGATATCTCGGAGATAAGCTGAGATATATATTGATGAAAATGCAAGTAGGGCATAAACACATCTTTCATTGGTGAAAGTATGGATTTTCTATTTGCAAGTATGTTTGAAATACCTTCAAACAAAAAATTGTAAGAAACCTCAAATGCGTTTTTCTCAAAATGGTACTTTTTGACATTGGGCCTTTTAGACCCAAGCCACAATTATATACAAACACTGAAAGAAGGACGAACCACAGGCAACGTTGTGCAAAGGAGAAGTGGTGATTAGCAGAGGACTACCAATATACTGTGAAACAGGCAACAAGAGACCGACGTCTAAATTACATTGTATTCTGTTGACAACGTATAAACGGTGGTTCAAAGAATATTACGACTCAACCGAGGAGTGGGGTCGCGTTTTCTTCTCTCATGAGAGCAGATTCATTTTGAGTAGTGATTCTGGACATACACATATATGACGAGAGGTGGAGCACGTAATGAACCCAGGAACATTGTCGAAGATTATCATTTTGGTGGTCTGGTATCTTTTGTGGTGAGGCATAACGTTGCACGGGGATATGGAGTCCAAACTTTTGAACGCGGTACACTCCGTGATCAACGTTATTGTGACACTGCACTCCTCTAGGTGCATCTTTTCAGAAGGCAGTGGGCCTTACCTTCTTTATGGATGATAATTCGCGACTGTATCGAACAGCGCAGGTGACGGAGTTTCTGGAACGACAGTGGACTGACCAGCCTGTTCCCCCGACTTGAATCCCATCAATTACATTTGAAATCTATAGGAAGAAGTCTTGCAGCACGACCAGATGCACTAAAGTCCATCCAGCAGTTGTCAACTCCATATCACAACTCATTACCAACTTTGTGATCAGCATAAGAGCACCTGTGATCTCTCATCTTTTTAAGGACTATCTCACACCTTTTGTAATGTCGGGGGGGTGGGGGGTGAAGGAATCATGAGTAGAAGTACTTTCAGTTTAAGTTACTGCCTCTGATACAAGCGCCATTTTTGTTTCTCTAATCACATGTTTCTTTGTTGTTTTCTATATTATAATGTAGACTACTTTCTATGTATGGTTCAGGTTTCATCAATCTATGCCACTTGGGAGTGATATAGCATGCGAAACTTACTTTCGTCCGTAAGTTTTGCACACTACTATACGAAGTTCAAAAGTCCAAATAACAAGTATACATATTCTTTTTTTCAGGGAACCGAAAAAGCCTACATCACAAGATGGTTTTAATTGAATTTGTTATACTGAAATCAAAATTCAAACCTTTCCACGATACTTTTACAAAAATATTAATCGAAACAAATGCTTATAATAATACGCAAACCATGATGCGTAATCTTACATATAAATCAGTGCAATCTTAGGTATGTTACAAAAATTTCATTATGATGCTTTATTTGCCAAATATCACGTACTTGCTAAACCGATTTCAGGTGCATCAATGTGAACATAAACTCATTGGTATTCACGAAACATTCTGAAGACTTAGTATTAACAGAAACGGAAGTCTGAATCTTACAACACGTCACAGTGTTATTTTTCTGTGTCGCTCTATGGACTGTATAGAAATAATCTTCGAGTCACTCTTATAGCCCTAAAACCCTTGACAAAAACTGGAACTTTATTATTATTTTTTTTTTAAATATTAAACCAAGCTTCATATTGTTGTTTACTTTCAAAATCATAGTAAGAAAATAATTTTCTGAATCCTACATAAGAATCTCAATAAATTAAAAATATTCTGAAACCTAATTAGAAACTATCGAAGGTAATGAACAATAAATTTTAATGAAAGTAAAGAAAAAATGTTCCTAATTTACTCATTACAGACTAGAAAATCCATTATCTTCTAGCTCACGATAACAAACAAACCAGTGGCACAATCATTATTTCTACTAGCAAGGACGGTGGTAACAATAATACACGCATTCCTTATCGTTTCTTACGTTAAACACTTTCCAATTGCAGTTGATGAACCATATGATACATGTATATTAACAAGGACTTTTTCTTTACTGTTTACCCAAAGTCGCCTCTTAGCTATACATAGATTCACATTGTTTCCTTAAGCTAACTTGCAAAAAAGCTTAAACGTTAGAACAGTAGAGCGTCTGTACTTTAATATTGTTAGCTGATAATAGCTTGGCTGCAAAGTCTGTTCTGTTGGACTTACCAATATGCACAACATTACCTCCTAATATACAAAAAAAATCAATAATGCAATGCACATGATTGTATAGCTTACTAAATCCAATTAAGAAAGGAAGGAAAAAAAAAAACGTTCCACATCAACTCTTGCCGTGAAACGGTTTATTCATGGTCCAAGGATTCTGCACTTTCACTACAAGCACTGATCAAGGATTCTTGCATACCATACTTATATGACATTCCAGGTTAACAAAGAGAATATGAATATCTTCGAGAAAGGGTTTTAGTCCAAAGCAAAGAGTAATATAATTTTGCCTTCTCTCTTCCTGAGATTAAGTCATTTTACTTTCACACGAACAGCACAAGCATAAAATACGAAATGGATTCTATATTAATTTTTGCCCATATACCGTTGTTCATGTACCCTTCTACAGGGTTCAGAAAAATTAAACCGAAATAATCCATAAACTCGTTCTTACACAAATAGTAATGATTATTTCTTATAATCGCATAATCATCTTAATACAAATTAAGGCATAATTCTCTACTACTTGTGTTCTCATGTATTCAAATGATCATCGTGCATGCCTTCGATGTGAGTGGTTCTGAGTTCACTTCTCAGAGGGACAAATATTATTGATGTCAATCCAGCATTGTGTACTATTCTAAACTACCGTGTAAATCGATTTTAAAAGATCTAAACTTGGGTAATAATAATTTGAGAAGCCTGATTCCAAGAAATTACTTTTTAAACATATTCATTCAAACGGTCACGAGAAAAATTATGAATGATGAGACATGGATGATAAGTGCTCAGATGACTCAGAGAATTGATGCAATGAATATAGGGAACTAAAAAAAAGACAGCAGTGGAAAACTTTACGAAAAGAATTTTAACACCATAAACGGTATGCTAAGTCACAGCAAATAAACTTTCCCAACAGAGGTAAATAATCCACTTTTATGCTACCATACCACGCCCTAACTAAACATGCTTGCTACTTTTGAGAAATGGAAACATTCTCTCCTGATTGTTAACTGCAACTTGACACCGCAGCGATCTACCTAAAAATGGTAAATCAATTTCCATTAAATCCTACAGGTACGAGGCAGTGGCACTATACGATAGACTACTTCAGATGAAGCTGGACTGCTTTAGTGTGAACATAGCCCACAATAAAAACAATAATCCTAGAAAGTCAATAATCGTTTAAACGAGTTGTTTGTGCTGTAACCGATGTTACTATAATAAAATAATAGATGCTCTTGACATGCGAGAAAAGAAAAGAGCATACGAGTATCAAAGATTCGAAATGTCCCTAGCTATGAACTGAAGATATACAACTATTAAGGCACCTCTGATACAATTTGCGAATTTATTTCACTTGTAGCCAGTTGTTATAGACTACATAAAAGCAATAATAATTAAATACTGTTGGCATACGTAGCGCAGCTAATGTTGTAGTTAAAACTAAGTTTTCTCTATCAGTGAATTCTAAAGGTGTATAGGCAAAACAGCTTCACACAACTAACTACTGAAGAAACGTGTGATTATAACTATTAAATTGAACTGAAGAGTAAGAACACAAACATTAAGGTATTTGAAGCTATTATATTTGCTACATAGCGTACGCGCCTTTGGCGTGGGAGACCCGGGTTCGATTCCCGGCGGGAGCTCATGTGGTTCGGATTCCACGTTAATCAGTAGGTCCACGTCTCATATAGCCTCGCTGCTGAACGGTACGTTAAACTCAAAATCAACTCAACTATATTTGCTAGAATTACCCATTATAGTATCGTTTATGTATTGTTTCCACGATGTTAGAGTTGATACGCTAACCAGACTTGAAATGACCAGTCATTATATAATGTAAGGCATGAGGTGTGATCGAGCAACAGTGTGTGTATATGTAAATGAATAAACCGTTGATGAAGGCGTGGGGGTTGCCATTGAAAATTTCGACGCCAATAAATATTTAGACGCATTCCTGAGTTTAATCCAATAACCACTCGACACCTAGTATCAACAAATATACTTATTTTTCTAATTGATGGAATGATTTATATTTTTTGAATATATTAGTTCCCATCATTAAAAGTTAACGACTCTGGCACACTTAATTCGATTACCAAAAGTATTCGAAACCTTTCGAAATACTGAAAATCACTGCTGTATACTAACCTTTGGTTCTCTTCCCTCTTCGCTGCTGCGTCTATGCTGATTGTGTTTGGTCCTGTATTTAGAAGAGTCTTCATGTACAGCTTTGGTTTCTGCTACGTGTGTTTCACTTTTGCTTTCACTGCCTTCGTCTGTCTTTCGTTCTGTATTCACCGAATTCTCCACTTCCATTTCCGCCTCCTCTTCGTCGAGGATCTCTCCGTCCTCCAGATCGACCTCCTCCTCCTCCTCCTCTGGGCTGTAATAATAATAATAATAATAATAATAATAATAATAATAATAATAATAATAATAATAATAATAACAAAGAATTGAATCAAATATATTGTTTGCCTTAATGTATTAGTTACTAACTATTTGTACGAACTACTTTCATTCAAACAAGATAATCTACTTCCTGTGCCTCGAGGTAATTTCTTTTAGAAGAGTGGATTCCATCACCTGTTGGGGTAGAAAACTCAAGTTTTACGATTGAATTTAAAGGATTCGAACGTCAGATCATTTAATTTTCTGTACAACTACAAAACTTACTGCAATGCTGATTCATACAACATACTTAATCAATTTCAACCCACCTCCAAGGAAGTATCGAATCAATCCAGCTGTAATCTACACGAAACCAAGAAATCCCATTTCAAACAGGTAAGTCAATCCTCCTCGGAAAATGGACCAAAACAAATGATACGACCCTTGAGAACAAAACCGATTCAATTCAAATATCTTTCGAATTAACAAAATGAAGAAAGAAAAGAAAAAAAGTTCCGTCTCAACCAAAGAAAAATTTAGGGTTCAGCATAAATGGGCAAAGCAGCAGACATATTTTCCAAAAAAATAAATGTAGCCAAATTTTGATTTCTCGACAATCTTATTTGTTAATACGTTACTTGAGAATACGGAACAATGGAGTTGTACGAATGATGGCATTACGTATCAAAAACTGATTTCAATTACTGAACCCTTTCCCGAAAAAAAAAAAAAAAAAAAGTATGAAATTGAAAAGGCTAGATGTTATAATCGACAGGTTGCTACACTGATTTCATCTATTGTGTGTAATGCATAACATTTTCCAGTACTTTATTTATCTTTCTACCGCTGAAACTAAGTAGCAATGGCCTGTTATAGTAGATTCACTATTCACTTGATGAGTACACATTTATACATAGGATGATGATTCGAAATTTCTGCTACAATGATTGTACTTACAAAAACAACCATCTGAAGTTGAAAGTTTGTCCAAATACGAAACGGAATCAATGTTTAGAGCATAATCCATTTTTTCAGCATCTTGTTTCATTCATTGTAGAGAGCGCATTATTTAATACGATAACGCGCAGATTCAATATGATATAGCAAAATTTATTCTTAATTTCCTGAATTCTTAGAACCGAAGTTTAATCCTCGGTGAAGCCAAGATTTATTTTCTGTCCTAACCTTGTTCCAAAGCGGCTTATAGGATTCATGAAGCCTCTGTACAATAGCTTTCTAAAGTTTCTGGAATAACCTAGGGGAAAGGGGTAAACGCGTGCAGCAGAAGTTAATAAAATGTGGAGCCATACCTGCACACCGCCTGTGAATCCCCTCGGTGTATCCCAAATGAAGGTAATAACGCATCGCAGAAATAAGAATACTTTCGAAAGAGAAGCATATTTTGGGGTATCTAAGTTATGAGTTACGAAACAATATGTCTCTTCATATTAAAGTGTTGTATTGTACGTAACACAAATATGGAACTGTATATGTAAGCGGGATGAAAAATGGCTAAAAGCTTGTCACAAAAGGTGGGAAGAGAAGGTTAAACGATAGTTAAAGAAAAATGAAATGAAATCTTTAAGTTTAACGTCCCACGGTTATGCCGGTTAGGCTAAAGGAGACGGTGATAATGAGAAATGAGTGAAATGGTGGAATGAAGAAAGTGGGAGGAAACGGGAGAACCCCGAGAAAACCCACGAGCACGGTGTTTGTCCACCACAAAGTCCACACGGCGCGAACTGGGATCGAACCAGGGACCCCAAGCACCGGAGGTGAACGGATAGTTAAAGAAAGAAAAATACTAAGATTAAGGCGTTACTTATAAACAAACAAAAAAAAAAAAAAACTGTAGATATGGGGAAGGTGATAGGAGGGAAATATAATTGGAATTAATGGATGACCTTTTAACATTAGCAGATAACCCTAGTATACCAAAATTTCTAAATTCACAATAGGTGCTTCCGCAAACATGCAGAATACTTAGGATGAGAACTAAAAAGGTTTTAAAAAGCGCGTCAGAGGGCAGATGGTGACTGCAAGTTCATTAGTTCGATAATTTTTTCTTCTTACTCCCTTTTCGAAGGGGAGAGGAGGAAAACGGTTGCCCAGGCTTGTTATTCACTGGAAACTTCAGGAACATTTAAAAGAGTCCCAGGTGCATTATTTTTACCGCAGCATCCGCGTGCTACTTTCACTCCACCATTTCATTCATTTCTCGTCGCAGTCTCCTTTAGCCTAGCCGGTATAACCGTCGAACGTAAAACTTAGATTTCATTTTTTTTATATATATTTTTTATTTTAAATAATTAAAAGGAATACTAGCGTAAAACATTCAAATTACTGTTAAGAAAATTACAATCTCCCTTCTCCAGACACCAGGGGGCGCACCCACGTGGCGTCCACCGGGTCCGTATTCTTGTCCCCAATATTTCGTAACTCGATATATATGTGCACACTTTCTGAATAAAACTATATTGCTCAGCAGAGAAATGATTCATGTAAAGATTTGACCTTACTCATTATCTGTACTATTTATTTTCTGATAAAACAATCTCTAATTTTATCAATTTTCGTAAGAATGAGGGGCAGTACATAAAAATTCTTTTTGGACATTTGGGAGGGGGGGGTTGTACAAGACCGCTCCCAACAAGAATTTCTGTATGTGCGTCTGCCAGATACTAACACTGATACTGAGTACAGACAAGTTCAACAGGCAATATGAATCACTCGAACAATGTTACCAGGCCTTTTATCAAATAGCATTATGTGTAAGATATCCATCACATTTTCATATCATGGAAATGCTGAATTTCAACATGCGCAATTTCGAATTAAAAAAAAAAAAAAAAAAAAAAAGTAGATTAGCGGGTCCATATCAGCGTATCAGAAATCTTACATACGTAATTCAAAAATGCATACTTCATCAACATGCAATGGGTATGCAAAACATTTCCTGCATGATATTATTCCCAGGCATGCTCTCAACAGAATTTTTAGATATGCTCTGACTTTAAGGTGGGTCCAAAGCAGCCGGAAAGCTTCACCGGGAAGTATTCGAGACCGCCAGCACTACCAGAATAAAGTGCTGCGATGCTTTGTTTCACGCTTATAGGTCAGAAAAAAAAAGTCAAATATACCGTGATAAAATACATCGCAGGCATGCGTTATCCCAAGCACGAGGACCCACGAAGCTGACGTTTCCTAACACTTCCGATTCATTACCTTTGCCTTACTTTGGACCCATCTTGAAATCAGAGTTTATCTGAAAATCCTGTTGAGAGCATATCTGGGAACTATACCCTGTCCTTAATCCCCTGCACACTCATTGTTCACTGATGAAATATGAATTTTTGGATTGCGTAGTATGACTTCCTTTACGCTCCTCGATCACCGCCACTCCCCGGTTTTTCGAATTCGGAATAGCGAGGGTTGAAATTTCCCTTCTCCACAATTCTGTACAGTTCTAGCACTGAAACTATGTATTTTCCCAAAGATGTATATAAACTTTTCTCATATTTTGATATGAAGAATCAATCCCCTCTTACAGTTTATCAGTATAGTTCATTCTCAGCTGTCTGTACTTTAGGTTATTTTACATTGTGAACACCAAGGGAGATTACGTTTCTGAATGAAGTTCTGCACGGCTAAATAAACAAAGGCACTATTCCAACATTCGTATAACCCTGATTCAATGTGTATTCACGTTCTCAATAGCAAGGCTATAGATAACGAGACCGTTTAAAGCAGGATCCAACCGCTGTACTCCATTTGCTTCTCTCCCGCCGAATCGAAGCCAGGATCTCATAGCCTATATCAAAGGCGATAACACTTCCCGTCAAACTAACAAAAACAACTGATGGTGGGGGGGGGGGGGATACAACAGTGATGACTGAACGCAGGACTCGAGAGACTCGCACCTCGCGATCATGACAACCTACGGAATGAAAATTCAAGTTTACCTACGTTTTTGGTGAAATGGGCCATTCCAAATCTGGACCATTCTCATAGTTTACCAGGTCCTGGGGGGCGCCCCCCTAAAATTTTCATGGTAGGCTTGCAAATTAACTATAATACGGTTGAATCGCCCCCCCCCCAACTTCTGCCGCCCCCCTACATTTTTGGGTTGGCTACGGGACTGTAGTTTACCACTGTTCTACTGGGTCCAAACAAAACGTAATAGTAGCACGTTGCAGCTGATTCATATTCAGCCGAAGGTTTAAACATCTGAGACTATCTTGCTTTCATTGGTCAAAAACTGGATTATTTCAGAATTGTACTTGTTGAAACTATGGAGAAAACACGAAACTCTGGTTGTTCCTATGGAAGCGTCATTCATCATATTGGTCCTGAGATAGGAAATGAATAATTATACCATCGAAGTACTTCATTAAATATTCAACGTTGTAATCAAGGTCATTGTCGAAGTCCGATCTCACTTATGACCAATAATAATACAATGGATAACGCAATTCGAACATGGGCGCCCGAAGAAAATTTTCTAGTGGGGGGGGGCTCAAATCTCGGGTTCCTATATTACGCTTGGTATTTTTTATTTGTATTAAGAAAATCTTAAGAAACTTTGTGAACCAGGGGGAACCTGCCCTCCCCTTCGGGCGCCCATGAATTCGAATGATTATTATAGTTACACCACATTATCCAAATTACCTCATTCCAAAATTATAGCAAGAAAAAAAAAACAATAACTCATTATTTGCTTCTACAATCTGAAAACGCTACATCTGGTGAAGAAAAAATCCAAGTAGTCCCGCTGAAAATATCAAAGAATGGGATGCAGACCAGTTAAAAGCCCGCCATTTTACAGGTTTAAATATCAAAAGGCGAAACAATCACGAGACAATGAAACATACGGGCGCCAACGCATAAGTGGAGACTATTATTGAATGAACAATGTCCGCTCCACATGGTATCCTTGCGGAAAACGACAAATTACACTCAATTTTAACAAAATGCGTCAAAAACTTCCCTAGTCCTAAGTTAACCTGACATACAATACTCTGCATATTATTATGTATGTAAAACAAAAACAAAAACAAAAAAAAAAAAACGCGAACAGAATACTGACCCAACGTGGTGTGACCTAGGCTCGAATTAGACATTACATCCTGGCCACTGAATAACGGATTTTTTTTTTTTTTTTTAACCGCATGCCGTCATTACAGATCATATCTATTACGTAAACAAAGCTGGGTTGGTCAAATTTAGGCACACTACATTTTACAAAAATTACAGGTAAAAGCTAAATGAAATACTTGGAATTCTATTGTTTCACTTACACACACATAATCATTGTCATTCTCCTTACGTATGCCCTAGCCAATTGTAGACAAATTGGTGATGACTGTTCACCTTCAGATATAAATTAAATTCTCAGTGAATACATTGTATATTCAAATGGGCATTCAACACAAAGGAGTATCGTCGATGGTGGACTAAAACAAAGAAAAATGAATGACGATTATACGTCACATGCAATAAAAGAAAGGAAAAATACTGCGAAAAGTAAACCTGTTCAATAACCATAATATAAACGTACGGGATTTTCTAAACTGAGCTAAGCTTTTTACGAAGTTGCACTTTACGATATTCACACTTTATAATCTAGAGAGCAGAGAACATAAACCTTCTCTTTCCCTTGAACAATTCAATTATTTATGATGCGCGCCACTCACACTTCGATATCTCGAGCTTCGAGACAATGCGCACTAACGTGACATCTGGATCAAACATTCTCGGTCAGCTTCCATCCCGGGGTTTCGCGCATGAATATAGCAATGTAGCCGGAAGCCAAAAGGATCATGAATGAGGGGCCCACGCTCGATTATACTGTCCTAGCTCTGCAGTTTATTTTTAGTTCGACGAAATAGATTCCATTTGCAGAACATAAGTACAGAATACACACAGTACCCGAAATGCATATTGAGAAGCGAAATTGGTATTTTACCCGCTGATTCGTATTTTTGTCAGGATCAAATATATTTATTTCAAGGTTATCCTTAATCTGTTTTGACGATTATAAGTCGGGTACCGGTAATATTATTTTATAGTATTCAAAGAATACATATCAGAACATTACTGAATGTCAATGTGGTGACGTAATATGAATTCTATCTTTACCAAATACGAATGTAGTGACGTGATATGAATTTTATCCTACACATTCCGTCCACCTCCTGTAGCATAAATTGTACGTCTCTAGTCGCCAGGAATTTTGCATTTTAAAAGCAATGAAAGTTGATATTAAGTAGAAAACTAGGTATCTCTTAATAGTGTTGAATATTTGCCCTCTAGGTTCTTTGCTTTTTTTATTTATATGAGAATTATTTTTGTTTTCTTGAAAATGAACCGGAATTTCATGACGCGATTTTACTATTTCCAAGTATATTTAAATGTTCCTTGCATTTTGTGTTTGAGTGTATGTGGCCCCGTGAAGCGTCTCGCAGTGGCGCAATTAAAGCCTTGGAAGCCCCCCGCAAACAGCGTGAAGTGGGGTCCCTTCTCCACGTCTCACTTCATGATCTGGGGACCTCCGCAATGCGGAGTCTGCGGGTCCCTTATATACACTCCTGGCGTCTCGCCTTTTGGTGTGAGCGGTCCTGGAATCGATTTCCGAAGCGGGCACTCGATCGAAAACGTGTAAAAGCTATTCCAGGCCAGTTATTCTGAGTGAAGTTCTTTTGGGGGGGAGAGTCCTCATTTACATCAGGCTTGGGGCCGCGGTGGCTCAGTGGTAGGGCGTTCACCTCTGGTGCTTGGGGTCCCGGGTTCAATCCCAGCCCTGCCAAGTGAACTTTGTGGTGGACAAACACCGTGCCCGTGGGTTTTCTCGGGGTTCTCCCAATTTCTTCATTTCACCATTTCATTCATTATTCATCATCACCGTCTCCTTTAGCGTAACCGGCATAACCGTAGAACGTAAAACTCGAAGATTTCATTTATTTTTAATTTTGACATCAGGCTAATGCCGGGATGGTACCTAACATGCAGGTCCCAGATCGCTTCCTTCCCCGAATAGTGTGCTCGTCGTGGGACGTCATGTCTCATGTGACGGGCTTAAGGCTGTATTGACTACATACTATTAAAATTATGTATGACTGACAAACAGACTTAAAAAACGAATTGGTAAAATCAGACCAAGAAAATAAATCAATGGGCTGGAAAAAAATAATGACGCAGGAATTCTGAAATCTTTCAGCTTTACATTCTATGATTATCCTGTGTAGGCTGAAGGAGACTGTGTTGAAGAGAATGAATTTGAAGTAATGGAATGAAGGAAGGAACTAGGAGAAAATGGAAGAACCTCGTTAAAAATTACGCACACTGTGCTTGTCCACCACAAGGCCCACTTGGCGCGAATTTATGATCGAACAACGAGCGCTCTTTCTGTGAGCCACCGCAGCTCCGCGCAGATATTCAATACCGTGGCGTGAATAACCATAACGTTGAAGAAGAACGAAGGACACAATGTGTAACGTAAAGTTACTTCCAACGACTTTTTTTTTTCTTTGTACGTGATCTGAATATTAATAAGTATAGGAGGTTCCAGTAAAATATCAAGTTTCACCTGCATGCACACAATTCTCACCACTGAAGAGAGAAATCTGCTGATATAACACAACCTTTTTTTTTCTTCTGTAATAGAAACTGCGTCGCCATGTTATCTGATCATGTCGTCAAATGTCGCAGTTCACAGTAACAAGCACCGACGGGATAAAATAAGCACATAAAACAACTTACTACATTACTATACACAGTCGTTTCTACATTCTTTTCCCAACCTACCAGAAAATGTACAGCAATATCGACCCACTCACATGTAGCTCTATTACCTACAACCTATTTATAGGAAAAGGAGATGAAGGCTGATTAATGGTATAGAGCGCTCGCCTCTAGTTTGAAGAGCTCTTAGTTCAATACAGATTTTGGTGGATGGAGGCTAAGTGATATAATTTGGTTAAATAAACACTAAAAGGCAGTCGAGTGCTCTAATCTCTTCTGCAAAGGGTTCTCGGTTCGATCCCAGATCAAGTAAGTTTTTGTTGGACATCATCATCTCGCTCATACCTTTTCTCGGGGTTGGGTCATTTCTCCCACATGGGGGCCGCGGTGGCTCAGTGGTAGAGCGTTCACCTCTGGTGCATGGACATGATGTATACTAAAATTCCAAAATGAAATTTCGTGACTTTTTCATGAACTTTTCTTTCCCAAACCATAAAATTTAGCAACATTCTCGAGAACAAATTTGGGTGCGAATTGGGTCAAATTTTCAGGCATGCGATAGAAGTGTCCTTTGCTTGCGATTTGGTAGCGTCTAAAGCCGACGACAGACATTTTTAGTGGTAAATTTTGACGTTCTATAGAACAAAATTTTCCAGTCTATACTTGTACAGATAAAAAAAAAATCGTGACCTAAAGGCTAAATTTCGTAACTTTTTCTTGATTTTCATGACCGTTTTCTGATTTCATGATTTTTCCATTACTTTCGTGACCGATAGACACAATGAATTGAGTTCTTCTTGGTTCGATCCCAGCTTGCGCCAAATGAACTTTGTGGTGGACAAACCGTGTGCGTGGGTTTTTTCTCGGGATTCTCCCGTTTCCTCCCACTTTCTTCATTCCACCATTTCATTCACTTCTCATCATCACCGTCTCCTTTAGCCAAACCGACACAACCGTAGAACGTAAAACTTAATAAAGATTTCATTTCACTTCCTCCCATATTCCCATTCCACTTATTATGTAATCATTCTTTTTTTTTCAATCATCCGTCTTCAATAGCTTAATAGAGTTAAGATTGAAACGTTAGATTAATTTCATTGTCCTTTTCTTTTCGAAATAAAATTGTGCTTATATCACTAGCCCAGTGGTTCTCAACCTTTTTGACTGACTACATACTACAGTATACTGAAAGTCCTGGATATCACAACACACTTGTTTGATACTTTTATCATAGTTAATAATAATAATAATAATAATAATAATAATAATAATAATAATAATAATAATAATAATAATAATAATAATAATAATAATAATAATAATATCTATTATAATATTGAAACCAACTTTTTTATAATGACACTAATTCTATATTATTATTGATACCGGTGAAGATGTTGACTGGTATACAATCTCTCTCGATTTTAACTAATTATTATCAAATTCTACATGATTTTTAAATTCTAAAATTTCGCGACATACCTTAAGGGGACTGCGTGACACACCAGTGTGTCGCAACACATCGGTGAGAACCACTTCAATAGCGTAACAGATTTTCGTAATTAAAACAGAACTTAAGTTTCGCCTCGTACATAATACTCTCTCACACAAATCCTATTATCACTTTTTATATTTTTAAAATCTTACTTCATGTAAAATCAGCAAAGTCCGCGTTACAAATTACCAAGTCTTTACTAATTGCTCTTGGATTAAGTTTGATTTCAAACAGTGATATATATTTATGCAATATTTGTAACATATATACTGTATGTGCAGCATTAAATCTAACGCCCTGCCCCCAGGAAAGAAAAATGTCTGAGATCTTAATGAAAATGAAATGAAATCTTTCAGTTTTACGTCGAGGTTCGAACCACGAACACCATGTACTAGAGGTGAGCGCTCTAGCCACCGTGCCCCCCGGAGATCTTAATAATTCTAAAACTAAATTTTAAAAAGTATTGCCTACACTTATTATTAATAAGGATGATTTTCGTATCACAGGAAAAAAATGAAACACAGGGGCGGATCCAGGACCGACTTCTGGGGGGGGGGGCGGTGGGTTGTCATACTGCTATTTTTAAGGGCTCCAAACTTTGGGATGGGTTTTATTTATATATATAAAATAAGAAATTTTCCTCTTCTGGACCGGGGCGATCGCCCCCTGGATCCGCCCAAGCTTGCATTTTCAAGTACTATTCAGTGTATGTTATGTTAGGGGGGGAAGAAGAGAAAGAGAGAGAGAGATCGGCATTAAGCCATTTTATCGGCCTTGGTCCAAGTCTATAGAGAGGAATTGTTTAGAATAGCAATATACTAAGTGACATCTTTATACTGCTGGGAGGAGGGACTGTCAAAGTGATTGGTTCGATTCCTTTTATTGACTTCTTAGCCACATCGCACTTAGCTTCCACAGGAAGATTTTGTGTTCAAATGTCGCTGCGAACGTAAAAGGAATGTTGGCTAAGGCTTTCCCAAGAAACGTAACGCATTACCATATCAAGGATAAACAGGTAAGGAAGACCCTAATATGTGTTTTGTGTTTTGCACAAATAAACAGCCTAAGCACTACAAAAGTTCATGTTTTTATTTACGTAAAATAAACTTTCGGGTTAAAATGTTTTTCTAACGCTCCTCAACCAACAAGAAAAGTATCATCTCATGTCCAAAAGACAAATAGAGCAAGCTTGATGAAGCTACTCACTTATTTCCACCGAATGGATAATACTAGTGTTTCCCTCGGGGCCCGCCACGAGACATTAAAAAGGGCCCGCAGGACTTTTTTTTTTTTTTTACCTTACCATATTGCTACCATCTGGAATATTTGCAGTGTACATTATCCAGGTTTCAACCAATTTAAAGGAAAAGAATACAAACAGAGAAAGGAGGAAATTACAACCTAGGCTAAAAGATGCATCAGCCATCACTTTAGGTTAGTGATGAATTCATGAGCTTAACTGGTATGATCTTTCTTTTTCGCAATATCTGCATTCATAGCAGTATTGTCTTGTCATAAATTTCATTTTTATGATATGAAATATTATATATAATTTTATGGCGGGTTGCGAAGAACTGGCGGTCGCTATAAGGGGTCCGCGACATCAGAAAGGTTGAGAAACGCTGGTTTACACTAATAGACGCATCACTCTCCTTAAACAAATAAAAACACTTTATTCCTAGAAGGGCAGTGTCTTTAAGATTTTTTGGGAGGTAAGGAAGACTCCACCGATATAATTAGTTCATCATTGTATATAAGGCGGTATTTAGGTATTTTACGCTCCCAGGCCTAAGACAATTTCTCAATTTCCCTTTATTTATTCGTATATGCTTAAACAATATGACCACAGCTGCCTAAATTGAGCCACCAGCAATTGGGTGGATCGTAAGAACCAAATGCACGGATTATGCTGCAGCATCGCTGTTGTTTTCAAAATAGATCTCCCTTAAATTTATCCCTCGTGAACGGCCTTCTTTTCGCGTACGATAGCATTCTAACTAGCACGCTAATGATTTTTGTACATTTAATAATTCCATGCAAGATAAGCTTACAAAAAGCGTTGGAAGAGAAGCAAAGCTGAATCAAAACGTTTACAGTATCCTTCAAAACAACCGACATATGTATAAAAACTGAAATAATAACTACTTCTTTAACCTTCAAGGCTCATGAACGCAACTCAAACCTTGATAATACAAGGTCAAAACCACTTCTCTACAGGTTTACTGCTAATCTCTTGCTTCTGAACTTAAGCGGTAAGGAGTACGAGTTGATTCTGCCTTTCGACTATGCCAAGCTGTGTTGTAAATCAAACACCATAGATAAATGTGTGTATTCATTTCTGTTTTCATCGAATTCCCGAGAGATTTTAATCTATTTACACGAACCAAAAGCTGGGACTGTACAGCACTCAAAATTGTCACTCTATTACTCCAATTCTACAGTATATAATACATAATATTGGGCTAAATGAAACTCAGATTGACTTATTTCCTAGCAAATGCTAATTATATTTAACTAATTAATGGACAGTTTCAGAAACACGCTTATTTCCGTTTCAGTCTGGTCGACAAATTCCCAGTAATTTTTAAAATTGACATTTCGTTTAATACAATTGGATTTTCTGTTTACAGAATTTACTATTATAATCAACATAGAATGTTGCACAGTGGGTGCAGGTGCACACACTTTAACTTCGGTCTTCATTTGTCTAAGAAGTTTAAAATGTGAAACATGTACTCTTACACACTTAGATTTCCTCAGATTTTTCCTTGAATACATTCATAGTTTACATGTATGCACTTTCTTTAAATATGTGCATAACCGTATTTATTACATATATGTCAGTATTTCTGTTTTACTCTGTTCAATCTCTCCCCAATCTGCACCCATGTGTCAGTTGATAATCAATCACCATGATAACTTTCGCCATGGGAGACGAAACATTTTTCAATCGTTTTAAGTGATTGTTAAGCGAAGTTAATGAAACCAGTTAAAGCACAACAATGAATGCCTTCGACGGTGAACAAGTATATAATAACACCCTGTAGATAGTTACGTATCACTTTTCATTCTCCATCTCTATTATATACGGATATCCTTTAATTCGAACGGGTTATATTACCGTATCATGGAAGAAGCAAAAATTACTCTCTGAATCTCATTTCGCTATTTCTAATTACACCTATACAAGCTAGTCGTATACAGTCTTAAATGAAACTGAACTCTCTACCAAGTCACTTGGGGGACGTGATCAATTCATCGCGATTCCAAAGCCCTTGTTGATTTTAATCGAACATAACGTAGATTTGGCTTGATCCGATACAAACTTATTCTAAATTTGATAGTTCGCAACGAAGCACTCACCAGAATATATATTATAGTTAATTTCAAAATTTTCATAATACTTCGACAACTATCCACTCTGTATTTAACTTCTAAATCTAACCCATCTTCAGTTAGGAAGCATTGAAATTAATGTTTATGTTTAGATGAAAGGAACCAAACGTTTCGAGCAAGATAAGTGCTAATTGAAAAATACCAAACTTAACCTAACATTAACAGGAATTAGCGAAATTGTCGGATTGTTTCGATTCGAATAAAGGATTCCCCTCTAAACATTGGCGGAAACTGATCCGTTACACTTAGTACGCACACTGGAAGTATTATGCACTTATCTAAAAAGTTACGAACAGCTATGTTTTACCTTTAAAAGCAGAGGAGTGAGTCAAATAGCCTAGGTCTATATCACACATCAACAATAAAAATAATAATCTACTTTTGAATTCGGAGTTATACATACGGTACAAGGAAATTTAAGATCAAATATGCTATGATCATTCGCTTGCAGTTAATGCTTATTACCAATAGATCAGATATTTCACTTATTGTGAGCGAAGAATAGCATAATGTTCTGTATACAATTGTATGCATTCCTATCCAAAATGATGTGTGTTCCATGGTTAGGCCTAATACATTACATATTTGCGTACTTGGTAAAAACTGCCTCTATTCCAATAATTAAGTGCTACTAACCATTCGACATTTCACGTTTTTCTGGCACAAAAGAACAATGTTAACTTTTCTTAATTATTAAAATGTAATTTAACACAACACGATGTGCCCACTGGCCTACATTTACACTTCCATAAATGTAATATCATGCTAATGCATGCTAACGACGTCACGTAATTGTTATATTGTGCCACGTCTCTTAGTTTACAAACGAAAAGTCAACATAACATGGGATGGAAGATTTAATACTTGGAAGAAAATGTGTTGTGACCTATTTCTATTACTAATGCTCTATCTTTTGCCTATTGGTCTTTAACAAAATACAAACAGCCTATATCCGTAATTATATTATGAATTACAATGTTGTTATCAGTTCCAACCTTTGGACATTGTTGATACAACTGAAATTTGAATTGTTCACTCGTAACCTTTATCAATACATATCGAGTTTTATCATTATTCATGTTTATAGTAAAAATTCAAGAGTAACTGACATACGAAGCTATACTGAAAGTCAGAATGAGCTGTTACAATTTTGAGATTCATATTATAGTATAAAGTGTTCCGAATTGTTGTTTCTATATTTTCATTTCGCGTATATCAACGGTTAACATTTCATAATTATCATCATCGTGAACCATGAATTATCGTAGTTAATGCTGATAAGACGAAGATTATGCTTGGGCTTACATATTATACGATAGGCCTATAAGATCATTAGTTATGGCAAAACTTTACGCTAAGAGCGATGAGTTATCAAATTACGAGTTGGAACCAAAAGGTTTCAATAAAAGTCTAATTCTTTAATTTAATTTGATCGCTGTGACTTATTTACAAAATTCAATTTATAAGTTGTTTACTCACTATGAATGCATAAGGCCTAATCAAGAAGGGAATCAGATAACCCCTTGAACACGGGTTTCTTGTTTTCGTTGTCTTTTAGGACTATGTGGATTATTGAAATAATTGCAACGTTATTTGATCTTTTTAAAAATCGTTATCACAAACTTATTTACGAAATGGGGTAAAATAGCATGTATTTCCACTCGATTCATAGAAGCAATGCCATCACAAGATATGTCGAAATATCAGCGCTTCGTAGAAAAAAGAAAACAAAAGCGGATCGACAGTGCATAGATAACGCTCAAATGAAGGTCTGGCGGGCGTCCAAGAACTCGTTCTCATATCTACAAATAGAAAGGCAGCTTCCGTGAAGTTAAGTAACACAGTATACTGTGTATGTTATATATACACGAATTACCCATTTGCAAAACAAGCAGCACATTTCCTTGCACAAATATCCAACTTTTTTCATCATACTTATCTACATACCGACCAATGATGTATATTTTATGTATTTAGCAGTTTCTTACGGATCTAATTCTACAAAGGGAGTTATTTTTATTATTGTTTATTTTAAAATCTAACTGAGAGTTTCTTTATATGGCTGTTTCTATACACAATAACACAAAACTAGAAAATAATACCAAAAACAATCTGTAGATAACACAAAAAATTCGTTTTCCGTAATGCTTTCAAACATCATTACACTCGACCAAATACCGCTCACTGTTACTCAACTTCCTAATTGAAAGCAAAGTGTACTTTTCACTACGTATATTGTCAAATCTAAGATTGTTCTTACAAATTGTTGACAGTTTCTGTTATCTATTATTCAGCTTATGCAATCAATTTTCAAGAATTCACGAAGTATTCTAGAAGGGGGACATACGAAGAAAGAGAAAAAAAAGCCTGTCGAGTTAGATTAAAAAAAGAAAGTACATAGAAAGTAGCAGCTGAGCATACAGTTGACCTGAGAAAAAAAGTCGGTAGCTATCTAATACAACGTTTGTAAATCGCATTCCGAAAATGCACCTGCCTGGAGAGCTGATAAGTTTTTCCAGTACTTTTCTAAAACATGAAGCAAATATAGGATTGAGTATTTCGCGGATAGCGTATTGACGCGGGAGACCCGGGTTCGATTTCCGGTGGGAACTCATTTGGTTCGGATCGCATGTTTAGCTGTAGACACATGTCTCATATAGCCTTACTGCTGAAAGGAGCACTAAATTCAAATCAAATCAAATAAATGGATTGAATATTTCATTATCTAGTTCATTATCACCGATTTAAGCAACAGAATCAAAGAAATTTGGTGGTTAAGTGGGTGTCAACCTTATTTACCAGTATTTATTTATTATTTTTTTAAAAAAGAAGAACTAGAGATTAGACTAAATGCACACAGAAATGACAATACAGAACAAATAATGAGAACATATGAAAGCATTTTTGGAAAAAAAAAATGAAAATGAAATTTTTGAGTTTTACGTCCCACGGATATGCTGGTTAGGCTAAAGGAGACGGTGATGATGAGAAATGAATGAAATAGTGGAATGAAGAAAGTGGAGGAAACGGGAAAACCCCGAGAAGGATGCTGAATTCATTTGGCTTGGTCTCATGATAGCCCTAGGCTGGAAGGTGATAATAAATAGGTTCACTTGATTTGCATAGTAAGTAGCCTATTTACAACTTAATAATACGGGACACCAAATCACTGAAATATAAAGATCGTGTAAATGTAATTTTGCTATTTGGAGGAGAGAACAAATCCAGAATGCGATCGATTTAAATATCACCAGGTCAACAAAAAGAATTCTTTTGCGCTGAACAAGAACTCTAAAATCAATAGAATTGTGAAGCTTCAGTGAATTCACGTCACCAACCATTAATCAGCAGATTTTACGTCAGCAGAAGAATGCCGCTTTAGCGATATGCGTAGAATCAATACAAGTAGAACTGAGATCTATCTTCCAAGAAAATTTCTTCAATAAAGCTTTGAAAAAGAAAAATTCAAGTATTACGTTAAAAACTTTTAACCAATTAGATTTCATGGACTTGGACAAAAAGTTTCAAAGATAAAAACGAGGTATGACAGAAAATGGTTTTCTTTTAAATGCAGGTGCCACGAATAGACACATTGCAACGACGATTTTGGTGTACGTGACCCACATTCGATTCTCGGTCTTCATTAGCTTTTCTCACGCATCATCTTAAGTCTGATGCACATTAAACCCTCAGATTCCCCTCGTTCTAGCTAAAGAATTACTTCTATTCTTCTACTTAAGGTGGATCACTAGGTGTTCTCGGTGCTATGATAAAAACTGCTTGAATTGTGCGTCGCTGCCAGGTAGTGTTGGAGTGTTTACTGGTGCCAGATAATAAAGGAAGTAATCATGGTATTCTGCTTGAATACTTACTGGAGAAATTAGTTTTTGACCTTTATCCCAATTCACAGCTAAGTTCTGCTTCTCAAACTACAACGCTAGAATCCAGAAATTTAAACGTACAAATTTGGCAACAACGCATTATGGCGTTCTGCGCAAGTTTCTTCTCAAAATCTATTTCCTTAAATGTAAATTAATATTTAAATAAAATGTGAAACATAACACGAAAAACTGTCAAACAATATATCTATTTTGTAATAAGATTGTTACTTTAAAGTACTTTACACATTCAAATAAATATTTCATAAAATTGAACACTTTTTGTAAGATCTAACATCAAGTGCCATCTTCCGGGTGGTGATCCACCTTAAGAGTCTTCATCTCGGCGAAATTAAAATACCGCTAATTTTACAGTAATTGTGATATCTTCCAATAGATGAAAGATAATCGAAATATGGATCAAGACCGCCCTAGACAATATTATTTTGCGTGAGGTACCGTTATCAGAAGTCACCAAGTGGCTTTCCGTTTCCATCTGTTTAGAAACGCGAAAATAAATGCCGATATTCAAAATGGCTCGAAATCGAAAGCAGATAAGTGAGTCGTGATAACGGTTTCTCATGTAAAATAACATTGTCTAGGGCGCTCTTGTTCCACATTTCGATTACCTTTTATCTATTTGATATCGCATAATTACTGTAAAATTAGCGGTATTTTAATTTCGCCGGGATGAAGACTCTTAAGATGGTCAATAAATTGCAATTTTCTTCCTTTCCATATTTTTCCTACTACACATAATCCCTCACAATTCAGTATCATGATTATTTTTCCCAACGCGATCGTTATTTCCATGTCTGTAGCCAGAACAAAACCAGTTTACGAAAGCACACTGTTTTACACCATTATTGCGAATTATTTTGGAAGCTAGAAAATGTAGTTGAAATTACGCCCATTCGCCCACGATTCATTCTGTAATAAACTTTAAGACTAATTTTAAATATTTATATTCTCTCTTTACTGCTCAGGTTTATCATCAATAAAATGTCTTCGAGTTTTACTATAGAATGAACGGAATCCATATAACTTACTGTTATGGTTCAAGAAACATGAAAGTGCAGTGAGTTAGCCAGATGATGCCAATCCTGTATCAATCTGATCTAGTGAAGCAAACATTACCCACAGCTATAAGATCAAGTGGATGGGGTAGGAATGTAGTGATTTGGGTTCTTGCTTAACATTGGTGCTAACTTCTTAGGATTGATTGGGATTGTACCTTTAAATATAGGGTTCTGGCTGATTTTGTCTCCATTGCTGGTGATTGTTAATTGTATCAGCGTAAATTGAGGTCTTGGGCTGTACCTTGAAGTGTATTAAATGAAACATGTTCTTTCATTCCACGGGTGGCTCTCAAGAGGTCATATTTGCAATTTTTTATATATATATATATGCCCATATAGTTACAAGTTTATCTAGCGTACTAATTCTTTTACAATTTCCGAATCTGTATAAAGCTTTGTTTCCCTAACTTGTTGCAATAAAATTTAACTTTTTTTTAATAATGAGACTTCCCTTGAGAGCCGTCACTGTGTCCAACGTTCAAATATACACGACAGATATTGTTTTTTTTTTCTGAGTTTTCACGTGTAATTTTTTCACTACTCATTAACTAAATTGTGCTTTCATTTACGTCATACATAATGCCGCTATTTAATCAGAGGTGCAAAAAACAGGTTGATACAGTATGCCCCTTGAATGTTAATGAACAACTACTATAAACCACCTTGATCATGTCTAATATAGGCTAATAAATTTGTGAATTCGGCGCATTGTGTATTCTCATTTTTAAAAAAGTGTATTTATTTATACACAAGAAAAACGTTTAAAACAACTCCCAAGTACAAATTAAGACTTTTTTAACTACAAGTGTTGTTGCACTTCCTGTTCTTTAGCTACATAATAAAACTTTCCAGCAGATATTATAAGTATAGAGAAAGTTTTTTTTTTTTTTTTTTTTAGGCCGCGTTGACAATGCCGATTTCATAGAAAGATCGCATATGATATTTTTTAACAGACCTAAATTTTGTAGTTACTTTAATACAGTAATTACATTACTATTTACATGAAAATGTATAACATTGTAACATATTAAAAAGATTAAGTAGTAAAATATAGGGCCTATCATTCATTTACTTTTTACTCACTTTCTTATATATTTCACATTCGTTAATATAGTTTATCATTATTTGCAATAGGGCCAGAAGGTCCTATAGATTTACCACTGTGGTACAGAATATACGAGTAAGAATCGGAAACTAAAGTTACAAAGCCGATATTTCTGTAGTTTCGTCTGTTATAGAAGAATGAGAAGTAATTTTAATACATGAAGTTGGTAATTGTGTCGTTTCAGCCACCCACTATCTACGGCACTAGTTGTATGTAAACTCAAAATGGCGACTCGTTTACAAAACTGGTATCGCGAAGAAGTCCGCTAAGTTATTCTATTTCTCTGGGCGAAACATGTAAGCGCGGCTGTATTCACCGGCAGCTTGAAGAGGTTTACGAAGAGACCGTAATGTCTCGTCAGCGTGTAGCATAATGGTGCGGCTGGTAGGAAAAACGTCACCGACGAGGAGTGCAGTGGAAAAGCCCAGCATTGCATCAACAGTTTCGCTGGGTTTTCGACCACCCTCCTTACAGTCCGGGCCTCGCTCCATGCGACTTTCACCTGTTTCCGCACTTGAAGGAGCACTTAGAAGGTTGTCGCTTCGATTCAAACGAGGTAAAACACTTCGTGACAACGTGGATGAACACGCAAGGACACGATTTTTACCAGGACGAAATTTTCGAACTCATCACACAACATAAGTACCTCAATCGATCTGGCAACTATGTCGAAAATCTACCTAATATATTTACTATCTGCTGGCTATATTGGTTGTATGAAATAAAGACTTTGTAATCTTATATTCTGATCAGTCCTCGTATAAAACTATTCTCTTTTTTTTTTTTTTTTTCAGATTACCGACGTGTCTTTACCGAATTACAGAAACGTTAGTATAGAATGGTGTAAAAAGAAAAGTTATGAGCTAGTAACAGTGAAGGGAAACGGATCGAGGACAGAGCTTTCGGACAAGCTAACGGCATAGATACTTGTAGTTATAGTTTTGAAAAAAAAAAAAAAATAATGTCTCAGTAATTACTGATTACATTCAAGTAGTAGTATCAGTTTAGTTTGTACCTTAATACTGATGTGTTAAAAACGTTTTATTTTCAAACAACCCAAAGATCTAGAGTACGTTTAAAAAACATTTCGACATGCACCAGGCGTGAAATCTGGTATCGTCAGTGAATAACCTACAGTTTTTGAAAATGTACTTTGTATTCTCCTACAAAACAAAATATTTCTCTGCTTCTAATTTGAATCTAATGGATTCACATTCTCTTGTTTTCACAAAGCAAGGATTATGTGCACATCCACGTTCCTCTTTTACAAATACTACTCTGAGAAGTTAGAAAGCAGACAGCCATCAAAAAAGTATATGCAATACGTATTTGCTAGCATAAAGGAAAATAACGACTTATTATCTTTTCAGACACGCAAGTTTACAAGGACATATTTTCCACAGCTTATTCATTATCAGTGTTCACAACGAGTCGTTTTATTATCACGTAAGAAACGTAGTTAGTTAACAGATATTGCGCAGCATTTTCTTACGAGTGCTATAATTACTCCCTTGCTATTTTTCCTCATATCTAAAATATATTTCTTACACTATTCAAAGCAGAGTTATACCTGCGTTAGGTTTTCCTTATAATACATACATACGAAAGAAAATAATTTCCTATATATTTTAGCAAAATAGAAAAATAAATCTTTTGGAAGAATTTTGAAATGCTGCATTTCTTCTTCTGGCCTTTACGGAAATAAATTTCCCGCTTAGAGTATTAAATATTTCTGTTATTTTGTTTCATCAGCCCACTGATTCATATGGGGATGATGAGAAATGAATGAAATGGAGGAATGAAGAAAATGGGTGGAAACGGGAGAACCCCCGACAAAACCCACGCACACGGTGTTAGTTCACCACAAAGTTCACTTGGGGCAAACTGAGATCGAACCAAGAACCCGATGCACCATAGGTGAACGCTCTACCACTGAGCCTCCGCGTGACAGAAATCTACTCCACATCCGGTTTCAATATTAAGAAAACCACACCAAAACCAAACTTCTTTACGTGGTGTACATTTACACTGCCACCTTTTGTTTTGTTCAAATGTCTTTGTTAGTAAAAAATTATACTACCGGTAAGTGTTTTAACAATATTTTGACATCGTAAGGGGGCGTTTTAACCAGTCCTGAAGAACAAAACAATATGATCACTTAATTCCAGACATTGGCGTTATTTACGGGGAAGGGGGGGACAGGAAGGGGCAATTCACCACCCCAAGAGTTTGAGGAATACATATACTTTAATCCATTGTCTACTAATATAGGGTGGCCAAACGTAGGTACAACAGTCCCGTACAGTCCCAATTTCTTATTGTTATCCATAGTTTCTTTATTATTTGTTCTTAACATGTTTTTACTTATATCTTACGCTCGAAACAGCCGAAGTAAATAAACCTATAAGCTAGAATGTTATACTTGATCAATGCAGGGGTGTATACCTACTTTTGGGCCACCTTTATACAAGTACAAAACATGAAAGTTATGTTGCTGGTGCTCTTGTCCCCCTCAAGCGAAGTCTGAAATGACGCCCCTCTTTGAAGAAAAAGACACAATTTCTTACATAAATCAGTTGGCTGAAATCAAGGATGACGCGGGGACTGGACACCGTTGAGTCCTAGTTTATAAATAAATTCCTAGGGGGTTAAACATCTGCATCCCAAAATTGAAGTAACAACAACGGAAAATAACAGTGCTGGAATAAAGTCGCTGGGAAACAATAAAACAATTTGATGAAAACCCAGAGACGATCTCACCGACCACTACACTAACTATAGTGGCAAAGAAACCGTATACAGGAGCAGATGCGCATTACCTTCCGCTCGATAATCTGCAGAAGGAACGGAAGGAGAAAACACACTCAACCTCTCGTTTTACGGATCTCCATAGCGTCATATCGAAAGCAAGGCACAAAATTTGGAGTAGCCAATTCAGTTTGTAGCTATTAAAAATAAAAAATAAATAAATAAATAAATAAAAGAGAGAGAGAGAGAGGATGTAGTCCCAAAACGACTGATACTAGTTATTTCGGACTCTGGAAAACAGTAGCATAGTAAGAATGTACGTTTAGGGAAAGGAATTATGATAGAATGCCCTCTCTCTCAATATGCAACGAAGATCTCGAGTTTTTGTTCACATCCCATAAGTTGCCACCGATCTACGCCGTTGTTTCATTATCTGCTACTTCAAGTATGTAGTTCTCAACTTGCGTACGACGCTGGGCCAACATCCAAAATACCGTGCCTTGACGGAGAATTGAACTTGGATCTTGAAACTGGATCTCGGATCGGCATTAAATGCGGTTAGTTGGTTAGCGTTCCCTTTCAACTGTATGAGACACACACCTACTGCCCGTTAGTGTTGATCAAAAAACGACACATTATACAAGTGTCATGGGCAACACTAGATCTCAAACAGTGTTTAAGTGTTACATAATTCACACTATAGAAAAAACTGTAAATTGATAAAGAGATTGTACGAACATAGTGAACATTTATCAACGTTTAAAGATACGGAAGTAAACACTGTTGTATCATACCCTCATGGATCTATCGTGACAAGTTAAATTTTAAAAAAATCAGGTCACAACATTTATACCAAATATTACGAAACAAGACCATAAAACCTTATTTCTCGCCTCATTGGCAACACTACTTAACGTAGAAGTCGAATCACATGAGCTCCTACCGAAAATCGAACCTAAGAATCCCACAATGAAGTCGCGTACACTAACCAACCATATGCTACGCGAAACGAGGAATCGCTTTTACAGAAGCTGCCTGAGCCGCGTTTCAACAGGGGCCAAGAATTGGAAAGTAACAACCGTACTCACCCGAGACCGAACCGGTGGCCTACCTAGTCTGTGAATTAGTGTTGTAAAAAAACTGTTTTTTTTTCTGTGAAGTTTTTTACAATAAAAAACATCGTTCTTTTTCATGTTTTTTTTTCAAATGTCTGTTTTTTTTCTGGCAACTATTATTTATTGATTTACGTTGCAGATTATTGAAATAATCAACAGAACTTGAGTCGAAGCCCTCGTAACTTACAAATCTTTTGTTTCTTTGCACCTATATACTAGCAAAATTGTGTGATTATTCCTTTCGGATCCAGGTAATTTTTGGCGTTTTCCTATATTTCCAGTTAGTGACTTATTGCTCAAAAACCATTCATTCGATTGATATGGTTAAGGCCTTGCTTTTTAGAAAATGGATGTGGCTATTTTTTGGTGTAAGTTGCATTGCAGTGCTGCCAATAGGTGGGAAATTATTGAGGGAAATGTAGTGGTGAAAATTTACAAAAAATTCCCTAACCGAATTTCAAATTTTTTTGTATCTAGTACCACTGCTGCTATACGGGTTCAAGTCGCCTAAAAAAATCTTTGGTGTGTTGACAAGGTACAATGAAATCCTGAAGTCGCTTGCTTCCATCCAAAGAGGGAAAGAAAAAATTCTGTCATACACATGAAATTTTGACACTTTTTACACCTCACAAACAAAAATCAAATATGCCGAGGCTACAGCTTCTCTAGTTATCCTATTGAAACTTTTTATGGTGCGTTCTGTAGGGCAAAGAGGAAGCTTTCAGGTAGTGGTACGTTTGTTTCAATGTAGCCAGTAAGAGGGTAATAATAGAGGGGAAAAGGGAAATTTTCCGAATTTTTCATCTAAAAGCGGGAATTAATTGTTTTGGCTGAAAATACTGCAATCAGACAGACGAAAACTATCTGAAAACAGCCCTTAGTACTCCAAGAATATATTCTACAAGTATCATGGCGATATATAACAAAGTAAGCATGAAATTAAAAAAATCTCATTCTACCTCAGAAATTCACCATTTTCTTACCATTTACAGAACATGGTTTATTATAAACCTCAGCTGTACTTTCCCTAATTATTCTAGTGAAACTTTTTATAATGCGCTGTGTAGGCTAAGGACGAGGCTGGTAGACACTGGTACGTTTGTTTGAATATAGCCAATAAGAAGGAAATAATAGAAATAAAAAAGGGATTTTTTTCCAAAATTTGCCCTAAAATCTGGAATTAAAATTTTCTGTAGCTGGCAACACTACCACCAGACACACACACAAACTATCTTAAAATAAGCTTTGGTATCCCTCTAATATATCTTACAAGTATTGTGACGATATCTAATAAAGTAAGCATGTCAATAAAAATATCTCATTCTACCTTTAAAAAAATCCCAGTTATCTTCCCAATTAGAGAACAAGGTCTACTGTACTTCCCCTAATTATCCTATTGAAACTTTCTATAGTGCGTTCTGAATAGCAAAGACGAGACTTCCAGATACTGGTACGTTTGGTCCGATATAGCCAACAAGAAGGAAATAATAGAGACAAAACAGACAATTTTTCCAAAATTTCCCCCTAAAATCTGGAATTAAAATTTTCTGTAGCTGGTAACACTGCTACCAGACAGACGCAAACTATCTTAAATTAAACATTGGTACATCACTAATATATCCTACAAGTATTCTGACGATATTTAAGGAACAAAACTTCTAATTACCAAAAATATATTACTGTAAATAGAAAAGTAGGGGAAAACTAGAAAAATCAAGGGTTAAAACCTAAATACGAATTTTTCGTGCGTTCCCTAATTACCCCATTGTAACGATCTGTACTTGCGTTTGTTAAGTAAGGACAAATGTTCGATTGGCGCAAGTTGACTTGCACTCGGACGTATAAGTACAGATTTATAAACAAAAATTTCTAATTTTTTGCCCAAATTTAGGAAAATTTTAATTTCCCTAATTGGCAACACTGCGCGCAGGCCCGTTCAATTGATGTCAACAGTTAAGTATCCATCCGAGGTATCTACCTGGCAAGTATAAGGAGGTCTTTCTACAACGAAGGAAGCTACAGGGAAAAAAGAAGTAAAGGAAATTCGAAATTAGAAAATTCTCGAATTTTTGTCTGGGGTGAAATTTGAGAAGGAAATTCGACACCAGAAGAAAAAATTAGTATGATAAACTATAGTCCAACCATATTTTCCAAGAATAATATCCCGATATCTTAATTAGTGTCCACACAGGAGCGGATTAAACAAATGACACACCCGTGTGTGCCACTTTGTCTACCTGGGCCACCGAGTATACATTTGATTACATTTTTTTGACTACTAACTCGTATTGTTGTTCTTTGTGGTGGACAAACACCGTGGGCGTGGGTTTTCTCGGGGTTCTCCCGTTTCCTCCCACTTTCTTCATTCCACCATTTCATTCATTACTCATCATCACCGTCTCCTTTAGCCTAACCGGCATAACCGTGGGACGTAAAACTTAAAGATTTCATTTCATTTTCATTTTTTCGTATTGTTGTTGTAGTTATAGTTTCGACTAATAATAATATCGTTGTTGTAAACAATAACTTTATAAGGAAAATTTTCTCTCCTTTTTACATCTTAGTTCCAACACTGTTGGTGAGAAATGCAGTGTGTTTCAAAATGAATTTTGGGGTTTTAAGTCTTCGTAGTACTTATTACATTTTACGTACAATTATAAGCAATGCATCAAGTAAAAGAGCACCTCAAACAGTCTTTGCTACAAGTGTTCAATGTGAGATTCATTTGCCACACGGCACACATCTAGTCGATAGGCGAGAAAGGCCCATAAACTTTGCGCCATATGGCACAAAACACATTCAATTTAGGGGAGTCTCGTTTCAAGTGTACCATCTCCTGAGGATTTGCTGACGGCCAGATACAAACATTATGAGTGTTCACATTAGCTCTTAGGTGAAATGTCGATTTATCACTGAAGACGACACAATCCAGAAAATCTTCATTGTTATGCAGCAATATTTCACTTGCGAAATTGGCACGTAAACCGTAGTCTGTAGGCTTTAGACCTGTAGCAACTGCAAACGATAAGGACGTAGTTGCAAGCGTCTCTTTAATATTCTTCACACAGACCATTGCACTGTACAGATTCAGTCTCTATTAAAACACAAAAAACTTTCTGCTCTCTAGTCTACATATTTGCTGCTTGTTCTTTCTAGCGGCAGACAGAAGAAACAATGCATGTAATGCGTGCGTACAAAACTGTTTGAGTTGCTCTTTCATTTGATATAATATTTATATTTGTAAGTTAATTGTAATAGATACTACAAAGTTTCAAAACCCTAATATTAATTTTGAAACACCCTGCATTACTTCAAATTGTGTCATCCTATATTCATGTCTTTTATATACTTGTCATCAGGGCCGGTCCTAGTCAATTTTTCTCCCCGTGCAATGGCATAATTTGCCGCCTCCCCCTTTCTCCAGAAAGAACAAATTTTAGAAGTCACGATTTTAAGTATCCTACTCCAGCATGAACAACAAAGGTGAGGATAAGTGCAGTTGCACTCAGAAAGGCTTAAATACTTACTAAAAATGCAATCCCGTTGTCTTTTTTTTTTTTTTTTAAATAATAATCTATTACGTTAGTGAAAGATAAAGCAAACACATCTGCAGAGGAAAGACGGTAATCCTTTTTATAGAATTCACTATCGAGCTTCAATCTCAATGTATCAGTTTGCAATTCCAGTGCAACTAGCTCTTTTATCTTTATTTCTTGATTTCTCTTCAATATCTGTTAACATTTTTAAAAAACCTTGTTTCTATCTTCAATGATAAGGAACTTGTTTCTTACAAAAACAAGACTAGTTGTCATATCAAAACTGTGATAACTTACTAAATGGAACAGATATTCACTACTATTCGAGAACTGAATTCTTGCAATTGACAAGAGTCCAGCAATTTGTGCTCGGATTTATTCGACCATTTGCTTTAGCATTGTCCATGTGGCCTTAAACTAATGCAACCTAAACATAATTTATGAATGTAGTATTCAAATAGAAGGTCAGCTTAGTAAATGTAACTACCATCATCATGAAGTCTGTTTCCAACAAGAAATATTTAATTTAAATAATATACTTATGACAGATTTTACCGGGCCATCCAAACTTGCCGCTCCACGCAAATGCACGTGTTGCATATATGGTAGAGCCGGCTCTGCATATCATATATATCTAGTTGACAAATTATTTATATATGACATTTAGAAAAATATTATTAGGCAAATTAGTATTAGTTTTTATCTTTAGACAAGTTATTTGAATTTTATACTGTTCGTGACATTATTTTCGTACTTATTAAAGGCCTTCTTTCACGAAAAAACAAAATTTCATTTCTACTTTATTTCTTAGTTGATATTGATGAAAACTGCTGAAACCCGAATTGTTAATAGGTATGGCTTTCATGTAAATTGTAAAATATTTGTAGCGTATCAGTATCTAGCGTTTAATTTATGTTGCATTTTACGGTGATTATACCTACATAAAAATATTTAATACTTAAATAGACGTAAGATGCATTACAAATGACTATTTGAAAAAAAACGAAATTTAGAAAAAAAACGAGAGGCAATGTTTTTTTTCTAAAAAAAACGTACATTTCTGAAAAAATACGAACGGTTTTTTTTCTATTTACAACACTACTGTGAATAGATGCCTTACTAATATACACCTCTGTGGCTCTGTTTAAAGAGCATATTCTAAATATCAGTCAGAAATTTTTATCACTATCGTCTAAATACTGCAGTGTTTTATATATAAAAAGAAAGGGGGACTGGACAAGAATTTAACGAAAGCTTTCTTCAGGGTGAGGAAAAGGGATCAACAGACAAGCAGAGACAATTTGGGGCCAGTTATTTTGCAGACACCGCAAAGGATAGTTTTATATTATTTCGCCTAAATTACAGTACATGTCTAGGGGGGTAGACCAGAGGGCCTCGTGCCTCCTTGCCCAACTCTGGCGCCGTCACTGCTGTAAACTTTTACGGCAAAGCTGCCTATTTATTGTTTTACAAATACTCTGCAATTATACTGGACATTAGGTTATCTTAACATCAACACAGCCATTCGTCAACACGATCGATAAGCCCGTGCATGTAAAGAACTTCAAAAGGTAAAGAGCTGAATACAATCGATCACCAAATTACACGACGAAGGAAATTACAGAGCACTTAAGCGAACACAAAGCTGTTACAGTGGACCTTATCAATTTCCGATTCAAACCCAGCCTCTTTTGACAGATTACAGATTCATTATTTACACTTAGCTGGGTGAATGACCACAAAATCAATTGGGTATAAATTTTATGTTAGTGTTAAGGCACAAAGCTGTTTGTGGGTTTATATTAACACGTATAGATTTTCAGGAGAGGTACCGTATTACTTCTACAATCTGCAATACGGGTCACAAAGACTGACAGCAATCAAATTGGTGAGGGCTGTTCCCCACTCGTATATCTGTCTATTAATTCAATGTAATAATAGATTTATTAAATAAAACTAAATCTTCCGTATGCAACGTATGTTAAGAGAAAGAGAAAGCAGTACTTTGGATGGATCGGCTTAAAACATGAAGCATTTTTATCTATCGTTAATAAAATAAACAATATTTAGTACAAAATTACGGAATAAATACATTTAAATTTTTGAACCTTTTAAATACTCTCTTACCGGAATTTTAACGGTTTTGAAAATCTCAATAAATTCTGAAGCTCTTTTAATTAAATTTATGAGATTTCTTTTTTTAAAACAAAAAAACTTCTGAATAAATTCTAACAAGTTTTAACAAAATATTTTGGAAATCTCTAATAAATTCTAATGAGATTTTAACAAAATAAATAAATAAAAGAAACCTTTTGAACAGATGTTAACGATGGTTTTGGAAATTAATTTGAATAGATTCTATATGGTTAGATTTTATGTAATAACGGTATTTTACCAAGCACTTTAGAAATCTTTTGAATAAATTCTAAAGATTTTTTTAATATAAAGAACAATGTATAGATTAATCTGATATATATCATCTATCTGATAAATGTATGCTATATACATCTTTAAATTTTCATTCCGTCCGACTTTCTATCGACTATATGAGAGCAAAAAATGGTTAAAGATAGGGGGAAAACATTTTCTACTATGGAGTCAGTGTCGGAGGCAGGGCTGGATTAACCTATGCCCGGGGCTAGAAGAAGTGACCCCTGCTGACTTCACCTAATACATTTCTGTGCAAGTGTAGTAGGAAAGTTCAGGAAATGTTTCATATTTTTGGTCACACACACACACACACTTTTATATATAGTGGCGTATTTAGGGGGGGCTTTCGGGCTTAAGCCCCCCCCCGAAATCTTACTTAGTATAGTAAAGTAAATGAAATATCTTGCAGAATTTTCACATTTCCAGGCAAAGACCCCCGAAAGTTAGCAAAGCCCCTCCCGAAACAAAATCGTAAATACGCCACTGTAGTATATATATGATTGCATTATCATGATTCTTTTCAGATAGCCAGTTGAGATTTTGATCAGAGTGGAGGCCCATGTCAACCTGGAAGTCCGGAATTATAGCTTCCGTAAGCCCCCCTTAATCCGGCCGTTTGGAGGAATAGGTTCTAATAATTTAAAGCAGCAGAAATCTCTAGAATTTTCGGTTTCAATTGCCACCCCTTTGAACGAATAAAAAAACGTCAATAGGCAGCGGGAAACACCTTTTCTTATATACATTCAACGTCTCACGGATAGAGTCCATCTCAGACCTTATCCTCTCTTCCAACCGGAAGTTACAGACTTCTGGTTTCAATAATAAATCCTATAGTTTGGAAGCTTATCGTAATCTCATAATGTAGAACGTTACTCACTTGTTTTGTCTTTTTTAAAAAAATATGTTTAAAAGTCAGCGTTAAGAATTATCAATCTCCATTCTTTACTTGAACAAAAATCAAAAAAGAACAAGTTACTTTTTATGCATATTAGAGCTCACTTATACTCATACGAGTGACCCTTTCGCCATTTACACTTTCTGATATCTGGCATCGGAAAACAAGTGACTTCTGAGATTTATCACTGACTTTTATCAACAACAATTAAAAATAGCATATTGTTAAAATGCTTTAGCGTCTTCTCAATAGAATTCAACGCTAGCGAAACATCTGTCAGAAGCAATTTTAGCATTCTACAAACTCTATGCTCTCTGGCAACCCTGCAGAGGATCGATCAATAAAAGAGGCTTCATGAGACCTGGTTACCAAGATTTCTCGTTTCGTGCAGCTGTTTGTATCCGCCCTGGAGCCGATATTGCTCCCCCCTGCCTCCGTTTCCTATGCATTATAATCTCCAGAATTAAGAACTTTCCCTGAAGTTTGTGTACAAAACTTTCAAAAACGATTTTTATTTTCTACAATCTAAAAGCAGAGGTTACTACTATACACCCTGCATGTGCCATATTTTTTTTTAAACTACAGTATTTCCTCACCCTAATTTGTACAGAATTATTTTCATCTTGACTTATGCCCCATGTAATTATTATTATTATTATTATTATTATTATAGTATGAAATTTCTTTCCTTAGACACCTATCTGCTAAACATTAATGATAAACTAGCAAATTTCCCTATAACAGAAAGAACTTTCTCCTACGATTTTTCTAGCAAATCTGTATCATCAGTACATATTGGATTTACCTAACATTCAACAGGTTTGTTAAGTTCACACTCGAAATAGTGGTACACTTAACAAGTTCAGTCGGCGCGTGAAATAATGTCTGCAGGAGTTTGGTTCCGAAGCCACTGTGCATCGAAATTGGGATTTGAGCTTAGTCAAAAAATAAAAGTCCAAATCCCTACTCTGATGGCCAGTAATTTGAGAACCAAAGACCTGCACACAATAATGTTTCCGATGTATTTCGATAACTGGATTAAGTAAAGCTTTACAAATTTGTTGGCTTATACCTGGGGAACCGAAGGTCCATACACCATATTTCGTACGCATAATAACAAGAAATGTGTGTAATAAGTTTTGTATTGATAGACGGAATAGAGGTGAGGGAAAAACTTGTATACTCACACGCTTTCCTCTTATACCTATTCTGTCTATCAATACAAAACTTGGTACACAAATTTCTTATCTCCTATAGTATTTTTCGAAATACATTTTGTTTGTGTTTTTACCCGGGGCTTCTCGCCAGGGGTCCAAAGTTGATAGAAGGGATTTCTGGAGGGAATTTTCCCGACATTCTCCCAATTTTCCCTGTTCAAGTACGTTATGAGCTCCAATACATAGCACTTCTGGAAAGCTTGTTTCATGCTGAAGAAAATCAACTATAAACCATGATTTTCCAATGAACAGTGTTGATGCAATAGCTATTTCACTGCGAGTCTACGATTTTCTTTATACTAGCAGGGCTAATGGTCCCCAGAGACTTACTCCGTTGTCCATGGCATCTAATTTTTTGTGCATGAACATATCTTTGTTACGTTTATCGAATGGACTAGGTTTGATTCGGATGTCCGGATGACAGGTTCATGTTCGTTCTTCGTAAGCATTCCAAATTTGGTCAAGATCGAATAAGGTCCATCGATTGCGAGAAAAAAAAAAAAAACAAATGAGGGACAAAATAATTTATACAAAATTCCGAAGTTGTATGCCTAGCAGTTTCAGACACGGAGGACAAAAAGGAGAAAAAATCCCCCCCCCCTTTTATAAAATGCCCTCTAGGCTAAGGAAGACGGATGATTACGTTAAGTGAATGATAATACAAGATTCTGTGTAATGCTAATAAGGAAACGAGAGTACACCGAGAAAACTCACGATACAATGTTATCTCCCCCTTCCCTTTGTAGAGGGCAGGCATACAAACATCCAATAGCTTCGAAAATTTTGATGGTGAGGAAATCGGTAGATTTAGTAGTTTTATACATATAGATATTACTTGTATAATCCCTGTAAGTCTGAAACGCCTCCTTCTGCAGTATGTAGACCGCTTTTCAGCGATATATTACGGTCCACTCTCCACATTTTCATCAGCTCCCAGTCCTCACATCGTATGACCCTGCGCTACTCACTTATATCCTAACATTAAATGAAAAACATGCTACTTGAAGTGTGAAATACGGCTTCTTTCAAGCACATACATTGAAATTACGTAAACTTGCACCTAATGTATCATTTACGCCACTGAAACATTGTTATTTATTACAAAACTACTATGACATTGTTTGTCAAACAATGTCACCTTTGTCAAATAATGATTGTTATCTTGCGCAATTCGCGTTCTGAAGCCTTGCTTGCAATCAAAAAAACCAGAGAAAGCAGGAGCAGCACATAAAATCGATCAGTTTCCATATGCACTTTAATATCGACGTACTTCTTTTTGTTTCACTCGAAGCACGCAATCACTGCAATTACTTATAGAGCATTTACTACGCAAATGATGTATGCAGATGCACAGAATGGCTCAATAAGAAAATAATGAAGGGTTCCAATTACAGACATACCCAGAAGTATCCCATTGTGCCATAATAATAATAATAATAATAATAATAATAATAATAATAATAATAATAAAGTGAGTTTCGTTTCAGTGCAAAACTACGGTAGACTTCCTAACTATACAAATTCAATACTCGAACTTTTATAACTACTAGTTGCAATAGATTAATAAGATCAAGAACAAAATATACTCTTCGGCAAGACGACCAGAACTTTTACTTTTAAAAACGGCACGATACGAATCGGCGACGGGTGTGTGTGTGTGTGACTTCCACATTGCATTTTGGGACTCAGCAGTGTTTTCAATTTACAAAATACACAAATAAGAATGATAACACAGCGATTCTTAACTTAAGTACTGCCCAAAAATACTTTTAACTACTTCAACACTCAGAATTACCACTCAATTCCCACTTGAACCACAGAACACTCAATTCTCATTTGAATATTCAGAAGTTCTAGGCACGGCTGAACCTTCCCAATGCGTGTTGGTACGGAAGAGTGTAGAATTAGCACTGACAATTTATATTTTGAATAATAATTACGGGACACCTAAGTCATGTTTGCTTAAAAACGGGACATTAAGGCGTCCCGTTTGAGAACCAGGAAAAAACGGGACAACGGTTGAAAATAAGGGACTGTCCCGGCTAAAACGGGACGTCTGGTCACCTTGCTCTTCGGACGCTGAATCCATTATCAAAAAGACATGACTCGCTATTGTTTTTGCTCTATGGAAATTAATACTGAAACCGGAAGTGCTACCTGATTATCACTTCCGATTGCAATAGAGGAATAAAACTAGGAGTGGAACATATTTTTGCGATAAGGACACCATACTACCTTGTCGCTGGTTATATTCGTTTTATTAATTATGCGATCAGTGTTGTAACCGAAAACAGCAAATCTTCACCACTTCCGGTTCGAGGAGAGAAATGAAATTCGACAGAAAACTCTCTCTTGAGATGCAGAATCTGTGTAACGAAAATCGCTTTTGGATATCTCTTTACAATTCTTGCTCTATTAAAATAACTATCGAAACCGGAAGTACTAGTAAATTTCAGAAACTTACATATTGCTATTGTTTTTGCTCTATGGAAATTAATACTGAAACCGGAAGTGCTACCTGATTATCACTTCCGATTGCAATAGAGGAATAAAACTAGGAGTGGAACATATTTTTGCGATAAGGACACCATACTACCTTGTCGCTGGTTATATTCGTTTTATTAATTATGCGATCAGTGTTGTAACCGAAAACAGCAAATCTTCACCACTTCCGGTTCGAGGAGAGAAATGAAATTCGACAGAAAACTCTCTCTTGAGATGCAGAATCTGTGTAACGAAAATCGCTTTTGGATATCTCTTTACAATTCTTGCTCTATTAAAATAACTATCGAAACCGGAAGTACTAGTAAATTTCAGAAACTTACATATTGCTATTGTTTTTGCTCTATGGAAATTAATACTGAAACCGGAAGTGCTACCTGATTATCACTTCCGATTGCAATAGAGGAATAAAACTAGGAGTGGAACATATTTTTGCGATAAGGACACCATACTACCTTGTCGCTGGTTATATTCGTTTTATTAATTATGCGATCAGTGTTGTAACCGAAAACAGCAAATCTTCACCACTTCCGGTTCGAGGAGAGAAATGAAATTCGACAGAAAACTCTCTCTTGAGATGCAGAATCTGTGTAACGAAAATCGCTTTTGGATATCTCTTTACAATTCTTGCTCTATTAAAATAACTATCGAAACCGGAAGTACTAGTAAATTTCAGAAACTTACATATTGCTATTGTTTTTGCTCTATGGAAATTAATACTGAAACCGGAAGTGCTACCTGATTATCACTTCCGATTGCAATAGAGGAATAAAACTAGGAGTGGAACATATTTTTGCGATAAGGACACCATACTACCTTGTCGCTGGTTATATTCGTTTTATTAATTATGCGATCAGTGTTGTAACCGAAAACAGCAAATCTTCACCACTTCCGGTTCGAGGAGAGAAATGAAATTCGACAGAAAACTCTCTCTTGAGATGCAGAATCTGTGTAACGAAAATCGCTTTTGGATATCTCTTTACAATTCTTGCTCTATTAAAATAACTATCGAAACCGGAAGTACTAGTAAATTTCAGAAACTTACATATTGCTATTGTTTTTGCTCTATGGAAATTAATACTGAAACCGGAAGTGCTACCTGATTATCACTTCCGATTGCAATAGAGGAATAAAACTAGGAGTGGAACATATTTTTGCAATAAGGACACCATACTACCTTGTCGCTGGTTATATTCGTTTTATTAATTATGCGATCAGTGTTGTAACCAGAAACAGCAAATTTTTACCACTTCCGGTTCGAGGAGAGAAATCAAATTCGCTCTTGAGATGCAGAATCTATGTGACGAAAATCGCTTTTCGATATCTCTTTACAATTCTTGCTCTATTAAAATAACTATCGAAACCGGAAGTACTAGTAAATTTCAGAAACTTACATACTGCTAGACTGTTTCGGGTGATAAGTGTTATATCCTCTTAAGATGATGAATCTATTGTAGAAAACCACTCTTCGCTATCTGTTACCTCCTTTATTCTACAATAAACATTGGAACCGGAAATGGGTGATGGTTTGAATAGATATTCCACTTCCGGTTTGAATAAATGGTTAACGGAGGATATTGTGCCTACTCGGGGATAATGAATCCATTGCCAACAAACACTGAAAAGGCAATGGATTATTTCTACCATTTCTAGTTTGATTAGAGGGTTATCTGAAGACATCAATCTTACTCTTGGGATGCGGAATCGATTACAGAAAAACGCTTCTCGAGATCTTTTACCGTTTTTGCTACAGACAGACGGACGGACATAGCCCTTCTATAGGACTCCGGACACTTATACATAAATAGTTTGTTAACCTAATACTATAACAGAAATAATAATGATTATTCTGTTTTTCGTACAATACTCTATCTCTGACACTGTCCCTCCCCAACCTCCTTTATGTTCAGACTACAAATACAAGTTCCCGATTTTTCATCTCCCCATTATTTTCTATTTAACTGAGATGCATTAATCCAGTGGTAGAAATAAGGTGAAATCTTTCAGTTCTACGACCCACGGTTATGCCATGTAAGCTAAAGGTGACGACGACGATGGAAATGAATGAAATAGTGGAATGAATCAAACTGACAGGAAACAGGAGAATCCAGAGGAAAATCATGCACACGATGTTCGTTCACAATAAAGCGCATCTCGAGCGAGGTGGGATCTAACCAGATATCATGCACCAGAGGTGAATGCTCCATCACTGAGCCACGAAGCTCCCCCGTTCGATTGTAGTTTTCCATCGTTATACAGTATACAAATATTTTTGGACTTTAAACTTCCCCATGGAATTTAAATGGTGGCGTGTTGTTTGCCACGACTCGATTTTTGTGTTGTTTGCCACGATTTTGCCACAATCTTTGCATTCTGATCTAATCAGTTCTGATTATCGTGAAGATACACTTGGAGTGAAAGCAAGGGTTGCCAGACACTTTCGTTTTTGATTCCCTGGGACTAGTGGTAAGTGTTCTCGCCTTTGGAACGAGAGAGGTCTCATTAAACTCGCTGCTGAAAGAGAGCATTAGGCTCCAAACAAATGAACACAAAACATCATTAGTATCACAACAGCTTAGTGAACTGATAGTCCTATAATTGTATTTTCTCTTTTAACGGATTTCTGTAATATCATCTCCTGTTACATAATGTTCTGTTTTTCGTTATGCTATGCGACTAAAGAATTGGATGTTATTATCCTTAAGAAAAATGAAATGAAATATTTCCGTTTTACGTCTCACGATTAAGTCGTGTAAGCTAAAGGATGATGATGATAATGAATTAAAAAATAGTGTATTAAAGAAAGTGGGAGCAAAACAGAACCCCGAGAAAATTCACGCACACGGTTTGCCCACCACAAAGCCCACTTCGCGCGAGCTTAAATCTGACCAGAGAGCCTGATAGTATGAATCAACAGCAAGCAAATATATGTAGAAAACCTCAAATAAAAACAAATGTAAACGGAAGATCACACTTCAAACTGATGAAATGGAGACATTTTCCTGGCATGACTATAAACGCGTAACAGTATCTTTCTGATTTTTTTTTCAAACTATGCTTAAATATGAATATATCTCAAAAGAATCAGCCTAAAGAAACTCATTAGAACATAAATTAATAAGCAATCGACTGCTGTCTAATGTCAAACGACCAAAAATATAAATCCACTAAAATGGCTTACAGTCAGCCAGAAATGGAAAATTCAGATATAATTTAAATTTTGAGAATAAACTGAAACACTCCTAAAATCCCTTTGGAGGGAAATGTTTAATGAATACTCAAAACTAGAGTTAGGAATAGGAGAAGTAACTCAATAACGTGTTTGGGACCGTTTGTATTGTATGTATTCTGTTGATAAATATGATTGTTATAATATAGTCATCTGGCAACCCTCAACTTCCGAGTCGAGTTTCTTTAAATCTTCACGATTATGATATAAGATAAATCAGAGAGAACAATATCGTAGCAAACAACACCAAAATCGAGTCGTGGCAAACAACACATAATCATTTAAATATTCTGTGACGTGGTGTTCGACACAATACCTCCCTCTGAGAAACTATTATAAAGGGGGATCTAACCCAGGTTTCACCGTATGCACAATGCAATTACGATCCAGTGCTTCCAGTGATTATTTATGAATATCCTGCAAGAACAAATTAAATTAAAGCCCTTTTGCAAAATCGACTTCGTGTAACGTGGCCTATTGTAAAGTGCGGACATCTGTTGGAACGAATTAACCACGTTTGCAATATAAGCCTATTACTGAATTTATAAATGAATTGTTTCTCTTTACTTTTATGCCTACTTCTCGAGAGCATTGGGAACATACGGTACCTGCTCCGCACAGACAGGATCAATACTATTCTGCTATCCAGGTTGCGAAATTCACATCGAACCTACGTGTAAAACATATACGCAGAAAAGGGATCCAATAATCAGTCAACACACAACGCATGCATGACAGCAATGCCACAGTAGACATAATAAGCATTTTCCCTTCCAAAACACGCTCGCAAATACTGCTGGGTGCCGAAAATTAGGAACAGTCGTGAAATGAAATCAGGCCCCAGTGGACGGTGGAGCTAGGGGGAGGAGGCTAGAGCAAGCGACGCAGCCCTAAAAGAAGTTTTTGCCTCCTCTAAAACAGAACTGTCGAGAATTTTTAAATAAAATAATAATTAGCTTAGCATATTTTGCATTTTTATTTACGAAATTAAATTAGTGCATTTTACTCATTTCTGTGTAAAATATGTTTGTTGGTAGATATATTAAACATTTTCCACTTGCTTTTTCTCATTCTAAGAATTTCACACTGAAATACTCTTATTATTGCACTAACAGATGTATCAAGAATTTGGGACCAGATGCACTTTCAGAGCATAGTTGCATCGGGGTACACAACGTTAAGTGCAAAAACAAACTGCAGAACAGTACTGTAGATGGAATTAAGAAGGGTGAGGGTGGGGGGACTCCAACTTCAGACTCCTGAAATTTTCAGTTGTACCTTTAGATAAATTTACGGTCAAAAAATAAGCAGTTAAGAATGTAAAATTAGGATCTATAGCTCTGTTACATATTCCAAATAAAATTAAAAGAAAAATAGTAATGATTCCTGTCATCTCTAAGAAATGATGCTGACTTCGGACCTGAATGAAATAAAATGGCATTTCTCGTTTTACGTTCACAGTTATGCCCTGTATACTATAGGAAACAAAGGAACAATGAAAGTGGTAATGAAAGAACTGGTGAAATAAGAGCGTGAGAGGAAAGGAAAAATCTAAGAACACACGAAAGTTTGCTGTCCACTACAAACTCGTGGCCGGGGATCGAACTACGATCCCCTAGATCGAGAGGTGAGAGATTGTTTAAATCTTTTGTCTTTCTCTAAGGTTCTAACGCTTTTCGCCACTAGCAGACTCGACTGAGACACGAACACAGAAGCATCGAGGACAACTGAATACCCCATGCTTTCGCCTCACAATTCGCCGGTGAAGGGACGTAGTGGCATATCTTGATTTTTATAAGTTTGCAAGAGTTTGATTTAAAATGATTCCTTTAACATTATACTGTGCAATTCATTTAAAGTTATATAATTTTCAAAAAAAAAAATGTTAATATAAGACATTCAGCTATGGACATTTTATTGTTGATAAAGCAGGTTAAATATGGATAGCTGGTAGTCGTATGTGAAAATCACGTTTTCGAGTTACGCCACTACGTTCTTTCACCGACGAATTATTCGCCTAACGTTCCAGAGCGCTAGACTAAACCGTATCAGCGCCTTGAGCCACTATTTCCTCGCACGCCCCCCCCCCTTCCCCCCCCCCAAAAAAAAATAGTTGTTACGAAGCATGTATGGTACAGTCCGCAGCAAAAACCTCCAACATGAGCATGTAAGTTTATTGTGAAACGACGAAGTCTTTTGTTCCATAATAAATGTGCAGTGGAGGACGCCGAACCTTCTCCTGGCGTGATTCGTGCCATTTAGACGTTGATTCCCTGCGCTGTTAGGCGTAGTTTCACAATAGCATCGTGTTCATAATGCTCATGTTGGAGGGTTTTTTTTTCTGCGGACTGTACTTCATGTGTCTTTTGGCTGTCCACCCGTGTTTGAGTAATAAATCTAAAAAACATTCGCTCAGCTTCCAGAATATCTAAAACTGAAAATGCCAGAGTATGCTGCTAAATTCACGCGGCGTTAAATCCATTATTACTTTTAATACAGGTTAACTTTTCCCAGTTTTAAAATAATAAAGTTCCAGACTAATCCCTGTGCAAATATTGCACCACGGTTCCAACATAAGCAGTTGTGCAAACAATATCTAGTGACGCAATTTGTGTGTATTAGATCTCATGAAGTGACGAAAATCACGTAGCTATTTCAGAAGCACGTTATAGCATGGCTACGATCACAATATAAAAGCATTCTAACAAAACGTAAAACGTGCGTAAAGATAGAAGAGTCAACAACCTTTTTATATTTTGGAACATTTAAGAATTCTTCACTTGCGCTTCCAGAATGATGAACTTTTTTTTTTTTCATGGGCGGACAAAGATGTCGAAAGAAAACGTCACACGTTACATGTACACTCATGTCCAAAATTATTGTCGCATATCTATAACTGTCTTTTTGTAAGAATATAATTTGATCATGATTTTGCAGGGTACTTTTAATACTGATACTAGTATATTTGTGGTGAATTTCATAGGAAAAGAATTATAAATACGAAAATTTGAATGAGTACCACAAAATGTTCCTAAATAGACAATAAAGTTTTATTGTTCTTATTTGCTGTTCTTTTGACATGAAATTTTCCACATACATGTCTTTGCCGATTATACACATATTAACATTATAAGAAATACCGGGCGAATTCGTTATCCAACTATATTCCTACATCAACATATTTATAGACATGCGACAATAATTTTGGACATGAGTGTACTTTAGGCGAAGGGAGAGAGATAATTAAGGCAAGTAAATGGAAGAATCGGTGGAATGACAATGTGGGAGTTTCCTTAAGAAAACCCACAGGCACAATGTTGTCCGCCAGAAACTTACTCTGATCGAACCAGGGACCCCACGCACCAGAATTAAGCAATCTACGAGTGGGTCATTGCGGCCACCTTTAAAGAAGCGTTTAGAAAGAAGGGAAGTATTTTGTGAGCACCTGGATGAGGAGGTTAGTAAAAGAAGTCATAAAATGCTTTCCGTATAGAGTTTTGTACTCTATAAACAAGAACATGGATACTACGCAAAACAAACGAAGAAGAAAAACTGAACCCTTTCGAAATGTGGATATGGAGAAGCAAACTGGCCGGGTTAAACGAAAAACTATTGAAGTGCAGCTCGACTTAGTGAGGTCGAAAGTAACAATTTTTCATATAATTGGAAAGACGAAAAAAAAAAAGTGATTGTGACATTGCGTAAACAGTGTCATGAGTGACGTGATAGAAGGGGCGGTGAAAGGAAAAAAGAAGGAACAGTAAAAGAGGCTTCTATTGATGGTCCATTGGAAACTTCTCACTTTGGTTGTAGAAGGAGAATGTCCCATTATTAAACGACGACCCCTTGAGCAGGGCCGCCGAGACGAGACGAGACATAATATTGTCTCGTCTCGTTTTGTAAATTTATGTACAAAATGTATACCTTGATGTTTTCTTTTTTTTAATTACATCTAGAAGTTACCAGAATCATTCCGCGTCATAAGAGGTTCAAGGCAAAAATGCGATGTAACTATATTTAAAAATAAATTTATCGCTGAAGTATATTCTGTAATGAGTTAAGTACTCTGTAATAAGTTTTCATAAATGCCTAATTGCCAAGTTTCTCGTCTCGTCCCGCCTCGTAGACAACTTTAATCATAAAAGTCGAAGTGCAGGAGGGGGAGATAGGAGTGAGGGGAAAACCCTGTTCGCAGTATAATATTTAGGTAGAGTTCATATATTTGAATATCCATAATAATTAAACTTTGTAAGATTAGCGATATAGCTAACTACTTGTTCGCCTATTAATAATAATACATTTGACTACAAAGGTCTGACAATAGTGCTATTTATAGACCACCAGTGAGTCATTAGTGGTAAGAAATGTTCTTCCAAAAACTATTAAGTGGGGAAATTGGTTTCTGTCATAGCTGATTTTTTTTTTATTTATTTTTTAATTTCTACATCAATAGTCGCTACCTACTTATTTCTTTCTCCCAATGTTATGTCAAAGTAGAAAATCGTTCACCCGAACCCATGATCACGTGAGTTAAAGAGAAGCGCGTCTAACAAAGTTAATATGACACCTAAATGAGTTATTTCTATAACGTTAGAACAGTGATTACCAACAGTGTATCACACAGTCACATAGTATGTCGCGAACTTTTAGAACTTAATGAAATCAAATCCTTCAGCTCAACGCCCCATGATTATGCCCTCTTTAGGCTAAGAGAGACGGAATGATGATGGGAGAATTGGTGGAATGATAGTGTGGGAGGTAAAACAGTACTCCAGAAAACTCATGGGCCCTATTATCTACCACGAACATGCTGCGCCGGGGATCGAACCAGAGGTAAGCGATCTACCACTGAGCCACCGTGGCCCCTTTTTGGAATTTAAAAATCAAAAAATATCTAATAATTCAAACTTTCCTCAGAATAACGACTTATGGCAGATTTTCGACTTTTCTTAGTTACCACTGCAATTAAGCTGTACAGAACATAATTGACATATCCTGAAAAAATAGTATCGCTATTGCCCACAGCACTCGTGGCTAAGCGGTTAGCGTACGTACCTTTGGCGCGGGAAACCCGGGTCCAATTCCCGGTGGGGTCTCGTGGGTTCGGATCCCACATTAAACTGTAGGTTCACATTATATAACCTCGCTGCTGAACGGGACAGTAAACTCAAAATCAAACCAAAATCTATTGCCCACAATATAGCCGTAGTAGACTCGCAAACTCTAAGCGAAGCATTGCTTTATTTCGTGCCTTACTTCAGTTTTCATCATTTTGTGTTCAGTTTCACTGAAAGCCTATACAAAATTATTCTGGGAAGCTTCAATTATTTAAAATCAATTTTGAGACATACTACATTAGTGAACGCTTTGACCAACAATGCTCAGTACGTACTACATACATCATCATTATCATCATTGACAGGTCACTTGCTGCAACTGAGAAGCTTCCATGTTCCACAGTCTTCCGCTAACCACTTCGTCTTCAGGTACGATCTGTCTATTTTGACGTCTATTAAATGTAGGTTCCTTCGCCCTCTCCCTCTTTTTCCTACCACCATACCCTCTAAAACGTCCTTCATGACATAGTTCCTTCTTAGCCAATGTCCCAACCAGTTTCTCTTCCTCTTCTTAATAATATCTAAAATTGTTAATTTCTCCCTCACCACTTCTCAGACCCCCCTCATTCGTTTCTGCTCGACCCAACTCTCCAGTCTTCTCCACATCCACATTTCGAATGCTTCAGTCATTTTACATTATACAGTCACGCCATCTTGTAGGAGTTTATAGACTTATATTTTATATTAGGCTTATATTTATATTTTGTATTATTACTACTAAAAACCCTAACAAGTGTTTTGGGATTGTGGGAGTTCAGCAAGGTATGTCGTCAGTACAAATAAGTTGATAACCACTGAATTAAAAGACCGCGAAGGAGCAAATGCAGTTCCAAACAAGTAGAACGCTCACCTACGATGTGAAAAAAATATGAAATTCTTAGTGTAGTATCCCACACGTATCCCCTCTAGGGTAAAGGAGACGGGTGATTAAAGGGGGAATGCTTATGAAAGAAATGAGAATGTGGAAGGAAACGCGAGGGTCCCGAAAAAACTCCAGACACGATTTGTCCACCACAAACGCACATGGGCTGATATCCAACCAGGGACACTTGCATCAGAGGTGAGCGCTCTTCACTGAGCCACCGTGTCCCCATTAGAGAACATTATGTCCCTATGTTCTCCGGAGTTCTGTCATACTCCTCTATCCTCATTCAACCACTTCGGTCACCCCCCTTCCCGGTGACTTCTCAATCGATCTTTTTCAGCACACGCAACCGTGAAGACTCTTGATTTCACTTAAATTGCATTGTCCAACGAAATCAATTTTACTTCTACCGAATAACCAATGACTTTCATTAACCCTCGTTCTAATCGTATGCACTTCGAAATAGTGTATGTGAGTTTCAATTTTAAATCAGGCTGTGAAACACTGCGACAAAGCTCATATAACTGAGAAATTCGATACAGAACAGTTGACATCTGAACGTTCGTAGCTTCATTGCCAACTCCATAGAATATGCAACAAAAAAAGAAACTAATACTACTTGCTATCTGTGCGTCCCTCCCCTTTCTTTACCTATATACACAAAGCCTTTCGCAAGGGGGTTGGTGATGCAACAACGCGCCTACTTGGATCAATACATCCAGGCAGGGCCGCCCACAGGGGGGATGTATGGCGCAAGCTGCGCCATTGAGAAAAATTTTGGGGGGGATTTTACTCTACTTTCGAACTAGCAATTTTACTGTCGGAATAGCATTAAAACACGATTTTGAGAAGCTAATTTTCAAAAATTTTCCGGGGTGAACCCCCGCACCCGTACTAATAAAAGTAATGCCATTTTTATAATTACTACTGCCCCTACTACTACTACAAGCATTCTATAATACTACTACAGGAAATAAAAACAACAACAAAAATAATTACTAGTACTAAAAAAATACTGCTATACTGGGCAATTGTTTTTAGAGGACTTGAGTTTTGAGGAGGGAAGAGATTATTAGTTTTGGGGGGGAGTGCGCCATCAGCTTTGGGGGGGATGGGCACCCCTGCATCCAGGGTTCCATCCAGTCAGGGAGGTGGACGAACATTACATTTCTCCTGACACACGCTATTTCCTTGCTACAATTATTTTGATGAAATTCTCTGCGTCTTTAATCCTCCTGAAATCAAAATAAATCAATGGTTTTGCTCTTATGTGGTCGGTTTGGTTATGTGCTGTTATGTTGGTTTGGACTTAATCTTTTTCAACACCGAGGACATAAAACATGGGCCGAACCATATGAACTGCTACCGAAACGTATCCAGGTTTCCCGCAGCAGAGAAGCGTACCCAAACTGCCGTGAGGAGGCTCAAACGGACTTACATTTTGCTATGTGAACTCACAGAAAGGTATAGAAATGCTATATAACGCAATATATTGTTAATTATCAAATAAATATAATGAGAAATCTTAAGGTTAACATTCTGGGGTAACAATGAGATGATGGACATATGTAACGGAAAATTACAGGCGCAATGTCAAAAGCAAAGCTCAGACGGCCCGAGGTTGAACTTGTGTCCATTCACATCCGATGTAAGTACTCGATAATTAAGCCACCGTTCCTCTCTACCCACTTAATCTACAGTTCCTCGGTCAGTAAATCAGTTGCGCCAAATCATTGCAGTGTTTATCTCAGTATCTGTCATCGATAACCTAAATACTACATTGCCAGCATTTTCTAACATAAACGTACACCTAAAGGAGTCTCAATGGACTACACTACCTCCAATTAAATAAGGCTGAAACGTTTGGGATAGAGGGATTGCGAAAATTACGAAGCTGAGTGCGGAAAGGACGGGTGGAGGATGCCAGGGACTTCCCCCAACAAAAACTATCCGCACTGGAGAAGAAAATTTTCAACCCTGGCAGGGATAACTTTTCCCCCTCTAGAATTTTCGAATGGTCACGAAGATAGAAACTGAGAACCTTATTTTGTATAACGAAACAAAACAAAAAAAAAAAAAAAAAAAATGTTAAGCTGAAACAGTTAATGTAACACTCCAACTTGAGTGAAAACCCTTTTTCCTTTCCGAACAGGTTTCACAAAAATCATAATGTCTACACATTTTTGAGATAACGATTACAAGCAAGAACTGCTCGTAATTTATTAGAGTCTAAGAGCTTGGGCGCAACACCTTTAAATTAACTATTTTGCTCCCCAAATCTATCTTCTCTCCCGCAAGAGACTTCCAATGAAAAACTATCCCTAAATAAGTCTCATGGGCAAAACAGGCGTCCTAAAACCTACCTATAGGCACCCTGACGGAAATAATTATGACTACTACAAACTAACAGGTCAAACGATGGTCCCCTAGCAGCATCAGCAGTAGTGATGGGCACTATCGAATACTTTTTCCTATCGAATGATCATTCGATAGTTGTTTTGAACTATCGATAGTTTTTATTCGATAGTCCGATAGTTTTTTCATTCATTCAAATATCGTGTTCTTAACGTGCTTCTCTGCTACCTAAACATTCATTCGATAGTCTGCCTGACAAATGTACACTGGACTAGACTCCCTGGAGTCTCTAGGGAGAGGTCCGCAGATTGACAAGGCGGTTAAGGAGGAAAGAGAGTTGTTTACAAGTAGAAGCAGAAGCGCGGTACCGCGTCGTTCGAATGAAAGGTCGGCGACTAAAGAAATTAGTTTCTCCTTTGCAGTGTTTATAACAGATTTTTTCCTCAGCTACTATTCAACCCGATCTCTGGTTTATTTTATTTATTTTTTATTTTATTTTATGATGTTCATGCTATTATATCAAACGTGTTATTGATAACAGTAAAAGTGGAACAAAAAATTCATTTCGAGAATGCAAAGATAGCGTGGCGATTTTTTTTTCTGAAGCAGTCTTTACTAAGGAAAACCAGGAAAAACCTCACTCAGGATGGCTGACCAGAAGAAGATGTTACATCTTTTCGACCGAGTTACCCCACCGGGAATCGAACCGGAGACCGCTCGCACCAAAGGCGAGAGCATTAGCGACTACGCCACGCAGGGCCACGGGGTAGAATTGAAATAAGGATTGCAATCTCCTTAATTGTTGGGACTGCAACAGTATTTGTGTGTAGAGTAGACTTAACCCGATAAAGAATATCTATTTTTTTTTTTTAAAATTTTCATTATTTTTCCCCTTTTTTATATTTGTCTACTCAGATAGCTTATGATGCTTCGCCTATATCGGCGAAACTCTGTCTTCAACATGGGGGGGGGGATGGCTACGATCATTCCTTTTTTTCTATTTATGTTTTAAATATTTACGATATAAAGTTGAAAAACAATACTGTAGAGCAGTAGTTCTCAAAGTGGGGTCCGTGGAATCTAGCCAGGGGGTCCGTGACTCCTAAAAATTGAAATGTGTTGTAATAAAATGGAACTCACACCTGTTAGGCAAGAAGTATTCTTTCGCTTACTAAAGCAGTTACTAAAAAGAAAGCAATTGGAAATTACACCTACGTGTGTAAATTTAAATGTTTTCCTACTTTACTAAATTTCTGCCCTGAGGCTAGTCAACCGTTATATAGGACTACTTGAAGTGAGAGAAATTTCTTTTTTGTTAGGACACTTTTTCAAGAGCAGTTGTACAGTACATTAACTGTACGATCCCTCGGAATTTCATGGATTTCAACTTCAAGTGGCGGAAAGTTTCCAGCACTACCACCAATTCCCCATTTTTTAAAAAGTAAATGTTATTAATTTCTATGCTTATAAACATCAATCCTCTCCCAATTCTGGTATTTAAAAAACTAAAAACCTATGAGAAACCCCTCCCAAAATGTTCCTACATCCGCCACTGCGAGTAATATATGACTCAAATTGATTTGTGTGTGTGCTGTCAGTACAAAGTGTTGTCTAAAAAGGTATTGCAACATTTGATGCCTTTCCCTACCACTTACTTATGCAAGCAGACCTTTCCTGCTCTTTGCAGTATTAAAACTTTAAAGCGAAATCGTCTTAATATGGAATCGGACCTAAGATTGTTGGTGACAAAAATTATTCCACATTTCAATCCAATTATGGAGAAACACAAAGAATTTCATTTCTCACATTAGTGACCCCACAGATTTGAGAACGTTGTTTATCAAGTGAATTTCCTTTTTAAAAAAATGATTTTTAGTCTTGAAAGTTACTGTATTTTCAATTGAAATTTCCTTCAATAGGAAACAATCATGTATCTTTAGAATAAATTACTTATTGCATTATTTTTCTTGTCAGTAATAATTCTAATTAGTATATTTTAATAGCATGTGAAATTTCAAATTAGCATTGCAAGGGGGTCCGCAGCTCCTTTCCGAATGAGTTGAGTTGATTTTAGTTTAGCGTCCCTTTCAGCAGCGAGGCTATATGAGACGTGGACCTACTGATTAACGTGGAATCCGAACCACATAAGCTCCCGCCGGGTATCGAACCCGGGTCTCCCACGCCAACCTTTCCGAATTAACAGGAGGTCCGCGTTATCGGAAAGTTTGAGAACCACTGCTGTAGAGGATCAGGGGAGCAGAGTTGTCTTCAACACTGGAAGGAAGTCGGACAAAAATCATCACATTTCTCCCGAAAAAGCACATTTCAAATCGAATTATTGGGGGGATATGTTCCCTTCATTCCCCCAGGATTTGCGCCAGTGCCTAAGAATACTAATATGATGACTGTGTATGCCAGTCGGAAAGTGTCCTCAAGCCACTGGTATCATAATGTTCCTTGCGCTAACCAACCTTCCGCTTATGTCATAATACTAAGAAAAAAAAAATCCACTTAGAGGCATAACTGTTTGCATTAAATTAGATTTCATTTCTACCTTAAATTCTTTAAGAAACCTATTTTAAACATCACTAAGTTAAGAACCTATAAATATTTTCAGTCCAATTATGAAATTATAATATTGTCACAAGAAAGAAAGATTACTATTTTCAAAATTTTAATTATGGTAAGTAAAATCACAAGATTTTCCTCTTCGCAGCATATACTACATATATTTTTATCTTTATCATAACTGGTGCGCGCTTGAAAATTGCTGAGATTAGATGACAGTTGTCCACGTAGGGTAAATTAACTCTCCCCTTAGACCGGGGCATCTCTTTTCGTGATGCAATACCCCTCGAAATGGAACTTGAAGAGGAATTATACGCTTCCCTCTCTCCTCTGGTGACACCAAGACGTTGTAAAATGAGCATATGTATGCAGTCACTTCTTTCCTCAATTCTCCGTTGCCTGCCATTGGCTGAAATTCATTCGATAGTTTTTAACAGTCTACTATTGGTTGAAATTCATTCGGTAGCGAAAAGCTAGTAGTGATATTAAGCCTTCTTCAGGGCCTCATAGAAAGACACTGCGGCTCCTGAAGTCTTAATATAACTATCTATAGTACGAAACATTTCAACAGGCTGGAATTCACTCGCTGCTATTCAGAAACATTCATTCACGTGGCCGGAATAGGGTGTAATAACACTTCTGGTTTCTCCCTTTCAACATACAGCAAAGCAGCAGGGCCGCCTAACGGTAAACTATCGATAGTCTGGTCTGGAGAACGAAAGCAGCCTGTCAGATAGTTAAGCTCAAGTGTTTGCCTCTACAAAGAAAAAAAAAATCATTCGATAGTCTGTCGGGCCTATCAAATACATTCGATAGTACAAAACTATCGAATAATTCGATAGTATTCATTCGATAGTGCCCATCACTAATCAGCAGACGTGAGCCATCTACCACGAAGCCAATTCCCGTTAACAATGGCTCCGGTTTCTGATATGTGGAAGTGAATATGTATGTAATGAAACCATGTGCTACCCACAATCCTAATTCTCAATTCATCCCTTTACGATAATTTCAGTGTACCCACCCATTTCTTAAGCATATGGGAAAGAAGCTGGCCATACTGCTCCTGCCCAAAGGCTTAATATTAAAGTTTCGCTAAGCGATAGGCAATACAAACTTACTGTTGTAATAATAAGACAATACTATTATACTGTACATGAAAAGAAAGGAATGCCTACGCTATTAAGTCTCCTCAGCAACTACAGTTCAAGATCTAATCCGAACCACCATATTGCGTTTAAGTGTCGAGACTCCCCTATTGGATCCAGGCACCGAGCACTGAAGACGTGTGCGCTTGCTACCAGATCAGCGGGCAGAGCAATATTTCATACGTAACTTACGGTAAGATCTGGCCTTATCTCACCCAAAATATAGTGCCTGGCATCACTGGCGCAAATCCTGGGGGATGAGGGAGATATGTCCTCCAATCTTGGAACTGGGGGACTGTCCCCACCTCCAATAACCTGATTTGAAATGTGTTTTAGGGGGAGAAATGTGATTACCTGTATCCGACTGCCACTTCCATTCCCATCACCTGATATATAACAGGTTCATCTCAGAAATCAGATTTATCTATCATAATATGTCTCATCTCCTCTCCCTCCCCCCAGAATAACCCTCAAATCTGCCCACCTCCCAATGTTGAAGACGTTCCCTGATTCTCCACAGCATTATTTTTGAACTTCATAAATATTTTGAACATCGCTTCAAAAAGATGTTCGAACGGTCTTAACTCTCCCCCCCCCCCTTCAAATGTTGAAGACAGATTTGCGCCGATGCCTGACACGCCATTGCCCTAGTTCGATCGCGAGAACAAATGATTCGAAATGAGGCATACACGGTTCTAAAGTCTATCAGGCAGTGGCGACTCTTGAGGCAAATCACGTTGGTAAAGAAAATCACTCCAAACTAAGGGGGCAATGTTTCGTACACCTTCAGATAGCTGAATAGAAAATTGAGTACATTATATAGGCTTTCTCTCCTTAGTTTGGAGCTTTTTACCTATATGGTCTTCCTCAGGAGCCACTATTATGAACACGCTGAAGAGTAGAATATAAATTGAAATAAAACATCACGTTGCATGTTAACAAGCTGTTTGTTACATGTCGTGCTTGGAAGTGACGTACTCAAAGTAGAAAATCATCGACCCGGGACAGAAAACTGAAAAGACTTGTTTAATACTTTATAAGCCAACAGAATAACTCCCTTCACTTTCTACCTACATTATAGGCCTACGTCATCAAGAGAAAGTTTTCTTCTTGCAATTCAATTGTAGAACTTGATGTGAACTTCCATTTTGTTAAATGTTAGCTTGATAAACACTTTTTTTTTATCATTTAAATTTTCTATTTTTTTCTTTAAAAAAATAAAAGCAAAATTGGTACTTACCTATTTTCATTACGTTCTTTTATATGAACAGTAACAAATAATAATAATAACAATAAACACTGGAACAGGTTATAATCATCTCAATGTAACCAGTGGCGTATGTGCTCTCTCAACACATTCCCTACCGAAGTGGTCCCAGATTCCATCCTGGTTTAGGGCTCATCATTTTGTTGCCAGTGAAGATGGGCTATCCTTACCGGGATTCTCAAATATATACTTTTTTTTATTCATATCAGGAAAATACCTACAGGTAAGCTCCTCTGTGTTAGTCTCCTTTTCCTGGATATGTAAAATTAGGTATATTTTCCCTCAATATTCAAAACATAGCCTAGAAATTTAAGTCAAGTAATATTGGTGTCTGAGCATATCCAAGGATTATGTCTGTAAGTAAAGCGAAGTGGTAGCCACAGAAAACATGGCGAATTTTCATTTAAGATTTAAAATAGTTCATCGAACTTATAAGAGACGTAAGTCAAAAGACAGGACAGCCGAACTATTCGGGTTTCCACAGAAATCGAACCCAGGCTTCTTACGGCGAAAGCACAAACGCTAATATAATTGCGATGGAGCTCGGGTACTATTTCAAGCAGTAACGTACGTAATTTCAAAGGGGTGGAGTGGAGGTTCAAGTTCCCAAATACAGAATATTTTTGTATATAGTATCTTAATATAGTAAATCTTCAAATGTCCAAATATCGAATCTGAAAATAATAAATCGTCGCGAAACTCGACATACAGGAACTAATGCGGACAAGCAATTTCGTTTTTTTTTTTTTTTTTTTTTTTTTTTAATGAATAACATGACGATTTCCAAATCAGTCACGAAGCATACATAGCTTGCTCTAAAATCTTATAAAGTTCGGGAACTATTTCGGGGAGCGGCAAGATTTAGTATCTTTATTTTAAGGAGGTAGAGACAGTGGCGGATCTAGCCCGGGGCCGAGTGGGCCTACACCCCTTTTTGAGTGTCAAAAATAACTGAAGCTGCTATTTATATATTTTTGAAAGTTTATAATAAACTTATGGTATACCTATCATAGTCTGGGTTCTGGCTGCACCCACCCCCAGTCTTCACCTTCTAGATCAGTCACTGGGTAGGGACAGATTCAATTTTAGAGTAGAGCAAAAGAAAGAAAAAAAAAGGTGTGTTTCCCCTCTAAGCAAAAACCCGTATATGCAAGTGAATATTGGCTGGCCTGTGGGAAACTGCTCCTGCAAGACGGCTTCACTAGACATAATCCTTGAACTAAAGAGGTCTGGACAAAAGCAACCTGATAAGAAGTAAGATTTGCTGTACAAATTAAGAGGCACAGAAAAACTATAAATATATCCTTGCCAAAACCGATAAAACACAAAAGAGTATGAAAAATTCTGCCACTTGTTTTCAGAAACAATCCTTCTAATTTTCAAACAAAACGCCGGGCACACAAATGGTCTTTGGGAATAAAAATAAGCGAAACAGAATTGGAAAGTGTGTAACGTCTCTGTTCAGCATTGCCGCTATACGTGTCATGGGATCCGACTACTTTGGAACCTGAACCGCATTTTGCTCAACCAGGCGACAAACTCACGAACTCACACATAAAAACTCCGCTTGGCTATCACCGTGCCAATAGCTTCTTACAGCTGTCACATGAATGTGTTAAAATATTGATCCGGCTAATAACTCTCTGTGTCTGCTTCATATATTGTACAACAGCGGTGGTCAACACGTAGTCCGCGGCCTACTACGCGACCGGTAACTCGTGAGAGGTGACCTGCGGGTGTCACACTGTATCGATTATTGTTTCGTGACTCCCTCTAGCGGAATAGTGAACATGTAAGTAGTCTGCAAGTGATTTCTGAAACGGCAAACAGCTCTCAATCCTAAAAAGGTTGGCCACCCCAGCTGTATACGTGAAGCGCCTTCCTCGCATATTCATGAGGTACTTGACGTGATCCCGCTCAAAAATGGAATGACGTTTCTAGCTTAAAGTCCAACGATTACGCACCGAGTTACGGGAGATTGTGATGATGCTAGTGAATGAAATGGTGGAATGAAGAAAAGGGAGGAAAATAAAGAGAATCCCGAGAAAACCTATATACCTAGTGTTTGACCACAATAAAGTTCATTTGGCAAGAGCTGGGATCGAACCAGGGGCCCCACGCTTCAGAAGGGAGTGCTATACCATTAAGCCACCGCTGCCCCTGAGACCATCATACGTAAACAACATATCCGAGCCTAAATGCTAAGTTTTTATTTATTTATTTCAATTAGGAATCAAAATAAACAAAACTGCAATAGTAAAATCAAAACAGTAAGCTTACCAAGCATTACGCCAAGAGCCAATTGAATTAAAGTTCAGGCCATCTTGATGTGTCACTTGTCATCAGTGACGTAATAATAGCGTAGTCATAACGTATGTATGACATTTCAATCATTATACATCCTTTCTGGTTTATGAGTTATGGAATGGTACCTTACAGAGCAGCCAAGACCATTCTCAAACGTAATGCAATTTCTTCCCACTGGCAGACGTACGTACGTGGGAGTACCCCACCTCGCCCAACCTACCCCATAAATTTGCAATGTAAATGTACTTTCATTATATATATATATATATATATATATATATATATATATATATATATATATATATATATATATATAAATTAAAAATATAAACTAAAACTAGCCTAATATTTTCTTTCTGACTTACATAACTGAAATATTCTTTTAACTGATTAATATTTCAAATTATGTTATATTACGTCAGTATGAACTGCTGACAAATTTGTCACGATGTAGCTACTTCAAGTTGTTAATGAAGTTTGAACCAAACCTAGTTTATTTTAGGTTCAGCATTATTTTTAACTATCAACTAATTTGGGCGTGAAACAGTTCCCATGTACAACTGCTATCCATTCCTTGAGATGTCGTTCATGATCTGTGTTTCCTCCTCCAGTGCGAAAGACCCGGGTTCGTTTCCAAGTTGCATAGAATCGGTGCTGAACAGGAGTTACATAAAAACGTATTTCATGAGCATCCATAAAAATTGTCACCGAATCGTGAACTAGACCGACAGAAAAATCGGAACTGGTTCAAGACATTAAAAAAAAAAAAATCCTGGGTTCGACTCTAGGAGCAGAACATCAATCTCGTCTTTTCTCTCTAACGGCATTAAGATACGAAACACGATTGGTCAATACGAGGTAGAGTCCGTTACATGAAGAAAGAAACAAAATGTGGCCTTGTAACTCGATCTTGCGTAACCGGATCTCAAAACTGAACCGACCATGAGAATGACAAACCAAACGAAACCTTCGACCACAACATAATCTCATGATGGAAACAAGTTATCATACTAGATCACAAAAGAAAATGGATGAAACGTAACAAGTTCGAGCTATCAGCCGAAAGGCCATCACTAAAACTCTAAAACAAAGTGAATTATGGAGGTCAATATTGAAGACCCAACTCGAATCTAAAAAACGCGATTAAAAATAAACGCAATTACAATTTATCTAAATATCACTGTTTCATAGATACAAATCCTATCCTCCCCCCCCCCCAAAAAAATAAACTATTTCCGGAACTAATGTTGATATTATACATATAATTTTTTTTTAATGCATACATCCTTGCTTCAAGGCTTTTTCTTTCTTCAGTTTGTCATTTTTGTTTCTTAAATAAGGTTGTTGTTTAATTAAAAATAAATAAATTTCGTTAGTACCGATAGAAGAAAAATGGAAGACATGTGCTGGTGTAAGTATAGCTTTTAAAAAATATACCTGTAGATATATGAACACATCGCCTGAGAATTAACTTCCCGTTACAAAAAAAAAAAAAAAATCCAATTATATCTGCCACGACATTAGTACACAGCTGCTTATAATTGTAATTTCGCTACGATAAATGTAAGCCTAGATTTTGCTTAATCCAACATGAGCACTTTTCCCTCACCCTGTTGGAGATCGAACACTACATTGTGTAAATGGCAAACAAACAGCTGTCCTCGGCATTCATCTCTCCTCAACATTTTTTTTTTTTATGTGGGGCAGATCACCTCCCCTTCCCCCACCCCGACCCTGTAGTTTAGTACCAGGCTGTACCACGAAGAAACCGGAAAACCCAGATCATGCACCAATGCCTATCTCGATTTTCACTGGGAGGACAAATATCTAAAACTGTTCTGAAAACTCCCAACGATCTACACTTTCCTAATATATACATACATACATACACACACACACGAACATACATACATTGTATGTTCTTCACTCATACAAGCATACATGAATAAACATCCTTCAGAATTTTCCGTTCCACTCGTACATACACAGCCAGATCGAACCAGTTAACTTTCATAGCGCTGACGTCACATGACCAGTGACTAATCAGGAGAAAGCACGTTTGCAACAACAAAATAATAGGCCTACTACTCCACTTTCTGCAATTTGACAGAAAAAAAATCCCTTTTATTAACACAAGGGAAGGAAAATTAATGAAACCTTATTATTTACAATATAACTCAAGGTTAAATCTTTTAAAAGCAAATAAACCCTCTACGTCATCTACGCAGGCGCACATACCCCTACTTCCCTCAATTACGCACTATCACTGCCACGTCACTATTGTGAAAAAAGAAAAAAAGTTAACGCAAAATATTAATATTGGACCTACACCAGTAATGTTAAATTTTCCCTAAAATTTAGTGAATCAAAGCTACTGTATGGGACATCTATATATTGATTTGGGAATGAACCAGAAGAGGGGGGGGGAGTGGAAAGAAATCCTAGCAATTAACTACATAAGCATTTACTAAGTAGTAACGTATATAGAATTTACATTCAACAAGCAGGTCGTCTTTTGGTTTCTGCTATAGAAAAAAAATCCTTCAAAATAAAAGAGAATTTCAGAAAATATGCAAAGAAATTGTTTTAAAAATGGAAAAATTAACGGAAAATAATTCGAATTATCAACAGAAGTACCATACACCACATGCAATTAAATTCTTGTATTTTTCTCATTTTGAAATACCTTATTTATGCCGCCCACTACCTAAGAAGTGCAATAATGGACGGACTTTTTATTTTGAAAAATATTTGTGTTTTGTTTTTACCTTACACCAACACATGGGCTTCCTGCTATTAATCGGCATTGTGTGGAATTAAAAAAAAAAAAACAACTAAAAACAAAATCTTGAAATTTCCAGCTTCCCTAACGGATAAAAAAAGCAGCTTTCGTTTGTTAAATATGATGTACTCAACCTTTTATCATATCCATGTTTTTGTGTATCATGATCCCCGCATGAGGGCAGGGAAATCGCGCTCACACTTTCGAGGGCCATTTTTGCACAAATATAAAAAAGCAAGTTTGTGGGCTGATATTCCGTAGTATATGACACTTGGATATAATGCTAAGAGGCAGCAAAGTCTTACGCATTCATGCCTATCATTTTCTCCTGTCGTTGGTAGGTACACGTCGCTGAAACAACTTCGGCAGTGAATATTAGCACGACTTCTACACGAATGGAGGACGCCTTCTAGTAGTCTCACAATATCATTGACGTCATTCACATTCCATGACCGTTAGCACGAAAACCTGGTGCGCGTAAGGTGTACTTGGTACGGAAACTCGTAGCTTTCTATTAGTCAGCACAATGTATAATTCCTCCTGCACTCCCCTCAAGCATGATAGCGGTTGTATGCTTCACAAATGCACAGCACAGCGTGAAGTTTGCCCTCATGTTCCCCGTTATGGAAAAAAATCATGTAAATACCAAGCAACTGTTTTCGTTCTCATATCATCGCCTCTTTCGTGCAACGCCCTTTCTCTTGACCCACGCTCGGAAGTAAAACAACTAGCCTCGCACGAGGTGCATCTTTTAACGATTTTGTGACGCATTTAGCAAAAGATAAATTCTTAACAATATAGCTATTCTATTCTACATTATATGTCTTTTTTTTTTTTTTAGTATTGTCAGAAAATGTGATAACCGTTATCAATTCTTAGATGTAAAAGGCTTTGTTTCTGATTTATAGAAACTGATAAAATATACAGTACGTACTAATGTTCATAAATATATCAGAATAAGAAGACGAAAAATAAATTACATTACTAGACCTACTTTGGGTGCTGTTCTTGCAAACGTACTTTTATTAAATCTTTCAAGATATGGCCTAGTTATTGTTTTCTTCAATTTATACATCATGAACCTAACTTTTATAAAATGAATACAGTAAATAGTATATCAATATAAAATTAAGGCCATCCTATTCACTTCACAACAAAACGAAGATTCAGTACACCCCACTCTTTTCAGCAACGAACGAAAATTATTCTTCACAGAATTAACTTCGTTATAATTTTCCTAGGGTTAGCTGTTCCGTGCTAGATTCTTTCTTACTACGAGAACTGCCTACCACAGGCTCGTTGTATCATAGTACTTCTCATTCACTACCAAGGGTGCACCCACGGAAGGGTCTGGACCTCCTCCCCCAAAAACAGTAACTTTTTAAATAAACGGCATCAGGGACGGATTCATGGGGTTCCATCCATCAAGCTCGGACTCTCATCCAATCTCAGTAACTCGACAGACATTTATGCTGTAAGTTTATCGACATAATAAAATTATAAACAGAAAAATGATTGATGTAGCTCCCATCCAAAAAAAGAAAAAAACACTACACCTGTACCCTTTCATATGCCTTCCCCGCTGGTCTAGTGACTGCTCCTTTGGTGCACTTGCTCCTGGGTTCGATTACCGGTAGGAGAGCATAAAAATTAATTTTACAATCATTATTTCCATTAATTATCCGTTAGAGTACAGGGCATAACTAGGACGTTAAACTAACATTTCACCATTTCTTTCTTATGAAAGCAATTTACTTCTATCATTGTTTTCTGAAAATATGGATGCCAGTACTACTAGAAAATTCTTATCGTTTCTTCCAGGAAGTACTGTACCTAGGTGGGAAATAACACCAGGAACCTCATGACTAGGATGACCAGATTCTGACAAGCGAGAAGTAGGACACAAATATAATAGTATATGATAGTTTACTGCGTAGGCTATACTCCCCCTGTCTCCCCCTCCCAAACTTTACAAACAATACATTTTTTGGAAACATTTTTCATTGCATTATTTGAAATGGATACAAAGAAGTAACGAATAAGCTGTAATGTAATCTGATCTCAGGAAATTTCAAGCTTCTGAAGTGTTTTGCATTTACATGAGATTTTTTTTTATCTGAAAATGTTACCCAAATCTGTTATTTAAGAATCTAGCAGACGAAAGAAAATCATGAACCCACAATGTCCTACATAGACACAATAATGCGTATTCTAGAATGACTCAAGAAAATTGTTTGAAAATATCAAATCTTTAAGTTTTACGCCCCTCGGTGATGCCGGCTAGGCTAAAGGAGACGGTGATGATGAGAATGAATGAAATGGTGGAATGAAAAAAGTGGTAGGAAACGGGAAATCCCCGGAAAAAACCCACGCACACAGTATTTCTCCTTGACACTAGTTTGGATTGAACCAAGAACCCCATGTTCCAGAGGTGAACGCTCTACCACTGAGCGAGCGGAGTGTGGGACAAAATCCAAGCGGACAAAATCCAAGAGGACAAAATCCAAGCGGACAAAATCCAAGAGGACAAAATCCAAGCTAAATTGTGGTAAGGCGGACAAAATCCAAGCGGATAAAATCTAAGAAGCAGTATCATGTGCGTAGCTGTGGTATGTACCTGTGAACACCCTAATTAAATTGTATGTTTGTTTCCTTCTTCAATTGTAATTCATTCTCATGTTTTATCTGTAATTCTTCAATTTATTGAAATAATATTTCATTTACATTTAAAGAACTGAAAATCCAATAAAATATGTAAGATTGACACAGTAAGAGTGCAGATGAGCTTTAATTACTCATAAAATACTCTGGTCACTGCTAGGACATGCCCAGGTGAATCCAATTTAGGGTGATCAGAAATATTTTGACTAAAAAGAGTATACTAACATAAATTAACCAGAAAATGAAAGCACTGGCTAATATCAGAGATAACAAATAACAGCAAAGCAGCCCAGTCTTAAAAAGAGTACACTACTTACTTAATTCTATTATATTTATTGAGAATTAAAGTAAAAATAAAATTAAAAAGATATAATTTAGATATAAAAAATACTTCTCTACCCTCAAAGTATCTACTTCAGTTACAATTGTTAAAATAACCAATAATATATATATTTTCATTTAGTTTGTCTAGACACATTTTCACATCTCGATTTTCTAGATAACACTTTTACACTATTTAATTCACACACATTATTACATTATTAAAAATACACGCTTCATATTTCATAATTATTTGTTTCGAAATATACATAAAACAGTACCAACAAACAAATCAAGACCTCTGTATGCCACCTCATAAGAATTGAATTAAAATACTCCAATGATTGGTCTCACAATAATATGGTGAGGTCTTAAATTTATTATACTGTATATATATTGAGAAGAAAATACATACTTTTATAATGTATTTGTACACACATAATATTTTTACATACTTCCATATGGATGTGATAAGTAATTAAATCTCATCTGCACTCTTACTGTGACAATCTTACATGTTTTATTGGATTTTCAGTTCTTTAAAAATAAATGAAATGTTATTTCAATAAATTGAAGAATTACAGATAAAACTTTAGAATGCATGACAATTGAAGAAAGAAACAAACATACAATTTAATTAGGGTGTTCACAGGAACATAACGCAGCTGTGAACATGATACTGTTCCTTGGATTTTATTCGCTTGGATTTTGTCCGCCTTGTCAGAATTTAGCTTGGATTTTGTCCTCTTGGATTTTATCCGCTTGGATTTTGTCCGCGCCCCGAGCGAGCGTGCCCCTTGTCCTTACAAAAAATGATTATAATGGGGTTTTCATACAAAGAAATTAGTGCATGAAATTTTAATCATATATTGTACGAAACATAATTTTCTTTTCTTAAACATTGAACGTTACATTTTGCTGATATTCATATCGATAAGCTGATATTGAGAGCAGAAATGGGACAGGACTAAAATGTGGAACAATTGCCTGTCCCGACTAAATTGATGGGGACGCGGGACACTTCGGTTCAAAATCGGGACTGTCCCGTATTTTACGGGACGTATGGCGGGCTTATAGCTATACGCATATCCTTATTTCATTTATATGATAGTTTACTGCGTCGGCAATATGCATGTCCTTATTTCATTTAACGCTGACCTAAGTTAATCATTCATTTTTGTTAAAAAGAAAAGTACTGAACAAAGGTATTGAAGGAACTCAACACAACTCCGAATACTTCGATTAATGACAAAGTGGTTTATTTCTATGAACGTACAGTGAAACTCCGTGTAGGTGCTAAGGACTTTTTTTTTAAAACCGATTTTCGGAGTGTAGGATAATTATAAAGAATGAGGGGAAAATTCAGACTTGTAAGAGGGAACTACTTAGCTTCGTTAGCATCGTTGTTGTAACTCTAAGTAAGATGAAAGCTTTCCTGCTTTACCGACATCCAGTGGCGTATTTACGATTTTGTTTCGGGGAGGGCTTTGCTAACTTTCGGGGAGGGCTTTGCCTGAAAATGTGAAAATTCTGCAAGATATTTCATATACTTTACTATAGTAAGTAAGATTTCGGGGGGGCTTAAGCCCGGAAGCCCCCCCTAAATACGCCACTGCCGACATCTAACAAGGCCTTCTCAGTAAAACTATGTATTACAAAACAATGATTTATTGATTGCTTTCCTTCCTATCTTTTGAGGAGTGTTAAAAATCACAGCCGTTTATCATTCAGAAAAAGAGTACCCGTGATTCAAAATGTTATGAATAAAGAATGAATCATTAAAATGTTGCAAATAAGTTCTCAGGACATTCCGCACATTAAAAAAAAAAAAAAAGGAACATTTCTAGATTTTCTAGAAGTTTTCGCAACACGCAGGACAGCTCTTTGAAAAACAGTACTGTACTGCGAATGACTTATCGGTTTGCGTCAACACATCTCAAGATTTTGCGTCTTAGTTATGATAACGTCGTAATACTTGTGGTTACCTGTTAAATTCAAGTTATGTACAGATATCGTTCAGGACAATTCATGAATCGTATTTATTCAGGATCTGCTGAGAAGTCTTGCGTTAAAATTCTGTATTGCTGCACACTGTGTAAACGGACCTAATTTCCGTTACAGACGTTTAAATACTTTAACAAATAATATAATTTTCATCTCTTTATAATAGCTAATTCGGGTATGAGAAAAAGAATTTCTGGAATTATTTATTTAATTCCAAAGATATATTATATTCAGAAGGGTCATGGATTTATAATGTTCTAAAATATATTTGATTATTTTAATGTTCAGAATTATAGTTTCTTTTTAAATTGTTTTCCTTTTAAATATTAATATGTGTAAACTATCTATGTAATCCAATACGATGTAATTATGTTTCCTTTGATGACTGTAAATATATTAGTCTTAGGAAGTAACTTGTTAGAAGAAAAAGAAACATAATATAAAATAGTTGTTGTTCAGATGGTAAACGACCTGATTGCATGACATTAGTTCCTTGGTTGAAAGGCAAATCACTAATATGGGACTTGACGTGTTCAGATACATTTGCCCATTCAAGACTCCCTTTAGCTGTTATGAATGCTGGAGGTGTTGCTAGTCGTAGAGAAGTAGAAAAGCAAAGGAAATATAACAACCTCCTTGGTAAATTTATTTTTTCTCCAATTGCCATCAAGAATAGTGGTGCTTGGGGATCTGCAAGCCTTGATTTTATTAGAGAAGTAGGCAGCAGCGGCGTAGCGTAAGGGAACGCCGGTACGCCCGGCATCCCCTGTTAAAAAGAAAAAGTACGTATTTCATTATATATAAATTGTTTGCTTGTAATTATCACAATTATTTCCACTGCAATCTTCTGGCGCGCTCTCTCGACTTACTTTGACAAGAGGAACCTACGCATGCGCGTCGCTCAGATGCATATTTTCTGTCTTTCCTCCTGTCGTATGCTATTTTCCTCGGGCTTCCAGGCCTACTGAAAGCATCGGGGTTTTCGTCTGCTTTCTGTTGAATGCGCAAGCGCAATACTTCCCTTCTCACTCCTCCTCATCCCTTGCAACCCTATATTTGCTTTAGATATACGCTGGCATATTCAAGTATTTCCAACTGTATATATTTTGAACTAAGCTATAGTTTCTGAACAGAACGTACGAACCCTAATATACAGGAAATAGAACAAAACGGAACAGATTATGGGAACAGTCTTACCCATCCCACGAACGTTGAAGACAGATTTGCGCTCTTGACTTCAGTATCTGGATACAGAAACAGGCCCCCAGAGTTGGTTTAAGTGCTTTGTATTTACATCTTCAAATGATATATACACTCAGACCCATATTCACGAACGGGCGTCTGAGTTCCGGACCCAAGATGACAAATTTCTGGGCGATATATATATATATATATATATATATATATATATATATATATATATATATATATATATATTGAAAGAACGAGATTGACGTGTGGTATGTGGAGAAAAAAGCCGCCCACGAGAAAGAAATGAAGGGAACGATACTGGAAACAATGTTCATACAAAAGTGGGGCCTAGTTTTCTCGTCACAACGGTAGTGGCAAGAAGGAGCTGAGACAATTGGTTATTAAATTCTAACGTAATCCACGCATTCGCTTCTCTATGCCCCACTAGACCTCCAATTAGGGGGGCTTCCTCCTAAATTTTGTATAACCCTATATTTCCATTCGGAATAGCTATGTATTGCTGCTTGCAGTAGTACTATATCGTACAAATGACTAACTTTGGCATCCCCCTTTCGGAATATCACGCTACGCTACTGGTAGGCAGATGTATTTCTATCGTTACTGGAGATATTTGTTCAACATCTGTCCTAATTCAACGCATATCTATTGCTATCCAACGTGGCAACGTGTCGTCGGTTCTTGGCACCTTACCACATGGAAAAGAACTAGATGAGGTGTTTCTTCTCTAACACAAAGGATAACATTGAACATTTATACAACTGGACGACATACTATACAAATAAGGTGTAATATCATTGGATGGCGTAGAAAAGCAGACAGTAACACTAGATATGATGCCGTTGATAGGTGGTTTTCTACTCCTTCCTTTGGTTCCACTATCGAAATATATTTCCTGCTGACAATTATTTTCCGCAATTATTTCATAAATTTATTTAATGCAATTGTTACAATTTTATTCAAATTATAATATTTTTCTGTTATTCTGTTAGCAATTATTGCTCCATTCCTCATTTATGCCTGTAGTAGTAATGGCGTTACTTTGCCTCACTTTGGACTTTGACCCCGACCTTTGTGACGTCATAGGTCAAAGGTCAATGACCTTGGCCCGGGGTCAATGACCTAGGGGTACATAGGACCACCCCCTCTAAATTTTGGCAGGGGTACCTTGGCCCACCCCCTAAATTTTGGCAGGGGTACATAGGACCACCCCCCTTAAATTTTGGAAATTGCCAAATCTAAAAATTTGGTATGGTAGCCTAGGACCATAGTATGTACCTCTATCCGTATTGGGGGTCTATGTCGTTCCCTTTCATGGGTAAAAAATTGCCAAAAATTGAATTTTCGGAGGTTTTTGACCTAATTTATCCCCTTCGATGAGGTGTTTTTTACCATATATGGTTATATGGGCGTATACAGGGGTTCATTAGCTTTCATAACATATGGGTATATTAATGCACCCCTTGAAAAATTTGGGAGGGGTACCTTGGCCCACCCCTTAAATTTTGGAAATTGCCCAATTTAAACATTGGGTATTATAGTACAGGACCCTAATATGTATTATGATAAATTTGGGTGATCCACCTCGTCCCCTTTTAGGGGTACAAAATTGCCAAAAATATAAACGTAAGCAATACGTTATACCACGTGTTTGGTTTTCGGCCTAATTTATCTCCTTGGATGAGGTCCTATTACCTTATATAATTATATGGGCGTATACAGGGGTCCATTCCCTTTCATAAGACATAGGTATATTAATGCACCCCTTGAAAAATTTGGGAGGGGTACCTTGGCCCACCCCTTAAATTTTGGAAATTGCCAAATCTAAAAATTGGGTGTGGTAGCCTAGGACCATAGTATGTACCTCTATCAGTATTGGGGGTCTATGTCGTTCCCTTTCATGTGTAAAAAAATTGCCAAAAATTCAAATTTCGGGGGTTTTGACCTAATTTATCCCCTTTGATGAGGTGTTATTACCTTATATGGTTATATGGGCGTATACAGGGGTCCATTCCCTTTCATAACATATGGGTATATTAATGCACCCCTTGAAAAATTTGGGAGGGGTACCTTGGCCCACCCCTTAAATTTTGGAAATTGCCCAATTTAAACATTGGGTATTATAGTACAGGACCCTATGTATCATGATAAATTTGGGTGCTCCACCTCGTTTCCTTCTAGGGGTACAAAATTGCCAAAATATAAACGTAAGCAATACGTTATACCACGTGTTTGGTTTTTGGTCGATTTTATCCCCTTTGATGAGGTGTTATTATTCTATATAGTTATATGGTCATGTATAGGGGTCCATTACCTTTCATAAGATATGGGTATATTTGTGCACTGCTTTAAAAATTTGGGAGGGGTACTTTGGCCCACCCCTTAAATTTTGGAAATTGCCCAATTTAAAACATTTGGTATTATAGTACCGGACCCTAACATGTATTATGATAAATTTGGGTGGTCCACCTCGTTCCCTTTTAGGGGTACAAAATTGTCAAAATATAAACGTAAGCAATACGTTGTACCACGTGTTTGGTCTTTTGGCCCAATTTATCCTCTTGGATGAGGTTCTATTACCTTATATCTTTATATGGTTATGTATAGGGGTCTATTCCCTATCATAAGACATAGGTACATTTGTGCACTCCTTTAAAAATTTGAAAGGGGGTACTTTGGCCCACCCCTTAAATTTTAGAAATTGCTCATTTTATATATTTGGTATTATAGTACTGGACTCTAACATGTATTATGATAAATTTGGGTGGTCCACCTCGTTCCCTTTTAGGGTACAAAATTGCCAAAATATAAACGTAAGCAATACGTTGTACCACGTGTTTGGTTTTGACCTAAGTTATCCCCTTGGATGAGGTCCTATTACCTTATATGGTTATGTATAGGGGATTATTCCCTATCATAAGACATAGGTACATTTGTGCACTCCTTTTAAAATTTGTGAGGGGTACCTTGGCCCACCCCTTAAATTTTAGAAATTGCTCATTTTATATATTTGGTATTATAGTACTGGACCCTAACATGTATTATGATAAATTTGGGTGGTTCACCTCGTTCCTTTTAGGGCTACGAAATTGCCAAATTTTAGTACAACCACGTGTTTGTTTTTGGCTCAATTTATCCCATTGGATGAGGTCCTATTACCTTATATGATTATATGGTTATGTATATTGGTCCATTCCCTATTATAAGACATGGGTATATTGATGCACCCAGGGAGGGGTACCTTGGCCCACCTCTTTATTTTGGAAATTGCCCAATTTAAACATTTGGTATAATAGTATAAGACCCTAATATATATATATATATATATATATTACTATAAATTTGGGTGGTCCACCTTGTTCCCTTTCATGAGTAAAAAAAAATGCCAAAATATAAAGATAAGCAATATGTTGTATCACGTGTTTGGTTTTTGGCCCAATTTATCCCGTTTGATGCGGTCTTATACCGTATATGGTCATATGGTCATGTATATAGGTTCATTTCCTATCATAAGACATGAGTACATTGATGCACCCTTTAAAAATTTGGGAGGGGTATCTTGACTCATCCACTCAGTTTTAGAAATTGTTTAATATAAGCATTTGGTATCTTCGTACAGGTCTTCAATATGTACCACTATAAATTTGGATGGTCCACATCGTTCCCTTTCATGGATAAAGAACTACCAAAAATCAAATTTCGGAGGTTATTGACTCCTATTTAATACGTTATATGGTTTATTATCTCTATATGTTTATGTTCTCTTTTAAATTTGGGAATTATAAAATAACATAATTTGGTAAACGTTTTCTAGGACCCATTGGAGTTCCTCTTATGGCCAAATATTCAAAATTTAAAGGTTATTAACCGGCTTTATTATTAAATGAGTACAGGATTTATTACTTTTTCATAAGACACAGGTGTATTTGTGTACCAATCTTAAATTTTGGGAGGGGTACATTTATTATTGTCATATCAATAATTGGTAATTGTTTTTTTGGGTAAATCAGTATGATCACGTGATCAGTTATTGACCTATGATGGGATTAGGAGTCCAGGACATTGGTACATTTAAACTTTGTAGGATAATTTGAGAATGCGTCATTGGTATTGATTATTACAGCCAAATATAAACGTAAGCAAGACGATGTACCACGTGATTGACCTTGACGAGGTAGTGTACAGGGATACATAGCTAACCTTATTGAATCTTATGACTCATAGTCTTAAGGGAATACATGCTACAACACTGGCAAAGTTATTGTTGATGCAATTTGATTGGTTGATCACTATCTTTCGTGCAATCTGATTGGCTGATCACTATCTTTCGTGCAATCTGATTGGTTGCTGATTTTCAAATCTTTGCTGCATTCAGTTTTATTTTAACATTTAAAAAGTTTGAAACTTTGGTTTGACATTTTTTCGTTTGATATTTTTCGTTTAAAAATTTTTGTTTCGAAATTTTTTGTTTCAAAATTTTGTTTGAATTTTTTTGTTTCAGAATTTTGTTTGAAAATATTTTGTTTAAAATTTTTTGTTTGTAAATTTTTGTTTCAATTTTTTTGTTTAAAATTTTTTCGTTTGAAATTTTTCGTTTCCAAAATTTTTTTTCTGTTTCAAGATTTTTGTTTGAAAAAATTTTTCGTTTCCAAATTTTGTTTCAAATTTTTTGTTTGAAAATTTTTGTTTGAAAATTTTTTTGTTTGAAATTTTTTTGTTGCAAAATTTTGTTTGAAAATTTTTTGTTTAAAATTTTTTGTTCGAAATTTTTGTTTTGAAATTTTTTGTTTCCAATTTTTTTTGTTTAAATTTTTTTTGTTTCGAAACTTTTGTTTGAAATTTTTTGTTTCAAAGTTTGGTTTGACATTTTTTAAAAGTTTGTGCACTCATTAGTAAAGAACCGGAACTGTTTAGAGCAAAAACCTCTGGCAACATTGTGGTGCAATAGTACACGTCAGAACATGATAATGCAACGTCATCAGTTTTGCATCATATATAAGTATCGTTCGAGTTAGTATTCATGATAACATCATCATGGCTACTTGTCTGCAGTTTCTAAACACACGTGATGTGATGAAATCATTTACCAAGATTACTGATTTACAACAGAATGTACCTTATAGAATCTTAGCTAGCCAAATGATCCCTACAAAGTTTGGATTAAGAATCGTAGTGAAGCTTGAAAATGATAAGAATATAATTTTACCAGCAAGATATTTACCCATGGAAGCATCAAAACAAGAAGAACTGCTGCGTTTCTTAAATACTGGATCTGTATCTTTATGTTACAAAGGATTCTTGGGTCGAAGTCATCAACTTGAATTTAGTACACAGCCAGATTCGTCAGCAATTGTGATGAAATCATGAATTCAAACGTCAGCACATCAGACATAGTTGTATGAATTTGGTTGGTCGGCATGACGTCAGCAACTGTGATGAAATCATGAATTCAAACGTCAGCACATTCCTTACCAATGACGTCAGCAATAACTATAAACCAGCAAATACAGTGTCATCCCACGAAATCATTTGAGCAAGTGCTTTTCAGGAGGAAAGATGTGTACTTCTAACGATAAAGAGTTCATCTTCGCAAGCTATTATCCAATAAATATATTTCAAACAAAACATGTGATGATTGGTATCAGTGCTAGAACATTTGAACCAGTAATTCGATTGGGCAAAGCAGAACAATTTGGTGTACAACTGACCTGTGAAGAATGGCAAATATTATGTTCACGAATCGACCAAATGAACGATTATTTTCATGATGAGCTAAATGTAACCATAGTCAAATCATTAGGCTCAAATCATGAAGTGGTGCTGCGTACAGTCCTCGAAGAGAAGATGGTGCTGTTACGTAAAAAGAGTACATTCCATGTCCCTCGCAATATGGTGTATCTAACACAAACGGAATGGAACAAATTCATCAGCGTATTTCAGTGTGTGAAACATGCAGTGGAAGTGTGCAACAAAACAAGTATATTCCTGAAAAAGTACTATTTTGAAAAATGTGTTATGCATATTGTACAACATGTATCTAGATATTGTGATGGTTGTCAACATCGTTCGTGGGTGCATACCTGTATTGATAAACAGTTTATTTGTGATCAAATGGACATTGAGTTTCCACCAATTGATATTGCATTAGACCTTAAAAGACTTCAATTGGAATTAAAATTATATGCTAAAGACAAACTAGTGCAAGAAGTTCAAAATACATTGTATCGACAATATCCAGATCATATATCTGGTATGGATGTATGTGGAGTGTAATAAAATGATCCATTTCAATGAATTGTGTTTTTTCATTTCAAGTACAACCCTATGTTCTGACGTGTACTATTGCACCACAATGTTGCCAGAGGTTTTTGCTCTAAACAGTTCCGGTTCTTTACTAATGAGTGCACAAACTTTTAAAAAATGTCAAACCAAACTTTGAAACAAAAAATTTCAAACAAAAATTTCGAAACAAAAAAATTTAAACAAAAAAAAAATGGAAACAAAAAATTTCAAAACAAAAATTTCGAACAAAAAATTTTAAACAAAAAATTTTCAAACAAAATTTTGCAACAAAAAAATTTCAAACAAAAAAATTTTCAAACAAAAATTTTCAAACAAAAAATTTGAAACAAAATTTGGAAACGAAAAATTTTTTCAAACAAAAATCTTGAAACAGAAAAAAAATTTTGGAAACGAAAAATTTCAAACGAAAAAATTTTAAACAAAAAAATTGAAACAAAAATTTACAAACAAAAAATTTTAAACAAAATATTTTCAAACAAAATTCTGAAACAAAAAAATTCAAACAAAATTTTGAAACAAAAAATTTCGAAACAAAAATTTTTAAACGAAAAATATCAAACGAAAAAATGTCAAACCAAAGTTTCAAACTTTTTAAATGTTAAAATAAAACTGAATGCAGCAAAGATTTGAAAATCAGCAACCAATCAGATTGCACGAAAGATAGTGATCAGCCAATCAGATTGCACGAAAGATAGTGATCAACCAATCAAATTGCATCAACAATAACTTTGCCAGTGTTGTAGCATGTATTCCCTTAAGACTATGAGTCATAAGATTCAATAAGGTTAGCTATGTATCCCTGTACACTACCTCGTCAAGGTCAATCACGTGGTACATCGTCTTGCTTACGTTTATATTTGGCTGTAATAATCAATACCAATGACGCATTCTCAAATTATCCTACAAAGTTTAAATGTACCAATGTCCTGGACTCCTAATCCCATCATAGGTCAATAACTGATCACGTGATCATACTGATTTACCCAAAAAAACAATTACCAATTATTGATATGACAATAATAAATGTACCCCTCCCAAAATTTAAGATTGGTACACAAATACACCTGTGTCTTATGAAAAAGTAATAAATCCTGTACTCATTTAATAATAAAGCCGGTTAATAACCTTTAAATTTTGAATATTTGGCCATAAGAGGAACACCAATGGGTCCTAGAAAACGTTTACCAAATTATGTTATTTTATAATTCCCAAATTTAAAAGAGAACATAAACATATAGAGATAATAAACCATATAACGTATTAAATAGGAGTCAATAACCTCCGAAATTTGATTTTTGGTAGTTCTTTATCCATGAAAGGGAACGATGTGGACCATCCAAATTTATAGTGGTACATATTGAAGACCTGTACGAAGATACCAAATGCTTATATTAAACAATTTCTAAAACTGAGTGGATGAGTCAAGATACCCCTCCCAAATTTTTAAAGGGTGCATCAATGTACTCATGTCTTATGATAGGAAATGAACCTATATACATGACCATATGACCATATACGGTATAAGACCGCATCAAACGGGATAAATTGGGCCAAAAACCAAACACGTGATACAACATATTGCTTATCTTTATATTTTGGCATTTTTTTTTTACTCATGAAAGGGAACAAGGTGGACCACCCAAATTTATAGTAATATATATATATATATATATTAGGGTCTTATACTATTATACCAAATGTTTAAATTGGGCAATTTCCAAAATAAAGAGGTGGGCCAAGGTACCCCTCCCTGGGTGCATCAATATACCCATGTCTTATAATAGGGAATGGACCAATATACATAACCATATAATCATATAAGGTAATAGGACCTCATCCAATGGGATAAATTGAGCCAAAAACAAACACGTGGTTGTACTAAAATTTGGCAATTTCGTAGCCCTAAAAGGAACGAGGTGAACCACCCAAATTTATCATAATACATGTTAGGGTCCAGTACTATAATACCAAATATATAAAATGAGCAATTTCTAAAATTTAAGGGGTGGGCCAAGGTACCCCTCACAAATTTTAAAAGGAGTGCACAAATGTACCTATGTCTTATGATAGGGAATAATCCCCTATACATAACCATATAAGGTAATAGGACCTCATCCAAGGGGATAACTTAGGTCAAAACCAAACACGTGGTACAACGTATTGCTTACGTTTATATTTTGGCAATTTTGTACCCTAAAAGGGAACGAGGTGGACCACCCAAATTTATCATAATACATGTTAGAGTCCAGTACTATAATACCAAATATATAAAATGAGCAATTTCTAAAATTTAAGGGGTGGGCCAAAGTACCCCCTTTCAAATTTTTAAAGGAGTGCACAAATGTACCTATGTCTTATGATAGGGAATAGACCCCTATACATAACCATATAAAGATATAAGGTAATAGAACCTCATCCAAGAGGATAAATTGGGCCAAAAGACCAAACACGTGGTACAACGTATTGCTTACGTTTATATTTTGACAATTTTGTACCCCTAAAAGGGAACGAGGTGGACCACCCAAATTTATCATAATACATGTTAGGATCCGGTACTATAATACCCAATGTTTAAATTGGGCAATTTCCAAAATTTAAGGGGTGGGCCAAAGTACCCCTCCCAAATTTTTAAAGCAGTGCACAAATATACCCATATCTTATGAAAGGTAATGGACCCCTATACATGACCATATAACTATATAGAATAATAACACCTCATCAAAGGGGATAAAATCGACCAAAAACCAAACACGTGGTATAACGTATTGCTTACGTTTATATTTTGGCAATTTTGTACCCCTAGAAGGAAACGAGATGGAGCACCCAAATTTATCATGATACATATTAGGGTCCTGTACTATAATACCCAATGTTTAAATTGGGCAATTTCCAAAATTTAAGGGGTGGGCCAAGGTACCCCTCCCAAATTTTTCAAGGGGTGCATTAATATACCCATATGTTATGAAAGGGAATGGACCCCTGTATACGCCCATATAACCATATAAGGTAATAACACCTCATCAAAGGGGATAAATTAGGTCAAAAACCCCCGAAATTTGAATTTTTGGCAATTTTTTTACACATGAAAGGGAACGACATAGACCCCCAATACTGATAGAGGTACATACTATGGTCCTAGGCTACCACACCCAATTTTTAGATTTGGCAATTTCCAAAATTTAAGGGGTGGGCCAAGGTACCCCTCCCAAATTTTTCAAGGGGTGCATTAATATACCTATGTCTTATGAAAGGGAATGGACCCCTGTATACGCCCATATAATTATATAAGGTAATAGGACCTCATCCAAGGAGATAAATTAGGCCGAAAACCAAACACGTGGTATAACGTATTGCTTACGTTTATATTTTTGGCAATTTTGTACCCCTAAAAGGGGACGAGGTGGACCACCCAAATTTATCAAAATACATATTAGGGTCCTGTACTATAATACCCAATGTTTAAATTGGGCAATTTCCAAAATTTAAGGGGTGGGCCAAGGTACCCCTCCCAAATTTTTCAAGGGGTGCATTAATATACCCATATGTTATGAAAGGGAATGAACCCCTGTATACGCCCATATAACCATATATGGTAAAAAACACCTCATCGAAGGGGATAAATTAGGTCAAAAACCTCCGAAAATTCAATTTTTGGCAATTTTTTACCCATGAAAGGGAACGACATAGACCCCCAATACGGATAGAGGTACATACTATGGTCCTAGGCTACCATACCAAATTTTTAGATTTGGCAATTTCCAAAATTTAAGGGGGGTGGTCCTATGTACCCCTGCCAAAATTTAGGGGGTGGGCCAAGGTACCCCTGCCAAAATTTAGAGGGGGTGGTCCTATGTACCCCTAGGTCATTGACCCCGGGCCAAGGTCATTGACCTTTGACCTATGACGTCACAAAGGTCGGGGTCAAAGTCCAAAGTGAGGCAAAGTAACGCCATTACTACTCCTGTTATTTTATTTAAATAGTTGTTGATTAAAAAATGGAGATATATGAATTCTAATTGTGTAACGACGAACGATAGAATTTATAGACAAACGTCGTTAAAGTGAATACAGCTTACTAATTATTAATACTCAGGATTTGTTGTATATTCCTGTCAAAAGAATTTTCAGATTAGTGTTTAGTGTTGTATTGTGATATGTCTAATGAAATAAGTATGTACGAGTAAAAGAGCTAGGGGTTCCCTCAGCCACTACTCTCACCCAACGATGATTAAATTCTCGAAGCACCTGATATCTATATCTATCTATCTATCTATCTATCTATGTATCTATCTATCTATCTATATATATTTCTGTATTTATACAACTATTGGTCGGAAATGAAATTAATAAATACTATATGGTACAGTCTGATTATGTTGTTATGAAAACTGTAGTTTCAGTTTCGTTGTAGAGGCTCTGAATACATATACATGTACTTCTTCTGATATATATATATAGTCGACTAGTGGTCGTAATAATAGATTCTGCCATTAATGGATATTTCTGAGTTCGTGCATGATGCATGTGTGCCGGACTGAATATAATAATGGTTGGCGCTAGAATCTTATAAGTAAGCCCTAAATCGACCTAACCTTAAGGATTGCCGCTATATATGTAGAGAGAGGAAAAGATTGATTGATTTTGAGTTTTACGTCCCGTTCAGCAGCGAGGCTATATGAGACGTGGACCTACTGATTAACGTGGAATCCGAACCACATGAGCTCCCGCCGGGAATCGAACCCGGGTCTCCCACGCCAAAGGCGCGTACGCTAACCGCTTAGCCACGGAGGAGCTCAGAGAGAGGAAAAGATTTGAGAAATACATGTACTTTTGTTTGTAGGGATGGGCACGAGCGAGTTCGAGCGAGTTTTCTTTGAAACTCGACTCGACTCGAAACAGACATCTTTGAGCTCGACTCGAGAACTAGGCTCGAAAAATTTCCTCCAACTCGACTCGAATTTGGGTCGAGTTTCGAGTCGAGTCGAGCCATACCTTGTGTGGAGTTTTCAAATACTCTCTTCAAGTGCCCTACATAGACAAAATAATTATTATCAATGGTACTATTATTACTACTACTACTGATTATTATTTGGTCTAGGAATTAATTCGTGCGGGTGGACAAGAGATGGCGCAACGAACGGAGCGTCCCATAGTTCCGTGTATCCACACATGTGTTGCAAACCCCTGTCATCGCGTATCGTTCGTAGTATAGGGCAGTGGATTAAAGCGTCAACAACACCAGTTTGTAGTTAAGTGAACATGGCGCAATTTGTGCCTGATAAAGTGTTTTTGCGGGGTGTCCTGCTGCATTACTTTAACATGCAGAAAAGTGCGACTGAAAGTCATCGTATTTTGGTGGAAGTGTATGGTGACCATGCTCTAGCTGAGCGAACGTGTCAGAAGTGGTTTGCACGGTTTAGAAGTGGTGATTTCGGTTTGGCAGACCAAGAGCGAGCTGGACAGCCAAAAAAATTTCAAGACGAAGAATTGACAGCATTGCTCGAGCAGGATTCGTGTCAAACGCAGGAACAACTTGCAGCAGCATTAGGCGTTGATCAAACAACAGTCTCCAAACGCTTGAAAGCCATGGGAATGATTCAAAAGATGTCACATTGGGTTCCACATGAATTGAAAGACAGAGACGTTGAAAGACGAAAAACCATTTGCGAATTGCTGCTTCAACGACAGAGCAGAAAGGGGTTTCTGCATCGAATTATTACGGGTGATGAGAAGTGGATCCATTACGAGAACCCTAAACGAAAAAAGGCCTGGGTGAAACCAGGTGAACCAGGTCCATCACAACCAAAACGAGATATTCACTGTGCAAAGGTTATGCTGTGCATATGGTGGGATATGAAAGGTGTGGTGTACTATGAGCTGCTGCAACCGGGTGAAACTATGAATGGAGAACGTTATCGACGACAATTAATGCGTTTGAAGCAAGCTCTGGCCAGAACACGACCAGAATGGGAGAACAGACATGATAAACTTATTGTTCAACATGATAACGCTCGCCCACATGTCGCAAAACCGATCAAAACCTATTTAGAAAATGTCGGATGGGAAGTTTTACCCCACCCGCCGTATTCACCAGACGTTGCTCCTTCGGACTACTACTTGTTCGATTGCATGAACAACGATTTGATTGGACAGCGGTTTACTTCTTCAGAAGATATCGAAAGATGGGTCTCTGACTGGATCGCTTCCAAGGATGAGGACTTCTTTCGCCACGGAATCCGTACATTGCCTGACAGATGGGCGAAAGTGGTGGCTAGCGATGGACAATATTTTTCTTAAGGTATTTATGTATTTTGTGTTTGTACTACAGCTTCAATGTGTGCGTACCAACCGCACGAATTAATTCCTAGACCAAATATTATTATTATTATTATTATTATTATTATTATTATTATTATTATTATTATTATTATTATTATTATTATTATTATTATTATTATTATTATTATCGACCTCGGTAGTCGTGAAGATTAGGAGGCAAGGACATCGTTCAGGAGGTTCCGGGTTGTTCCGGATTTATATTTCGGAGGTGCATCAGACCCGTTGCCAGACGGGGTCAAGGGGTGAACCCTCCTTCAAGGTTAATTAACCCCCGGGAACTGTGAGTGGTGGTAACCTGTGCTTGAGAATTTAATTAAAACATTAATTTGCTATAGAAAGTAATTTTGCTTTCAGGATTACTTTACGTCATATATCCAAAGCTAAGCAAATCCTTGGGCTGCTTTTAAGTTTAACACCCCTTTCAGCGGCGATGCTATATGAAATACTGATTAACGTGGAATCCGAACCATATGAGCTCCCGCCGGGAATCGAACCTGCGTCTCCCACGCCAAAGGCACGTACGTTAACCGCTTAGCCACGAAGAAGCTCTAAAGCAAACTTTCATGTAGTTTTAATTACTATACAGGGAATACTAGAAAGAACATATAAAGAAATAAGGATCACACGCAAATTCAATATCCACCCTCCACAGAGCTGATGTCATCTTCAAGAGCAAGGTAACAGGTACAAAAAGGAATTGAATTAAATTTAATTACAGCAAACTGGCATCTTGACTTATGCTGTTGGAAAGAGATGAGGGAAGTTAGCTGCCAGGTTAGGGCTATATTAATATAGGTACACCTTGTCTCAAAAAGGTTGAGCGCATTCTTTATTGGTGTTTTGAGGCAATAATTTTCTAAGTCCAGCTTCGGGTATCTTCGGGAAAAAGTAAGCCAGGTTCGAACCTCCAAGCCAGCCTTTGCAATCGGGAAAAAGTTTGCAGATTTGTTTTTCTTCTTTTAAATATAATAAGACTTGTTACCAAGTGTTTAAAAAAGCAACATTGATTGAAATACTTAATGATACAATATTTGGAAACCTTTTTTTTTTAATGTCAGCACATGCTTGTTTGTCATTTAGCTCTCCATACGTAATGGAACATTTAAATACGTTAAAGAATCTTTCCATATATAAAAGAATGCTCAAAGTTAAGAAATAAAACATAATTATCGCCTGAGTACTAAAATAAAAGTCAAAGTAGAACAGAAACAGCGTTTGTAATGGATATGAATGTCATAATTATCTTGAGATCCGTTATACATCGCTAGAAGCATAGCTCTAGAAGTCCTTGCGTTAGCTCATTGGTAAGCTGTCGGATTTCAAATCTTAAGGTTGAGAGTTCGAATCCCGTCTAGGTTAGTCCTCTTTTTAAAATTATATTTTCCGCAATGCATGAAAAATTATATAAAATAATTACATTAGAATACATAAGTTGTGTATATATAACATAATCATTGCAGAACATAGTAATTATTATGTTTAAAATATAACATCTGAGATAATTTTCACAGTAGGTCGGTATTATATATGAGAATGTAAATACAACTTAAGAAACTCGTTCAATAGCAATAAATAAGTTATGTAGTGCATTTATTTGCATCTATTTGTCATACAGATGTAACTTCTCAATATTCTCATTACAGCATGTCATTTACATTCGTGAAATACAATATATTCCTATGGATATAGAAAGTGTATAAACAGAGTATCCAAAGTCATATCCTGCTTCAAGACACATAACTTTTCCCGATCCCCTTAACGTCACGGGAAGAAACACAAACTCTCTTTAGAACGGAACGTCGTTACTTCGAGTCTCATTCGAATACGCTGAATATGCTTTTGTATATTCATCTCTCTCTCTTTCGCTTTGTTTATGTGTGTGTGTGTGTGTGTGTTGCGGAATATCCCAAGTTGAATACATTTGCCAAGTATATGAGCATCATTGTCATCGAATACCAGAAATTGAAAGTCTTGTTGCTTCAGGTTGGGTTTGCGTGTTCATGTTAGCTCACTGGTAGAGTACGGACTTGCCAATAAAGAGGTCTTGAGTTCAAAGCCTACAGCTAATAATCATTCTTTTGTTAGTAGGATTGCACAGAAATCGGATACAAGGAGTGGTTTACTTCTAGAAATATTTTCAGAAGCGTTTAGGTAGCCCTGAAAAGGGCTGTTTTCGGGAGTTAAGGCGGGGACATTAATATTGTGTCCAAGACCCTTCTGAATTTATTACACGCTCCATTCTTCTGGGCATGGAATCTATTACATGGGTGACAAATCTATCTCCTTCCCCTACCTCCAGCCATGCTTCGGAAACAAGATGCCACAGGTCATCCTGAGTTCTTGGTGGATCTGCCTCAGGCCAACTTTCCCTTAGAGTACGCTTCACTTCTGCCCACATATTTTCCATGAGATTGAGGTCTGCTCCACGAGCGGCCAGTCGATTAAATCAATCTCAGGATGCCCTGCGAACCATTCCTGAATCACACGGGAAGTATGTATTGGCGACTGGTATTGCTGGAACTGAATTACACCATCAGGCTGAAATACTCGTACAGATAGCACCATGATATTACTGATAATGTCTAAGTACTGAGCATTGTCCAGATGTCCTTCAATTCTATGAAGCTGTCCTGCTCCGCGACTGGAAATCCAACCCCAACATAAAATAGATACATGGCCACTGCGATTGCAAGCAGCCACATATCCATGGTCATATCGGGTGCCTCTCGGACGATACACAAAACGGCGTCCCTTCTTTGATGTTGTGAATATGGATTCATCTGAGAAAACTACGTTTTCCCAATTGAGACCCACATTCGCCTGTGCAAACGCGAGACGGTAAATTTTGTGGTCGTCTGAGAGTTTTTCCTTCACGGCAGCAACACGGCCACGTAACCCAGCATGACGAAGCCTTCGCAGAGCTGTATGCTTTCTACCAGGAAAGAGAGAAACTTCCCTTAGCTGTCTAGACGTCCTTAGTGGGTCTAACCGGGCTTCGTTTACTAATCTCGCATCTTGGGCTTCGGTTGACACATGCGGACGACCAGGAGATCGTAAATTATCAGTCTGACCTGTAGCACCATATTTCCGAATCCATCGCCTTCCTGTAGAGGCCGGGACACCTACTCGCCTGCTAGCTGCAGTTGCAGAATAACCTTCCAACTCCCATAAAGTAATTACTGCTGTACGTCTATCCATAGTTACCAATGTTCTGAGCTGTGAGAAGGAAGCAATAGGTAAAAGCTAGTACCTGACGTGTGATTGGTTACTTGCACGACACGCCTATTGTGGGGAACAGCGTTGCCAGATCTAGCATAATGATGCTAGATCTAGCATAATTTGCATGTCTCTAGCATCTAGCATCTTGCTTTTAGCATCCTGCCCAAATCTAGCACAATTTCAGCAAGTTTATCAGAAAGCCGTAAAACCTGGAGATGAGAAAGAAGTTGGTCGTGGGAAGAAAAAGAACGGCAGAAATGTATCCTCTTCCATTGATTCATACAGTCGGTAAACCATACAGGCAGTCTTATTTTCCGAAGTAAGTTCGAAACGTCTTTGGGATTTTTTGTGGCTCCGCCCAGGGTTTTCTAATCCTTTAACTCCGAGGCATGGGCGGAGCTATGGGGGCCATTCTCCCCCAACTTTTTGACAACTTCACCATCTTTATTTCTGACTTCATGATCATATTTATTCCTGAAATGACAGCTCCGAGACCGACCAAAAATCTGCCCCCCCCCTAGCAGAGGATTCCCAACTCCCCTTATGCTGCGAAGTAATTTTCTTTCAAAATATGTAAACAAAAACTTTGCATTCATTTATACGATATATACGCCATTGAGTCTGGCAACGACTGCATTAATTTAGCTGAGTTAAAATTTTGGTGCGTGAAGTATTGCATTCTTGCTCTCTGTGTATTTTAAGTTACGTTATCGTATCTCAACTTCGTTTTTTTAAACTCCTGAATTAGTAATTATGAGGATCTAGCATAATTTGACCGAATCTAGCATAAGTTCGATCAGGTTTTGGAATAATTCCGAGCTGTGAGTCTGGCAACGCTGGTGGGGAACGACTTGGTCAACGACTCGCGAAAGAAATCTGAAAATGGTGTGCCGTAATAATAATATCAAAAACAGTTTTTATAAAGGAATATTAATACATACGAAAAGCTGTTTAAAGAATGAATTGTTATACTGACGACTTTACACGTATAAAAACATATACCATATACCAAACAGATTGAGCGATATGATGATAGCTGTTTTGAGACAAACTCTTTCGAAGTCCAACTTCGGGTATCTTCGGAAAACAGTAAACTAAAGCTGCTGGTTCGAACCTCCAAAGCCAACCTTAGTAATCGGGAAACGATGTACAGATATGTTTTTCCTTCTGTTAAATATAATAAGACATGTTGAAATGGTATTAAGTGTAGAAAAAAGTAACATTGAAATACTTAATGATACAATATTTCGAGACTATGTATTCACACTCTCGTTTCGTCATTGTGGTTTCCATACGGAAAAGAGCATTTACGTATGAGCTCAGTTATATTTCAGAAGCAGCTTCCGAAAAGCGGTCATGTTAGCTCAGTGGTACACCACCGAGCGTTTAAATCGTGAGTTCGATACCCGTTCAGGTGAAATTCTTTTATGATATTCTACTTTCCTCAATGCATGAAAATTATGTAAAATAGTTACATTACAATTCATCAGTTGTATATATCAGTTGAATATATATATTCATATCATCAGTTGTATATATCAGTTGAATATATATATTCATATCATTTCACGACATAAGTAATTCTTATCTTTAAAATATAACATCTGAGGTATTGACAGAACGTCGGTGTGTTATGTGTGAATATTGAATACAATTTTAAAAAATCGTGTAATAGCAATAAATAAGTTATGTAATGTATTTATTTGCAGCTACTTTCATCGCAGATAACTTCTCAATATTCGCATTACAGCATTTAGGTAGAGCATATCGAAAATCGGATCGTGGTCCAAGACAAAAAACTAGCTAGCCCCAAACTGTCACGTAAGAAATTCGCGAATCGCAAAAGTAAAGTGAAGAGATTGAGAGCGGTAATTCCTTAATCGCTCTCTCTCAACTCTCTCTTATCTGCATTTATACACATAAAAGTGTATGTATGTATGTTCCAACATAACTCATGTATGCCTAGGGCAGGGTTTCTCAACCTGGGAGTCGCGGCCCCTAGGGGATCGCGAAGATAGGCGGAAGAGATAAATATAGTTAGAATCTAATACCAGAAATTATTTTTAAATATTATTTTTAATTTTGTTCTGATAGGCATACTTTTGTTTTTTATACACACTGTAAAGAACAATAAAAAATAAGTCTACTGAACATTTTCAAAGGGTGTAGAATTCGTGTTACTATTCGGTTCAAAGTCTTGTCGTCGCGAATTCTGTCGAGAAATTTGAAGCTTAAAATATACAAAACGATAATCATGCCTGTTGTTCGGTATGGTTGCGAAACATGGTCGCTTACTTTGAGGGAAGAACATAGACTGAAAGTATTTGAGAACAAGATCCTTAGACGAATATTCGGACCCAAGAGGAACGAGAATGGGGAATGGCGGAAACTTCATAACGAGGAACTACATAATTTATACGGTTTACCCAACATTGTTAGGGTCGTCAAGTCTAGAAGGCTTAGGTGGGCAGGTCATGTAGCTAGAATGGAAGAAAGTAGAAACGCTTTCAAAGTCTTGACTGGAAGACCAATCGGAAAACGACCATTAGGAAGACCTAGGCGCAGATGGGAGGACAATATTAAGATGGATTTCGCTGAGATACGAATACAAAGTAGAAACTGGATCCAATTGGCTAAGGATAGAAGTCAGTGTAGAGCTTTTGTGAACGCGGCATTGAACCTCCGGGTTCCATAGGCCATAGAGTTAGTTAGTAGAGTTGTTTAAAAATGAATTTAAATCAAAGAGGTATGATATAAAACTAATGAGAACTGTATATAGAAATACTAGAAAAATACACATGCAACAAAACCTGCACATTGAAATACAATTAAAATTAAAACTTAATGAGACACCTAAGCATGGTGTAATTTCGCTAGTTCAGCAATGTCCGGTTCAATCTTCATGACGAACATTATCAAGCCATTTTCAACTGATAAGCGATTTCTTATCTTTGTTTTAATGTTTACCATAAAAAACACACTTTCGCACAAGTACGATATAGCAAATGGAATTATTACTTTTAAAGCAGCAATCCCCAGACCAGGATATTCTTCTCTCCTCATCAGGCAGAACTTGTCCAAGTCTTCGTTACAAAAAACCAGTTGCAAAGACTTGTCGCATGATCATTCTATTATTTGGTCAAGAAGTTGTGGGCTTAGATCGGATACGTTAATGGCCTCTTCAATGAAGGAGTTTAGCATCCATCTTGAACCAGCACCTTCGTCGTTGGGAATATAGATATTACAGTTACTGTATCCACTGTCAGTGCCGGGCGCCGGAAAAAGGAGCCACACATTTCGGAGGAAGTGTGTTACTCATGTTAGGAAAGTGCATGTGCACATGTGTAAAATAGAAGGAAAAACGTAATAAAATGTGCTCAAAATTAAGGAAAGGTAGGGTTTATTTTGAAAATGTTATTGAGCTTCGTGCCAACCATGGTGGCGCTTCGTAGCTAGTCTGTCGACGTCACTCATATATACGGTGACATCGTACTATACTCTCGCCCCGGGCGCTGATTTTCCATGGCACTGTTCACTATAAACAAAAAAATGGATTCTACTATTATAGAAATAGGTATGTTAAAAATCCCACACAAGCTTATTATAAAACAAATTATAAAAGGGTCGCTGGCAAGAGCGTGTGATAAAAGGGGATCGTGATAGGAATTAGATTGAGAACCACTGGCCTAGAGTAATTTTAACCACATTTCTTATAGTTTCGAAAAGAGTGCTGTCGGGTTACCTATGGTGAATGGGAGGGGGATACATATAAAAGATTGGTAGAAAATGATCGATATTAAATTCATAGTTTTCGGGGTCGCTTAGATAAATAGTGAGACTTTCAATTTCGCTTAACTCCGATTAAGCTCTCATTAGTAGGGATGGGCACGAACGACTTTTCTTTGAAACTCGACTCGACTCGAAACAGACATCTTTGAGGTCTACTCTTGGACTCGGCGCGAAAAATATCTTCCAACTCGACTCGGATTAGAGTCAAGTCGAACCAAAACGAGCAAAATCCTGTGTGTAGTCCTACCTGGACAATGCATAGACAATAATTATTCTATCATCAATTATACTACTATTACTACAAATAATAATAATAATAATAATAATAATCATAATAATAATAATAATAATAATAATAATAATTATTATTATTATTATTATTATTATTATTATTATTATTATTATTATTATTATTATTATTATTATTATGACAACACCGTGTACAAACATGAACAATAGATGGTTAGTAAAGGAATACTAAAAGCTAGTTGACTGCCGACGTCGGTAGTCATGAACTCTACAAGGCAAAGACATCGTTCATTACTCTAAGCTGTAAGCGTCGGTGGACTACAGATGGTCAACTATTGACCTCTCGCCAGAAATTGGTGGCCCCGCAGCGACGATCCGTGGTGGCCCAAGTTCCATTTTGAAAACTTTACTACCAGCAGCAGAGACGCGATGAAACGCCAACGAACCACAAAATTACTCTCCCAAAATATGTCAAAATGCCTATATGTGTGATTTGTTTATATTTAGGTGAATCAAAAAACACAAAACAAATACCCGGGGTGGACGCAAACTATCAATATTACGATTACTAGGCACGTGTTCTTCTGACTTCCCCACGGAAACGATCATAAGAAGCTTGGTTGTTGAAGGATAAATCATTGACGTCTTAATTTAGCCAATCAGACAAACCCCTACATCTCGAGTTCTAGAAGGTGATACCGTGAACCGTTTCAGATTTATTGCTTCCTGGTGGAGTACTATCCATGAGCAAAATTTGAGCATAATAGCCGACATGCATCTTCGGTGCCTCTCATCTTTAGTACAATTTTAACCAGAGATGGTGTGGGTCAATGAAAATTTGATCCAAGACCCACCATGACCCACTATCACCCACCACCCAAATGCCCCATTGGCCCACTCTGATCCATCAACCATCGTGATCCACTCTGACCCACCACCAACTATGAACCACTCTGAACCATTGTGACCAACTCCGACCCACCAAAACCCATCGACATCAACTCTGACCGATGGCCCACGTCCTCCTCTCCATTGGCTAAAGAGGTTACACTTGTAATAAAACAAGACTGTGAAATTATCACTTATCGGAGTTTGAATTTCTACCGTTAATGGCTGAAGCACCTCTCTGTTACAATACTGGTGGGTCTGACCTTTACGATATATAATGGCAAAGTGTTTCTCATCTTCCAAATTAAAATTAATTTAAATTTATCATATATAATTATTTCTTTGTTGCCTTACAGACACATTTCAGTAGAAAATAGGGTGAAATTTGAAAGTTTCAAATCAAGGAAAAGTAGACCAACGTAAAAAAAAAACAGAGAGAGAGAGAGAGAGAAACTAATTTTCTATATAATTAAGCATGCCGTACTAATTGAAAATGCCCATGTAATTAAGTTTAGAATACAAATTTTATGGCCATTTTTCTCTAACTTTATGGCTTGATTGCCTTATGCTCGGAACGCTCCATATATTAAACACCAGCTTCAGCAATTATAAATAGAAAGCAGTGGGTATAAAATTCAAAAAGAACTTTAATTTGCATTACTCAATTTGTTTCTCAACTAATATCAATCGTTTTCGATTATTTTTACAAATCAACCCACTACCAATTTCCAATATATAGAAAATGCACCCCCGTCCCCCCGCTCATAAAAGGTAATTTTAAAAAATGCCAGGACATATTCTCTTTATTTTTAATAAAGAGTTATATGCTGAATTTCAGCTCTCAGTTGAACGGCTTGTGAGATACTCAATTTTTCGCTCATGTGGTTCGGATTCCACGTTAATCAGTAGGTCCACGTCTTATATAGCCTCGCTGCTGAAAGGGACGCTAAACTAAACTCAACTCAACTCAATTTTTCGCAAAAATTCGGACTTCTACTCCCCCTAAGGATATGTATTATAATGAAAGTGACACGCGTATGATAACTTCCCAGTTGGGATTGGAGCCTGATTATATACCAAACGTCAATTTATCTGACTTTGCAATTTGACCGTGATGATTACGCAGACATAGTTACTTTCAATTTTTTTATGATACATATCCTTATTTCATATGTTACAGATGATTCAAAAATACTTTTTCAAGCAGTTAGCTCCTCTAGAATCTCACAGGCTGCATCCCAAAATCCAACTCCTACTATCCTATGACAATCCAAAAGTGACTGAACTGTTTTTATTAGGAACAAATGACAAAAGAAAAATGGAGATCTTGAAAGTAAATTGTAGAAAAGCTCGGTGCCCCCAATAACTACATATTTCTCCGCCTCTTCATCCCGAACTTAAAAATAAAACTTAATTCGAATATGGTTAATTAGTGAATTTATTACAGTTAAATTCCACTCACTACATGCTACAGCTACAACTATGTAACAAAAAAATAACAACTGTGAAACATGTTCTGAATTACTATTAGATTTCTTACGCTATTATTAAACATATTAGAATAGTAAAAGAGGATTGTTCGTGAAATAGTATATTTGCTCTTGATTTATAACTTTTTCATACCAAAAAAAAAAAATAAATAAATAAAATATTATTCAAGTTTTAAACTTTGCACTCTGCAAATATGTTGCCCTCTAGGCAATGGGACTAATGTGAAATGTGGACTATTGTGGACTAATGGGAAATGCTGCACTGTTAGCGGCGCTGAAAACTTACGATTCGATTCTAATATCGAATGATTTCGATATCTTTATGTCGCTACGTAACCACCCTGGGTGCTAATGGGAGCTTAGTTGGACTTGAATTGAAAGTAGAACCATTCACCTAAGCGACCACGAAACTATGGATTCGATACTAATAACGACCCGTTTCTAGCATTTTTGATATGTATCCCGACAGTACTCTTTTTCCAGACTGTAAGAAATATAGTTAAAATTGTTTTAGATATATCAGAATTATGTTGCAATACACACATAAATCCACTTTTATATTCTGTATAAATAGAGAGTGAGCGAGAGAGCGAGCGAGAGAGGGCGACTGAAGGCATCACCACTTCCACATTGCAAAAGCATATATCAGGAATTGAATTGAAAATCTATGTAAAGACTTTCTGCTGTGGCATGCTTCATAAGGACAATTCCAGTCTGCTCACGTGACCTTTGGGGTTCATGAATTTTTTTGTGAGCGTTCAGACTTTGGATTCCCTGTTTATACCTTCTGTTTATGCATCGAATAACTTTTCAAGAACATAAATGACATTCTGTATTATGAATGTTGAGAATTACCCTCTATATGACAAATAGCTGCAAATAAATACACTACATGATTTATTTATTGCTATTGAACGAGTTTCTTAAGTTGTATTTACATCCTCATATATAATACCGACCTACTGTGAAAATTATCTCAGATGTTATATTTTAAACATAATAATTACTATGTTCTGCAATGATTATGTTATATATACACAACTTATGTATTCTAATGTAATTATTTTATATAATTTTTCATGCATTGCGGAAAATATAATTTAAAAAAAAGGATTAACCTAAACGGGATTCGAACTCAAAACCTTATTATTTGAAAACCGACAGCTTACCAATGAGCTAGCACAAGGACTTCTAGAATTATGCTTCTAGCGATGTATAACGGATCTCAAGATAATTATGACATTCATATCCATTACAAACGCTCTTTCTGTTCTACTTTGACTTATTTTAGTACTCAGGCGATAATTATGTTCTATTTCTTAACTTTGAGCATTCTTTTACATATGGAAAGATTCTTTAACGTATTTAAATGTTCCATTACGCATGGAGAGCTAAATGACAAACAAGCATGTGCTGACATTAAAAAAAAAAAAGGTTTCGAAATATTGTATCATTAAGTATTTCAATCAATGTTGCTTTTTTAAACACTTGGTAACAAGTCTTATTATATTTAAAAGAAGAAAAACACATCTGCAAACTTTTTCCCGATTGCAAAGGCTGGCTTGGAGGTTCGAACCTGGCTTACTTTTTCCCGAAGATACCCGAAGCTGGACTTAGAAAATTATTGCCTCAAAACACCAATAAAGAATGCGCTCAACCTTTTTGAGACAAGGTGTACCATCCCGATAGCGCCTTGTAGATGAAAACAGTGTACCGTCATTTTCCTATGTCAAATGAATTGTGTCAGGAGAAAGTACTACAACGCTCAGAAAAAATAACAAACTCATATTTTACTCGTCCGTCCTTTCTCTTATATTTTTCAACAATTCGCTTAAAAGAAAAAATATAGGGCATGGCCTCAACGGTCAGTTGTGACAACAAAATACATTAATGTTGATAGTGCAATTTTCCAACCATTTTATAATAGATTTTTGTTATGTTTAAAATAGAAATAAAAATAGCGTATAATACACCTTGCTGTTTTGTCTTTTGACGGTTCACCTAGAAAATCAAATCTAAGCGTGCGATAGCAAGTAAAACTGTTGAAAGTTATATTAATGTTATAGTAATGCATAATAGGAATATTTGTGAAGGCTACAAGCATATTATTTGAAGTACGGGGATTCAAGAGATCCCAGTCCTTCCTCGGACCCACGCGCCGAGTTGAGTTGTTTTCGAAGTCTGTTCTTTTGAATATTAACTTATTACATAATGTAACGTTTGTCATGTCGTCAAGTCTAGGAGACTTAGTAGTGGCTAAAATTCCACTCAAGTTGTTTTTCCTCAGATGCAAGTAGATGTGGGATGGTACTGTACCTTTACAGCATTTCAAACGGTTGTTTCTGATTCATTCTGTTCTATTGAGTCAGTGGCGTATTTAGGGGGGTGGCTTCCGGGCTTAAGACCCCCCGAAATCTTACTTAGTATAGTAAAGTAAATGAAATATCTTGCAGAATTTTCACATTTCCAGGCAGAGCCCACCCCGAAAGTTAGCAAAGCCCCTCCCGAAACAAAATCGTAAATACGCCACTGTATTGAGTGTAAGGAATGTAATCTCTCTCTAGACTTCAGATAGTATATTTAGGGCGCAGAGTCTATCACGCAAATAAAAATAGGGAAATAATTGACAAAAGTGAAAGTGGATTATGCTGCAAATTATTTTAGAAATTATTGTAAATAAAGCATAAATTCAATCATATATGTACTACATATTAAAATAAAGATAAAAACGACATCTTTTTAAATTAGCCCTAATGCGAAATGAATTTCTCTACCCTCCTCACGTATTAAATCTATGTCATATACAAAATATTAGGTTAATAAAATATAAGAACTTGATACACTCCACGTAGGTATAATAAACTTACAATTTGTGTTTTAAAAAATGACAATTTTCCAATTTAAAAAATGTTGACAAAATTATTGATACAAAGCATATATCCTATTGCATAGTGGAATAAATCAAGGAGACGAACATATGAAAAGTGTTGTTACTATCAACATTTTCTCTGACGAAGCCATGAATTCAGAGTTCTTAAGGTAGAAAATAAATAAATAAAAATTTTCTAGCTTTACATACCATAATTATGCACTTTGAACTAAAAGGAACTACTATGAAGAAAGTGAATGATTATGAAGAGTGCTGGGATGAGAGTGTAGGATCGCCCGAGTAAACCCATGGACACCGTGTTGTCCGCCAAAAATTCACATGATCTGGGCTCAAACCAGGCTCTTTTCGCACCAGAAGTTAATACTTTACCACAGAGCCACTTATCCCTCAGAAATCAATATGAATCATTAAATGATATGTATATAATATGATGAGTACAGAGAAGGTGTTTACACAACTTACGCAAAACTAATCGTGAGTACGCTATTGATAATAAAGCATGCAAGCAAATGAAAATATTTTAAAGAGTAACAAGAAAATTAATCGTTCTGAGGGGAACTTTCAGGCCACTTGTCCCGCCAAACAGCAGAATACTACGTATTTCTTTTTCTTTCTTTTTTTTTGTTTCCCTTGACCTCATATACAATCATTTATTTATATTTCTGTTTGAATCATTCTACGGAAGTGGTGGAAGGTAATTTTCTCTCGAACGATCGAGTCGAAGGCAAGGTCAATGGTCTTTGGGGGTGTTGGTTTATTACACATGTCCACCTGCCCGTTCCTAAACGAACTCGTACAATTGAAAATGAGTTTGAAATCTTGGAGTTTTTTTTTACGTCCCACGATTATGCCGGTTAGGCTAAAGGAGACGGTGATGATGAGTTATGAATGAAATGGTGGAATGAAGAAAGTGGGAGGAAACGGGAGAACCCCCAGAAAACCCACGCACACGGTGTTTGTCCACCACAAAGTTCACTTGGCGGGGGCTGGGATCGTCGTACAATTGAAGATGCCCACAATACCGACTATTCAAAGAGAAAGAAAAATGAAAATAGTGTCTAACTGACTTGTCATAAACATGTCGGAGTACTTTTAGAATACTTTTGACTGTGCAGAAAAGGCGCCCAGATGAATTTTATATATCAACTTTGTGGAATGAACACTCGTTTTTCCTCTTGGTTAAGAAAGGGAATATTTGTTTCTCTCTTTTTCACCTATATGGTATGAAACGATTTTTTTAGTTTTTCTCTACATAATGTCATTACTATCGATGATACAAATAATAATAATATTAGAACATGTATAAACATATCTGAATACTAAAAAATAAATTATTTGTTTACTGGTTAACTGCCGGTTTCGGTCGTCGAGAAGTCTAGGAGGCAAGGAAGGACATCGTTCACGAGGTTCTGGGTTTGAGTTCCTGAGGAGCAACTACTCGAGCTCGAGCCAAAAATTGTTATAAGTTATAAGGTGCCAGCCAAACATGTTCAAAACTGATCGTCCCGGGTTTAGGGTTGTCAATGACTTGAGTGGCTCGGTTCATATCTAGCCGGACCGAGAAGTGAGCCGAACCAACAGCTCACCCAACCGTGTCGGCTCGAGCCCTCAGAAGCTGATCTCAAAAGTTCGCTTTCAAAAGCTTTTAGTGTTCTTTCTTATATTAACGTACATACCACTACAAGCAAAATAATTGTTTTATGATTTTAGTCTTTAAATCCTTAGTTAGCGCCTTTATTTGTTAACATTTTCATTGGAGAAAATATATACCAATGACAATTAACTCACATTTTCTTCACTCTTATTGAACTCTGTTGGATGTATCAGTAAAAGCGTTTAATCAGTATCAATTTGGGAAACAACGACACACTGTTTTCTTAGGCTTCACAGCGTAAGCGTGAACATTCATAAATGATCATAAATGTAATTGACTAGAAATTGGGTAATTTTGAATAATATGGGCACATTAAAAACAAAATGACAAAATATTTCATTGATAGCAAAACATAATTTGACAGAAACATGAAATATCTTGTCTAGAGTTCAATCAGTTGGTTAAGTTACTTTTAAAATGTAACGCCTTACTTTGTCATCAACTTTTCCTTATATACAGTATATGACGCAAATTACACAAGTTGATAGTTGTTACTAATATCATTCACACTCAAGTAATGCTGCCTCTTCTCTGCCAAATGGCAAATATACTTGCCTTCTATATGTGCGGTCCTGGGTCTATTCTCGGCGAGTTTGATTGCCTCAGTTTAACAAGCAGTAGGACCAAATTTATTATTCTTTTAGTCGATTTTCTGTATGTATAGAAAGCTTTTAAAGTCAAGGAAACGATTTAGGGTAGCAGGATCATACCCAAAGGAGCGGAGAGGGAACCATCACCCCACCCACCTGAACCAATGGAAACTACTAAACACTGGTTCAATCCGTTTATTTTTCAAGATTGTTATACAAGAAATTTATCGAGTTGGAAATTTACATCTGACTGTAGAAGAACTTAGTTTGTAATAGTCTTAGTTTACAGTTAAACCAAGGATTTCTTTAAACGAGAATCCAGATACAAGAAACCCACTGAGCCGGATATACAGTAATTTCCTAAAACCGATATCTGACCTCTAGCGAACAAAATTCGATCCATTTGATCGTGTTGTATGATCTGTGCCGACTCTAATGGCTCAATTGGTTTAAATGGATCGGTTCACGGTTTGTTCACCACAGAGCTGAGATCAGAATGACCGCTCAATGTCACGCCTACCAAGCCGATGCTTTACCTCAAGCGAGTCGGCTCGATCCGATGGTTCATTCCAATCTAGCCAGCTCGAGCCGCTGGCTCACCTGAGCCAAACCGAACCGAGCTGGTTGCTCATCCAAATCGAGCCGGCTCGAGTCGATGGCTTATTCAACCGAGCCGGCTCGAGCTGTTCACTCAATTGAACTGGATCGAGCCAGTTGATGTCACTACTCGGGTTGGGCTTCTGTTTGGGCTCAAAAATTCGACCGTGCAAGTTTCAGCCTTGATGGTAAGAATAACAGTCAGAGTGGCCCAAAAGTAAGTATACAGACCAGCATCGATAAAGTATGACATTTTAATTTATTAAGATAATGCATTTATTTACTTCCGTCTGTTCAAAGCTTCAGGTATAAGTGCAAAGACATTAAGAACAAACAATGAAGAAACTAAGTTAATACCAATGTGGAAAATAAGAAAATGATTTAAAATGTCATCAGACGATCAGTACTGGACTTTAGACCTACTTTTGGGCCACCCTGTATTGACATTGTGCTCACGACACTTGAGGCTGTCTCATTATAAAAATCTGTTGTTGTCTCGCAGTGTCCCCTCTCATGAGCAACACTAAAAATATTCCACATTACTGCTTACATTTCTCAAGGCTTTCGCTTTCCAGTCTAATTTGGCCATGATTTCAAATCGAGTTATAACGAGCTAAGCGAGCGAGCCATTTATCAAACTCGACTCGACTCGAAACTCGTCCTCAAAAGCAGTGACTCGACTCGGAACTCGACTCGAGAAAATTACCTTTGACTCGACTCGTGCCCATCCCTACTTGTTTGCTATGCTACTCTTTTACAGTTTACATCAATGTACCATCTGTCGTCCTAATAGATGTTTATGTAACAGAAGAATGAGAATAAGTGCTGAACACTTGATAATCACATATAGGGATTCCAATCCTAAGCGAACCCGGAAAGCGATATCCGTAAACTGTAAATCTTCTGAAACATTTTAAAGAGAATGTTATAAAGTGGCGACCCAATTCCAGGATTGTCGCTAGATGGCGTTGAAGACTACTTTTGAATTATTCCTAGGATGGAAATTAACCGATGTTGATTTGGTGTTAGATGCTAGGTGCTATTTCTAAATCCTGAAATGAATGGTGAGAAAAAGTGGTAGAGGAACCCGTAAATGATGAAACGATGACTAAGTCAAAAGCAAAATGAACAATAACGCAAAGTAGTGAATTACAAGGGGACTGGGTGTAACAATGAGACACGTCGATCGGAGAAAGATCTTACTATGAAATGTAAAGACTGTGGGAAAAATTACCACTTAGACTGTCTGGATGTTGAACCAGAAGAGTATGAACGGCTTGGTAAACAGGAAGGTCAATGAAGCTATGAAACCTGCGTTTCTGATGTTACGCATACGGAAGAGTAGGGATGCGCACGAGACGAGCCGAGACAGGATTTTCCTGAAAAAATTCGAGTCAAGACACGGCTCTTCCAATAGTGAAATATACATTATTCGAGTCGAGATATCACTTTTACAGTACATTTTCGAGACGAGATAGTCACAAATCTTGTCTCGTGCGCATACTCACGGAAGAGTCGACACTGCCCGGGTCAAACCAGGATGGTGAGAGCTCGGAGTTCAAGTTGTATCTACTGGAAGCTTGCAATTAACCCCAGAACTAAGATTATCAGCCGAATGGTTAGATAATCGGATTAATAATAAATTTGTTGGAGATTCGGGAAACAAGAAAGGAAGTCGCCAACTGGAAAGAATCCCAGACAAAGAAAATCGTTGAGATGGAGGAGACTGTTATAATGAATAGTGACCTGAAGAAGAATGAAACAGATGAAGAAACAAAGAGTAATGATTCTCAAGAGTATGAAGCTTGTGCAGATCAGTCCGTCAATATCTTGAAGAAATGGAAAGACGGGATAAGTCTCAAGATGTGGAGAAAGAGAAAGAAGAAATCTCAAAGAAAACATAAATGTTAAATATCAGAACAGTGTTTCAATGGAAAGGCTGACGCGATGGAAAAGAAGAAAAAGGAAATCTAAGTTGATGATGCTGAAGATTGTGACCAAAATGAAATTGACATTTATGGTAAGAAGAAAAATCAAAATCAAAATGAAGATTAAATAATTTGGAAATGCGAAAAGAAAAGAGCCGATGAAAATAGTGAGACGAAGAAAATCTCGAAAGAAGAAGAAGATGAAGTCAAGTAAGGAAAAAACTTGTCGGAAGAAGATGAATAACCCAAATGAAACTAGGAGGATAGTCAAAAGGAGAATAATCATGTCGATGTGTTGGAAAAGAAAACGCCGTAAAATAGAGAATGAGACAAGTGCACCTTTTGCCAATGTTTCTGTTGGGTCAAAGGGAACCTATTGTAAATAATTTTCCAGTACGTCAAAGATGATGTTATTGTTAATAAATTATAAATAAGCCTCAGTTTGTTGTAATATGAGTGTTACGCTATTGAAAGTTACTAGAAAAATTTCATGCTCATTTAATACTAGTGTTATCTTGACTGTATGATGTGCTAACTGTTTTAGTACTCCGATAATATTTAGCTAATACCGAACCCTACATAATCTAAACGATTTTGAGAATATATGCTGCTTAGATTATGCGAGAGCAGGCTAAGAAAATGAAAGCTATGGCAAATGGGTTCAGTAAATAGTTCGAATCTGTAAAGTTTGTAAGTAAGTAAATTAGGTCAATAGTCTTTAGGATTTGTAAATAATAGAATTGTGTATCGTAAGTACCATGTCACACATATATGGTCCAGTTTCTGAGTAGAGGACGAAATCACAGGAGTTAAGGCTACTGTTTCGTGATATAGTGTCAATAGTTAAGGGTTGTGTTAACTCAGCATTTTCAAACTTTATTTAGTTATATTGTATATAAGTTCGGGTTACGTAGGTTTAGATTGTTATGTGATATCACGGATTAAAATAATTATTGGTTTCTTTCAAACAAATGGTCACTCAAGATATTGCTAGTTTCTTTGACTCTAGCTTAACCCTTTAATGACCAGTCAAAATTATTATGGTCATTCAAGATATTGCTAGTTTCTTTGACTCTAGGTTAACCTTTTAATGACCAATCGAAGTTGTTGCCCCTGTTACTCTAAAAATAATAATAATAATAATTATTATTATATTAATTTTTTTCGATGGGTCGGCAAATCTGTAACGGACCTAAATTTCGATTACAGACGTTTAAATACTTTAACAAATAATATAATTTTCATCTCTTTATAGTAGCTAATTCGGGTACGAGAAAAACCGTTTCTAGAATTATTTATTTAATTCCAAAGATATATTATGTTCAGAAGGGCCATGGATTTATAGTATTCTAAAATATATTTAGATTATTTTAATATTCAGAATTATAGTTTCTTTTTAAATTGTTTTCCTTTTAAATATTAATATGTGTAAACGATCTATGTAATCCAATACGATGTAATTATGTTTCCTTTGATGTTTGTAAACATATTTATGATATTCCTCTTAGGAAGTAACTTGTTAGAAGAAAAAGAAACAAATAATATAAAATAGTTGTTGATTAAAAAGATGGAGATACATGAATTCTAATTGTGTAACGACGAACAATAGAATTTACAGACAAACGTCGTTAAAGTGAATACAGCTTACTAACTATTAATACTCAGCACGGGCGGCGATTAGGGGGGCAGTTGCCCCCCCACTTTTTTGAAGTGACCCATTAATGTATATATCTAATTTCATTTGGAAATGTAAAATTATTGTATGTATTACTGGTTCATAGAAAAAATACGCCATATAATATTTGCTGTTGCGTAAGTATGTATTGGTTGTCTTCCCGTAGAGTTAAGAAAGCTACAAGAATTGTGTTGTGATTGCCACGGAAAATGGCCCCAAAATTAATCTATTGGAGCGCAAATCCAGCGTACTTTTATTTCTTCTTACAATGTTATTCGGCTCGATATATTAGTCAGAAGCTTTGAAACTAATTGAGAGAACAATTCATAAAAGAAGAAAAGAAAATAGTCTTTCATAAAGTTATTCTTTAATTGCACAAAAATTGACAGTTTCTAAAATGTCTTTCCTTCTCTCTAATATTAACGAATATTGATTAAAAAGAGAGTAATAAGAAACAACTTGTACCTTTTCCACTGTTTTGCAGTGTAATATACGAGTGAAGTGATGCGTTTAGGGGTGTACGAGTGTATATACAATTAAATTTAGTAAGCTCAACATAATTCTAGGTTTTAGGATTATTTTGTATAACTAGAGTGTGGAATAATTCTAAGTATTGTTGAGTTTTTATGTATTCCAAGAAAGTGAAACCTGCACCTAATGCAACGAACGTATTTCGGAAGGGCCTTGGTGGCTCGGTAGAGCGTTCATCTCTGGCGCGTGAGGTCCTTGGTTCGATCCCCGCTCAAGCCAAGTGAACTTTGTGGTGGACAATCACCGTGTGCGTGGGTTTTCTCGGGGTTCTCCCGTTTCCTCCCACTTTCTTCTGTCCACCATTTCATTCACTTCTCATCATCACCGTCTTCATTAACCTAGCCGGCATAACAGTGGAACGTGAAACTGAAAGATTTTGATTTAATTTTAACATGTTTCGGGAAGCTGCAAAAGTACTTTTTAAAATTTTATACATGTGCTTGTAGTATTTACTATCTTTCTAAGAGTAATAAGAGTACAGTTAGAAGCATGTGTGGAATTAAAAAATAAAAGTTGTTCATTAATCCCGTTTCAATATAACTTTTTTTCAAAACAAGCCTCATTATTTATTACTATGATTAATATTATCCTTTCTATTTATTTGTTTTGCAAATTTGTTATTAAATAGCTACCGGTAATCTGATCACACAATTTTCCAGACAGAATTTTAAGATGTTCATAAGCAAGGAATCACATCTCTTCTTACAACTTCATTGTTTAAGAGTACCAAAGGTTATAGTACCTACATGTGTTGCTCTTGTCAATTTACTTAATAAAATATAAAATACGATGTACGGTATTTTAACTGAAAAAGACAGTATCCTATTAGTTATACAACCTTTCGTCAAACAAAGTGTTTGAAACAACCAGTAAAACTAACACTGATATACAAATATTCAGATTCAAATATTCATGTCTTGCCCCCCCACTTTTAACGTCCAACCGCCGCCACTGATACTCAGTATTTGTTGTAGGCTATATTCCTGTCAAAAGTAAATTTTCAGATTAGTGTTGTATTGTGATATGTCCAATGAAATAAGTATGTGCGAGTAAAAGAACTATGGGTTCCCTCAGCCACTACTCTCACACAACGATGATTAAATTCTCGAAGCATCTGATATCTCTCTCTCTGTCTGTCTGTCTGTCTCTCCGTGTCGCCACGTTTGGCCTAATCCTCGTTTCGCCTAACCAATTATCTGACACTTTTATGACAGATAAATGATAAGATTTGTGTCCGCCATTTTAGGCGAAAAAAGGATCCTCGTTTGGCCTAATCCTCGTTACGCCTAAAATGGCGGACAATAAGAAAAAATCGTGGAAATTCAACTAAAGGGAAATTATATAAGAGAAAATTCCCTAGTATATAAAGAATTAAGAAATGCAAAATATATAGATTAATATTATATTAACTATTTTCGAGGAGTTAGGATTACCAAAACTCCTTTATGTATTTACTAGGACCATAGATGTATACGAATATATATGAGTAGGTGAATAGCAAAACCCGTTAAATTCACATTTTAAAATTTGTGACAAATCGAGAAAAACTGTTTAAACATGTCATAATTGTAAAATAACATTAGAAACTAGAGAACATTAAAAATTACGAATAATGTGAGTGTTGGTCTGTCGAAAGCTGTATAATCACACTAGTCTGTGAATTGCGTTATTAAAGAAAATAGTTTGGATTTAACAGGTTTTGCGTATGTAAATGGAAATAACAGCTTTTGCATCTGGACGAGCGACCATTTTTGTTGAGGCTCAAGATACAAAACCTATCAAAAAGAAAGGGAGTCAGTCAGAAATCAGTATTATGCCTACTAAAATATTGGAGGAGGGGGAGAATGTATTATCAACTATACATTGCACAAGATTGGCACAAAGGAATATGGACACATAAATACTACATTAATTTTGTTCTAAATTGAAAACAATGGATCCAAATGTGCAAAAAATTGAATTATGTAACCTCCTTTTCATCATCATCTACTAAATGGAAATCCATATCGTCGTCGTCCTCTGGTGCATCACCATTTTCTCGGTTTTCTATTCCTCAAAAACCTCTTTATGAAACGTGAGCTTCTGCTTTCAATCGTCAAACCCTTCGTAACTACAAGCGGACTACCTATCCGTATACATTTCTAAACTGAATGACTATATTTTGGAAGAGTTTGTAACCTTTTATGGACTAACATAGGGTGAATATTAATTTGCCAATTATCCCAATATATGAATTTGAAATATAGCAAAACAAAATGTGCAAATGTTGAGTTTGAGCAAAACAGTGGCAGAAAGAGAATCAGAAATGGTAAATAAGTGGCAATTTTTTTAAACATGTACCAGAAGCATGTTATAATTTTGAATGATAATTGACACGAGACATTTTAAGAAAGAGATTCTGCTGAAGCTGAAGAGACCGTTTAGAGAAGAACCTAATCCAACAATGTTCTGTTCAAAGTAAAGAGTTACCCTGAAATACGAAACAAACGAGTTTTAACCATAGATGGTCCACTCACCTAGTCTTTTTGGCTACATTTCGTTTCCAGTTTTTCATGTGTCTTGTACGTTTTCTAGACAATTTTGGTGTTGTCTGATAACAAAATTACGATCATCGCTGCTTAGAGTATCGTTTTCTTTCGATTATGCGTGCATTTGTCTAGTGATTATTAAAGAAAGGCAAATAAGCACAGAAAAGTTTCACGAACAGTTAGGTTAAGACGTATAGTGTCTCTATTTTCAGTCCAGGGTGGCTCAGTAGTAGAGCGTTCACCTCCGGTGCTTGGAGTCCCTGGTTCGATCCCAGCTCGCGCCATGTGGACTTTGTGGTGGACAAACACTGTGCTCGTGGGTTTTCTCGGGGTTCTCCCGTTTCCTCCCACTTTCTTCATTTCACCATTTCATTCATTTCTCATCATCACAGTCACCTTTAGCCTAACCAGCATAATCGTGGGACGTAAAACTAAAGATTTCATTTTCTTTTTCTTTCAATTTTCAGTCCAAAAATAAAAAAAAAGAACGTAATGAAAGCACACACTTCAAATTCTGCCAAATAAAACTTCGAGTGAGATTACTAAACTAATCCTATACAGTACGAAACCTCAAATTGTTTGAAATATGGAATTAATCGGGTTTGATTCTGCTTTTCTCATGAGGTTATTTGCAGGTTTGGGATTTAACAGTTTATGAAACTGAATATGGAAGAGGGATTTAACTGGTTTTGCATCTGTTGCCATGATGGATTTAACAAGTTTTGGTAATTGGCACATATTTCAATATCAATTTTCAACTAGTTAAAATGGCTTTTTCTACTGAATACTATTTGGAAATAATTACTTTCCAACGAAGGTTTCCAGAGCAACCACTATCTCTTAAAAAAAAAAAAAAAAAAGTGAATTTAACGGGTTTTGCCATTGGCCTACTCATATATCGTATATATATCGACACGTTCTCTAACGATCCAAACGATTTATTGTATGGATTCCAAATCTTAAGAATAGATTTCATCTCAGCTTGAGTCTTCTATTAAAGTAAGAACTAGTACAACTTTCGGTTTCAATAGTGATTCCTAAATATTAAAAATCGTAAGAGATAATGAGAAATCGTTTTTGATGAGAATTCAGTTTCCGATAAACAGGTTGCATGTCTCACATTATCACTCTATTCCTGCCGTAAGTTATAGATATATTTCCGGTTTCAATATTGAATCTGCATAATTTGGAAATCTACAGTAATTTAACAATGTAAAAAGAAACTCACATGTAGGCCTAAGAGAACAAAGTATAAATGTTTTCATAACTTTGCTTACTGCACCGAACACCAGTAAACTTTAGCCAAGACAGACACCCAACTGAATAAGGGGTTCAGCCGGATAGTTAGTAGACAATGTTCGCTTCATCGTATGGACTTCAGAAGCCGATAACCCACGAGGTTACTACTTGTCATTATATGTTATTACGGTTAATGTTTTACACTGGCAACAGAATGCCGTGACTGAACCATAAAAACGGGTAGCATGGTGCAATGCAGGGTTGGGAAAAACCATGTTTTTTTTTTTTAAAAAAAAACAATAAACCCGTTTTTGTTTAAACCCGGTATTTTTTGAGTTTAAACCAGGTTTTTTGTTTAAATAATTTTCTGTATTGATTTACATCACATATGGAGAGAAATAAGTTTGTTTCATCTTGGTGTTATTATGGAACAATCGGGTTATGCTGGAAGAGGTCACATAAGATTAAAGCGGAATCAAACCGCTTCTGTGCTTACATCCGAGAGAAATTGTCCTCCATTTGAACTCGAAACCGGGACTAATTGACCACAAATGCGATATGTCTGCCGACTCACTCTTGACTCCTGGTAAAAATACGTTGTGCTGATCTTTAGGTACTTGTTAATGTAACTGTCAAGAGTCATTTCAGAAGGACAAAAAGATAACCAGTTGCACAAGTGAAACCATTATACAGAATTAGATATGGACAATTTCAAAATGCTGCAAAGTACAGAAGAACTAATTTAGTCCAAGTTAGTTCATTACGTTTTTTATTAGTCCAAGATAAAGAAATACAACGGGAAGAAGAAGAAATAGACTTAATTTGCATATCTGTAAGAAAAGTGAATAAAGATACGAATTATTTGAGTCCACTTTGGCTCTTACCCATTTATACATAAATAAATACCAAAGATACTTCTGATTCAATAAATCGCTCTCGTGGGATTTGTATGAACCCTCCTCTCTCCAAAAAAACCATGATGTATTTTATTAATAGTAAACATTATTAAAACGAAACAATATTTAGAATTTTTCTTTGATTGAAATTGCATAACAATAATAACAAACTATAAAAAAAACACAAACGAAGCATTCATAAACGTATAAAAATATACAAAAGTTGCTTTTGTAGTATAATCTTTTTGAGTAATGAATGGGAAATTTAGGTCTGAATACAATACGAATAATATACCAGTAAGGGAGTGAAACGTGATAACCCATAAATGTGTGTTCATCAAGATTTTACGAACACTTAACTTTTACGAACATTTTTCGTTTTTTGGTTTAAACCAGTTTTTTTTTTTTTTCATTTATTTATTTTTAACAGCTGGTTTAAACCAGCAAACCCTGGTGCAATGAGTCTCGATTTCCATCTCATCACGCCGATAGTGATTTGGTGCCAGCCCAACGAAATCATGTCAGGTTGGAATTGTACAAGATAACGGAGACCATGTTGATTTATAGTGTTTTTCTGTAAGCAATGTTTTGGATCTTTGGTACCTACTATTCACCCGTATTGTATTGAAGTACGAAGATCACCAGAGTCAACTATATCTTCATTTCTGTCATACGAGTAGAAATGGAGTGTACCAGCAGGACAACCACCCTCGTAACAGATCCCGGTTGGCCACCATTTGTTTGGAGGAGCATTCAACTTCTTCCTGCTGAAACAACCACCGAGAAGCCCGGATTTCAATCTCATTGTGCATCTCGGAGACTTACGCTATGGACATTCCCGGTAGTACGTGAAACGAGTGGAAATTCAACTCAAAAGTTGTAATTTCAAAAGTAATAATAAGAAATGAAATATATTTTTCCTCTTTCTTTGTCAGTAACACATTGAGATGTTTGAATTGTGGAATTATCCAAAGAGCAATTTGTCAGCGGAGCGATTTGACACAAATCACTCATTGCGATCACAATTGTCCATTGTTACGTTATGAGCAAATTTAGGGATCTTTTGTCAGATCTAGCTCGAAATAGTTACAAATTTCATACGAATTGTAATTACAATAGAATCACAATCGGGTCTCTTATAATGCATTAACAGTTTCAAAAAAGTGTTGAAACTGGAATGAAATCGTCTGAAAGATCAGCAAAACCTACAATAAAATAACTTTTGCACCTACATAAGAAGAAACACACAAACTATATTTCCTTTAACGTATCGATTAGCAGTACCATTTGACAATATCAGATATTTGGAAACAAACTGCAAACTAAAAGTTACTTTTGAACAGCACTCATCTCTAAACAAAATTAATAACAGGTGTAACTTTTTGTGTTTCTCTCATCTCAAATATAGTCACTATACACCCTGTGGGGGCATTAATATTCTCAAAATGGAACGGAAAAGTAACTATACAATTGTCGAAACATTTTTCCGAAAGCAAATAGTCTTATTACAAATTAGTTATGGGAAAACTAATTTGTATTTCTCAGTTCCTCACATAGTAGGGGATATTTTTTTCGAAAAATTTCCCTCCAGTTTTATCTCCACGATTTTTTTATAGTCCACCATTTTAGGCAAAACGAGGATTAGGCCAAACGAGTATCCTTATTTCGCCTAAAATGGCGGAGATAAAGCTTATCTTTTATGTCATAAAAGTGTCAGATAATCGGTTAGGCGAAACGAGGATTAGGCGAAACGATGCAAGATCCTCTCTCTCTCTCTCTCTCTCTCTCTCTCTCTCTCTCTCTCTATATATATATATATATATATATATATATATATATATATATATATATGGATTTATATAACTATTGGTCGGAAATCAAATTAATAAATGCTATATAGTACAGTCTGATTATGTTGTTATGAAAACAGTAGTTTCAGTTTCGTTGTAGAGGCTCTGAATACATATACATGTACTTCTTCTGATATATATATATAGTCCACTAGTGGTCGTAATGATAGATTCTGCCATTAATGGATATTTCTGAGTTCGTGCATGTTATATGTGTGCCGGACTGAATATAATAATGGTTGGTGCTAGAATCTTGTAAGTAAGCCCTAGATCGACCTAACCTTAAGGATTGCCGCTATATATGTAGAGAGAGGAAAAGATTTAAGAACTACATGTACTATAGTTTAGTAAGCTACTCTTTTACAGTTTACATCAATGTACCATCTGCCGTCCTAATAGATGTTTGTGTAACAGAAGAATGAGAATAAGTGCTGAACACTTGATAATCACATATAGGGATTCCAGTCCTAGGCGAACCCGGAAAGCGATATCCGTAAACTGTAAATCTTCTGAAACATTTTAAAGAGAATGTTATAACTGTACTTCTTGAGAAATTGAGAAACTTGGTATAGATATACCACATTGACATGAAACCTGGCTTTCTGTTGCAAGTGCTGCTATTGAGTGAAGGAATTCCACTCCTTTTCGTCATCTGCTATCTTACTTATTAGGGAAGTACATGAAGTGGTATGCGGGGATCTGTATGTGTTATATATCGTTGGAAAGGTCACAGCGAGTATACTTCACATGTGAAATATCTCGCTTGAATGGGGCCTGTAGGGGGCATGGAGGCCATTTAAAGATTAGAAAAAGGCTCGCTCCGAAACACCAAAAAACGCGGTGGCTCAGTGGTAGAGCGTTCACTTCCCATGCTTGGAGTCCCTGGTTCGATCCCAGCTCGCGCCGTGTGGACTTTGTGGTGGACAAACACCGTGCTCGTGGGTTTTCTCGGGGTTCTCCCATTTCCTCCCACTTTCTTCATTCCACCATTTCACTCATCTCTCATCATCACTGTCTCCTTTAGTCTAACCGGCATAACCATGGGACGTAAAATTTAAAGATTTCATTTTTTCATTTTTGTCTGCCACATTCGATCCGTCATATTGCATTTTGTACGTTTAACATTGAATTCCTATTCAGCGACCACGAAAACTTCTATCTACCTGCTTTCAGTTTCATAGCAGTATTTTACATTTTGTCCACCATCTTGGATCCCCCATTTTGAATTTTACACTTTTAGCATCCGATTCATACACATCGACGTCGAATATCTCCATATACATGATTTCAGATTCATAGCATGTTTCTTTGTAATTTGTGTCCGCCATTTTGAGATTTGTATTTAGCTACCTTTCAAACCTATATATACCACGTCTCAAAACAATTATGTCATAGCTTCTTGTTTTATCCACTTTTTTTTTGGTGTTTCGGAGCGAGCCTTGTTCTGATCTTTAAATGTTCGCCACGCCGCCTACAGGTCCCATTCAAGCGAGATATTTCACATGTGAAGTATACTCGACCTTTCCAACGACTCGAAGTATACTGTGACCTTTCCAACGACATATAACACATACTTCATGTACTTCTTAGTAACATCTGAATCCTTATGTCTCAAAGCGTGGGTGCGTCGAGGGTGTGAGAATTATTTCGCATTTTTGCCACGGACTGACATTTTGGCAGCACTATAGTATAAATATTATATAATGGTTAGGCTTGGCATGTCCCTTTAGAAACAAAATTAAACTTAAGGGAAAATGTTAATGTTTGGAAGTAGAACACAGAAAGATGCCACTGTAGTGATGTGTTTTATATGATATGGTAAGATGATTGTATTACTTATAACAGCCATGTGCAACAGCCGGCCCGCGGGCCATATGCCTGTCTTCTTGTCCGCTGGTCAGTTATTGAAAACAATAATTATTATAATTTTTCTCTTTTTTACAAAACCTGTTAAGAGTGAACTGGGAATTTTCCATCGATCACACAGTGCGAAACGTGGTAACGCCCTGAAGACAAGCACTTGGCAAGCACAGGTACTTGGAGGAAATTTCCTTCGGTATAAGGATTGCTAGATGTACCGACAAAGTTCGAAATACATTATTCTGCTCCTCTTCAGTGAGTAAATATTTTGGTTACCAGTATAACAGTTGTTTTGTGTTATTGTGATGTAAATTTTAATGAACATGTTCCATCATTTAATACTATACTGTTCAATTTTCGTAAAAATGATATACAGTGAGGCCCGCGACGCCATTTAGTGGTATCGGATTATTTCCTCAAGTGCGTTTTCCTCAAGTCCAGAAAATGTGGGACATTTCCTCAAGTGCCTTATCTTGATATTGATCATGAACTAGAAATCCAAGACAGAGATACAAATCTTGGCCAACAGCCAGAATGGGGGGATATGATTTCTATGCTTGATAAAATAAATACAATATTGCCACTGGTTAGATAAAATTTTACTATTAAATTTTAAGAATGAAGGTCTTTTATATCAAAGGACATCTGAATATTCCTAAACTATATAGACTACACAAGCTTTCAATTTAGAATTTAATCATAGCAGTTTCCACGTTTTCAGTATCCCATTTGAATTACGAAGGCAAAACCCTACATCTGAACCATTCAAAACAAAAGGTTTCTTTAAATACTCAATAAATAATTATAGGCGATATTGTTTTAAATAAATTGTCCTATACGCACGATTGCCTCAGTAAATCATATTAGTTTCTTGGATTGTGTATAATATAATTCGAATTAGCTGATTGAAGATAACTATAGTAAATTCTCCAGTATTGAAAACAAAACAATATGGTAATACACAGTGGTCTAGGTGAGACGATATACGGTGGTATGCCGTACCGCCTCTGGTTTTTCAGTAATGAGGACATACCGTCTCTGGTTTTTCAGTGATCAAGACAATATTTAAATGACCAGAGGCGGTTTGGGACTCAACAGGTATGTTGAGTCAAAATCATAATAAAACATACCTCCTTTTTTTTCCCCACTTCGAACACTGGTAATACAGATCTCGATAAAACTGAGTCACACTATTATTTTTAAAAGCATTTATCATTGTTTTGACCAAATAATGTACATGCATCACAAGATCTTTTGGTCTAGTTTACAGAATGAGATACAGGATTTCCTGTAAATAAAACCCTAGGATTGCTACCCATAAATTATTTATTATTATATGTTTAATAATAATGTTATGATCTCATAAATTTATCGTGTTATGCTTAGCACCTAAATATACCATATCAAAACTCTTACTATTCTATTTCTTAGTGCTTCCCATGTTCTAGATTAGTGCTATTTAACCCTTTCACAGAGGAAGTCGACTTTTGTCGACAGAACCAAATTTCCTTAACATGCGAATGTCGACGATAGTCGACGTGTTAATCTTTGTTTGTCCGTATCTTGGCTTTGTCGAGAGTAGTCGCCAAAGTTGTACCGTTCATTTTTGTTTGTGTTCTATTGTTTTCGATAAACAATAGAAATCACACAGAAAACCTTTGGCGACTATAATCGACAAACCCAAGATACAGACAAATTTTAACACGTCGACTATAATCGACATTCGCAGGTTAGGGAATTTTTTTCCGTCGCCTTCCACAGTGAAAGAGTTAACCGGGGGTACGTGTACCCCTGGGGATACGCGAAGATGTTTCTGGGGGTACGTAATGCTGCCTCTGGGGGTCTGCTGGAAATGTCCGTTGACAGTTCACTGCAAATGAAATTGGATAACTTGTCAATTTGTGACTTTTGTATTTATGCTCGAAAAGAGTAAAATGAAATTAGTGACAGTGCTATTTCACAACTTCTTCCATTCCATCAACATATATGTGTGAACAGTGTTTCTCTGCATTGACATCAATAAAAACGAAACACAGAAATTGCTTGAATCCAGAATCAGCTCTGATTCTCGCACTCTCGAAGATCCGACCAAGAATAGAGTAGTTGGCGTTCCGGAAACAAGCTCAGTTATCTCATTAACAGGTTAGGTCTAAAGTTACTTTTAGTTTTTGAATTTTTAACATTGTCTTCAGTGTACGAATTATCAGGGAGGATGAGGCGAAAATCCTCCTCAGTATAACTGGATGTCCCCATATATTTTTAAATTTCTCATGTTAATTTTTTCGGATCAACAAAACGTGTATTAAGATTAATAAGTTCATTTTGATTTAATTTCTCTTAAACAGCTTCAGGAGTATACAATTGAATGGCGAATTGTGTCTAGGGGTACCCGAGAAAAAAGGTTGAATAGCACTGTTTTCGATCACTATGTTCTATACAGCATAATAATGCCTTTTGCTTATTTTAGATTCATTTAAAAATGTAGAATATCATCAATTCTACGTCGAATGGCTTTTAAAAGAAAACTGTTAATCTCATTAGAATTTGTCGTTTTCAAATGATGAAAATAAATTTAAATAAATAAATAGGAACTTTTGGGGTACGACACAACTGTAAGTTCCCGACAGTTACAGCTTCAAATCACTGAAGACATAAGCGATTTTAATAATAAAAATAATGTTTCTTCTAAGTGCAAGGTTTTAAGCGCTCAAGGAAACTTATTTACTTTCAGTTCAAGATACAACCTTAAAGTCTTTTCACTTTGAAAGATTAACAAGTAAAAGAAAATTTGGGAAAAAGCAGGCCAGGAAGGTATCATCGTGTTAAGACTGAGAAAATTAGCCTGCCTAATCAGGATATACAGACTTGAAATTTGAATCCAAGATCTCACGATTGAAAAGAGCAGCGCAAACTGTTTACCTCACACTCTTTTAACTTGATCTTATACAGAACTACTAGTAAGCTTACGTGTCAACAGAAAGTTTGACCAATGAACTAAAGTTTGAATTAAAATAGATAATTTCCTTCAAAAGTGATAATAATGTATAATTTATTCAACAAATATTGGAGGAACATGGTTCCAACAGTGTCAATAGAAATTCGGCAATTGATTAATGGAACTTCTCATTCTCCGTGTGACTTGTTCCATATCACAATACTTTACCCAGCACTTTTAGATTTAAGGGATTTAAAGAATAAATTCGTGTAGTGATTCTGCCTTGAGATTTGTTTCTAAAGAACAGTTCAATGAATTCATTGTAAAACATACATTTCATACTCTGCAGATATACCCTATGTTCATTTTTAGTTGGATTAATATTATAAAACAAGTAACATTATATGCAATTTTGTTCGATAAAGTATGATTTTATTTGACACCCTGCAACCCTAGTTATGAGCAACAGCTCAAATAGCCAGCAGCGAAGTACCACCCCTCTTCTTTCTTGTATTAGTTAAGAATTTCAGCAGTTGTCCTCCTTCTTTTGGTTAATGATCATCAGATTAAGAAGAAAGATAAGCACTTGAGGAAATGACACCTTTCTGGAAAGTTGGGGAAATAGACAGTTGAGGAAATAACCCTATTTCCCATTTAGTGCTCTGTGATTGGCCCGCCCACTGTTCCAAGTTCCGCACCCCTAACTTATAATCTACTGCATTAAATGTATTGGTGACGTATTGCACTAGAACATATGTATAATAGTTAATACAAATATTGGAACGCGAAATTTCTACTTTGTTCTTCCCTCTACTCCGAACAAAAGTTTTTGGACGCTCACCTATCCAGTACCCATATTCATGACTAGCCTTTTCTCAAGATTAGTGTAAAATCCTTCACTAGTAGTGGTCTTGTAATACTGGTGTAAAGTATTTCAAAATCAAATACTGTACAGTTGTATATACCATAAAATCATGACAATTGAGAGGTATTAGCATCAGCATTAGAATTTAGATTTTTTTTTTTTTTTTTTTTTTACAATTAATATAGAATTTCTTCATGATATTTTACTACTGTGATTGCGGGCTACTTGGACCCACAAAAAAAAATGTTTGCTTCGTTTTAACTCCCATATGAAATGCAATATTGACTGAGTTCACCGTCTGATCCGTTAGATGGCGTCATACTTAAGATGTATATCATAAAATTCGATAAAGAATTTTAATTTTATCGAATTTTATCGAGCTTTCGAGACTCTCAAAATGTTCGAGACTCCCGAAATGTTCGAGACTTCCGAAATGTCCGAGAGTCCCGAAATATTCAAGACTCTCGAAGTGTTCGAGAATCCCGAAATGTTCGGGACTCTCGACGTATTCGAGGCACTGGAAATGTAAGAAATATTCGACAAGTTTGAAAGCAGCAAATACAGAAATATATCAATATGATCGCATTTATCGAGTCGCTTGAATATTTTGAAAAGTTCGGTATTATCGGAGTGTTCGGAAGAAACAATGTATTCGAGGTTATCATAGTTGTATATAATATGTATTACATATATGCAGGCAGGGAGTAATCTACACCCCCCTAACACCCCCAAATTTCTTTACACACACCCCTGGATGGAAAATGAATACTCCTCCAGATCCAATTGTATCAATCAGTATCATATAGGTTATTTATTACATCAAGTTAAAAAAAGGTTTACCATTCAGGAAAGAAGGCAATATTCTTATTTATTTATTTCACCTCAAAATACGAAGCGATCTCTTCTCATGTACGGCTTCGAGAACCACATGATCTCATTGTTTCGGGCATGAGCATGTAGAAAAAAGGAAAGAATTAGCTTGGTTGAACGGAAAGCGAATGAGGTGTTAGAAATATTAGCAGTAGGGGAAGAAAAGAAGAATTTTAGATATTGTTTAGAGGAGGAAGATTAACTGGTTGGGATATTGGATGAGGAGGAACTATATTATGAGGGACGTGCTAGAAGGTATGGTGGAAGGAAAGAGAGGGAGACTGTAGTTGAAGGAAGGTATTAAAACAGAAAATTGCTACGTCAAGACGAAGAGACTACCTGAGGACCACCCTACATCGAAGCTTCTCAGTTGCAGCAAGTAACCTGCCAATAATGGTAGTATAGCTGATGATGAGAAATAACTGAAATGGTGGAATGAAAAAAGTAGGAGGAAACGGAAGAACCCCGAGAAAACCCATGCATACGGTATTGTCTTCCAAAAAAATTCACATGACTCAATATGACACATGTGTGGGTTGAAAACGAGCAATGTCTACAGAAAATGCGAACAACCAATCCAGAAAACGGCATACTGTAGCTATATGCTACAGGGGCAGATCGACTCACAGGGCTTGCATAAACTACTGGGAACACATTCACTCCAGCGGCAATTTTACTGAAGCCAAGAAATTCAAGTAGAAGACGTAATGATTTTTCCCCTTCTTTTTTACATTCTATAAAAATTTCATGTAGTACCGGTACTTGTGCAAGACCCTTGCGCAAGAGTCTTGATCTTGGTCTTGGTCTTGCAGTTATAGTCTTGGTTTTGGTCTTGGTCTTGCACCCCTTGGTCTTGGTCTTGGTCTTACATCGGGATTCCTTGTCTTGGTCTTGGTCTTGCATGCAAGACTCTTGCAAAAACTGCAAGACCAAAACTCTTGCGCTCATCACTACTCTACACTATCGACATCACATCCATAATGACGTGCAAGTTGTTCAATTTTCTCAAATGACAGGAAATGTTCACTTTTAGGGTGAAGACTGCTTATTCCAGTGTAAATTGACGTTCAGCTGTATCTGGAATTATGTTTGTAAATAAAAGCATTGTTCATTGCAGAGTTAAACAGGGTCCTAGAACCTATTACATTACAATCTATAGTAATACCTATTGCTTTTAAAGTACAGGATGTCACCTTCATTATTCTACTTCTCTTGGGATGGACGGATGGGTGGGCAAGGCCATTCATTGGGTGGGCGGTCGCCCACCCCCTCCCACCCTTAGTGCCGTCCCTGTCGTGCAGTTACTTGCTTTGCAGTTGTTGAAAGAAATATTATCTCCCCTGTCGTGTCCTGCATACAATAGGCTACTTATCACTGTTTCTTTTTTTTTCTCGAAACAAGAAGCCAATGTATTTGAAAACGATTGCGATTACATTGGACTTCGGTTGTAATCAGTAAAGACCGGATGTTTAGGCACTAAAAACCTAGAAAATAGGCACTAAAAGTTTAAAAAATAGGCAGTAAAATAGACACTAAAATGTAACATGCAATAGTGAAGATAAATAATGAATACAATTAAAAATAGTTTCAAGTCATAGTCAATGTTCAAAGAATATAGAAACATACTTGTTTGTTAATATCTTGTTTTATTGCATATATAAAAACAAAGCTTTAAAAAAGAAATGAAATCTTGGAGCTTTACGTCCCACGATTATGCCGGCTAGGCTAAAGGAGACGGTGATGTTAATAAATGAATGAAAACGGTGGAATGGAGAAAGTGGGAGGAAACGGGAGAACCCCGAGATGGGATCGAACCAGGAACCCCAGGCACCAGAGGTGAACGCTCTACCACTGAGCCACCACGCCACCCAAGGAATCTTCTTATGCTTTTTATATATACTGGGTGAACCTGGAAGATGTGCACATACTTCGGGAGGTGATTCGTGACATCAAAAGAATACAAAAAGTCCTCTTGCATGTTGTGGAATTCCGTGTCGTGTGCGAGTGACAGGGGGCCAACTTGGAATCGAAAATCGAATCCTGACCACTGAAATGAGACATAAAAGTGTGCCCATACTTCAGGAGGTGATTCGTGATATTCAAGAGGACTTTTGGTCTTCTTTTCATGTCACGAATCACCTCTCGAAGTATGTGCACATCTTTCGGTTCCGTTCCAATTGTCAGTATTCGATTTTCGATTCCAAGTTGGCATCCCTGTCACTCGTACACGACGCGGAATTCGACAACATGCAACAGGACTTTTTGTCTTCTTTCCATGTCACGAATCATCTCCCAAGGTATGTGCACATTTATCTATTTCATTCCAATTGTCAAGATTCGATTTTCGATTCCAGTTGGCACCACTGCCACTCACGACAAGGAATTCGACAAAATACAAGAGGACTTTTTGTCTTCTTTTGCTATCATTAATCACCTTCCGAAGTATGTGCACATCTTTGAAGTTCACCCTGTATATATATTTTAGCGTACCACATGCTTGTGTTTACAAACACCTAATATGTTGGTGTATTATTTATGTTATATAAATTATATATTTTCCCAATGAAGGCTTATTTTGAAGAAAATGCATAGAATAGGCAACATTAGGCACTAAAGCAATTATTTAGGCAGCAAAGGTCGAAATAGGCAAAATAGGCCAAATAAAATTGGCTTAAATCGAAACTATAACCCCCTATATAAACTTTAAAACGTTATTTTTGATCATATCTTTAATATTAAAGAATAGGCATTTTGCCTAACATCCGGTCCTTAGTAATCAGATTTTTCTATGGGAAACAAGGTTATACTGCTAATTCTAGCTGAAACGGTGCTGGAAAGTGTGTTTAAGTTACTGAAGTGAAAATGTCAGCGATAAGATCATATGGGATCAGGGTTGCCAACTTTCCTTAAGAAAAATCGGGACACGTACGGCGAGTCGTTGAAAACAATGTAAATAATCATCTCTATAAGATGAATCTGATTGAATGGGGCACTTTATTTTTTATTTTCCCACCCACTGCTCTTCACTAGGTAATAAGCAATATATGCAACAAATTCAAACCAAAACAACTGCAATTTATTTAACATAAACAAAGTTTAGAGAGGAAACTATATATATATATATATTTCACAAATGAGTGCATAACATTGTTACGGAATTACCGACAAAAAGTATTATAAAATCAAGTCTTATTCTTTGGCTATCATCATACAAAGTCTTTAGCCCAGTAAAATATTAACTTTGAACTTTGAAAATCGATAAATCGGGACAATATACGTCCCGACGAGTGTCGGTCGGGACGCGGGACAAATAAGTCAGAAATCGGTACAGTCCCGACAGAATCGGGACGATTGACAATCCTGTATGGGATATTTGGATCATTCTGAAAGTTGGGATGTTTGGATAGGACACATACTAGTTCCTAAATAAAATCTTGACCCGACTACGGTAGATCCTCCAGTATTGGAGCTATGGACCTATAAAATTCATCTATTCATGTTTTCGGCAGCCTGTAACTCCAAAAGGAAGCATTTGTGGATCCAGGTTGGTCTATACTTTTTGTTTTATCTTGGTGTCAGGATAGGGTTGCCATATTTTGAAATTAGAAAAGCGGGGGATTCTAAACCGTAAGAACTGATGTGAACTTGTGTATTACAGATAGCTACTGACGATCCTTTTGACCATGTATTTAGTGATTTTTTTTTGGTTAAATGACACTTCCAATGTATTTTGAAACAAAACTAAAGTAAAGCAAATTTAGTTTTTCCTTTAATGTTTTATTAAATTCAACAAATGTGAGTCTCGAATTGTAAAGTAGGTATTAAGTAAGTATTAGAGTTAGATATATCTAATAAGGATATCTGTAAGACAAGTTTTGCAAACAAACAAAAATAAAAAGCGATATGTGGCAGATGTTGTTCATACAGTTTTCTCTCTAAGAAACACGAAACAATTTCTAAACCTTTATCGTAAGGAAGCTAAAACATATTTAGGAGTCTTGGTCAATCTCTTATAAAATTTCTAATCATTTTCAAAGATTGCTACTTGAAATCATACTAACATACGAAATTACCACAGTGTCACAATATATGAAATACAGTATAAACATTTTAAAAGAAAAAAAATACTAATATTGGATCTAATCTAAACAAAATGCTAAGGATACCGTAGTTCAATTTGCAATCATTTCTGAATATATAAAGACTGGTTGAACACAGATTACGTAACAACACAGACTTTTTCAACTGAACTGGACAGAATGGTTATCAAAGAAATACACACCCATGAGATCATATATTAGCATTAATGGGTTGAACCAAAATGTGTATGATTATGCCATTTTTTTAAAACATTTTTCATTCCTTTTAACTTTCTTTTAAAAATCTCGATTGCATAAAATCTTATCATAAAATTCTACGCATGATACGTCTTTCATATTGTACAAAACCAGTAGTAATAATTTGACATTTCTACTTTCATCTTGTTTTTGTCATCTGTCTACTCGCGATTAAGATTGACACAGAGAGGTAGCGGTTTACATTGAATATAACAACACTTTATCAACAAAGTCGTCTTTGATTTTTCTCCAATCCAAAAAAGCGGGTGGTTTTTCGTGATTAAGAGATGATTAAGCGAGGGACGAATATAACACCTGAAAATCTGGGGGTTTCCGCTAAAATCGGGTAATATGCAACCCTATGTCAGGAATCACCTTCCAAACGTTGGCGGTGTTGTTTTGAAACACTCTGTATAAAATAATGCACCACGTTATTCTGAATTGATGCAAAATTCTTACGTATTTAAAGCCTACATTATTCGTCCAGGAAGCAATCTGACTCCACCAAACGAGGCTTTTGGATCCACTAGTGTGTGGATTCATCATAATGTATCGTGGCGGACATACATTGACTGCTTTGAAACAAATGCAGAGCATGAGAATTAAATCTGTCATATCTGTAGTTTCGTGTGGAGAAGAAACAAACTTGTGAACGAAAGGTTTAAGAACAACTCATTTATTAATATAAACTTAGCCGAAAATTATTAACTTATATCATCATAAAAGAAATACGAAAGACTTCTTGAAACGAAGAAAAATAACATAACTTTGCAAGCGGAGGCAAAGAAACCTAACGTAACCAGTCTAAAGACGAATCATTTACAGCGTAGTGATCGTGGTTCAGTGGTCAAGGCGCTTAGCCAGTAATTTGGAGGTTTTTGGATCGAATCCACGTCGGGCATTTTTTTACTTAAGGAATTTTGATGGCGATTAATCGGCGATGACACACATTTTATTATATTCAGATATTTGAAAACCTGGATGTGTTAAGGAGCTCCTCCGTGGCTAAGCGGTTAGTGTACGCACTTTTGGCATGGGAGACTCGGGTTCGGTTCCCGGCGGGAGCTCATGTTCGGGGATTCCAAGTTAATCAGTAGGTTCACGTCTCATATAGCCTCGCTGCTGAAGGGGACGTGAAACTCACAATCAACTCAACTCGGATGTGTCAATACTTGAACTATCAAATCTTCATGAATAATAATAGTAATAATAATTATTATCTCGTAGAAGATTAAAACTTATTAGAAACTAATTATCGCTCAGGTCATACCATTACAAGCAGAAACGTGATATTAGGCAAAAATATTTCGGTTTTGTATAATATTGCCCATGAGTAGAGGAATTTCTCATCTCGATTATAAAACAAACCAAACAAAATCGGGATGAGACTTAACATTTTACATTCCAGACGGTACAAGGCTAACTCAAATTACCGTCTCGCTTTGGAGATGAGAGTCAAGACGAGGCGAAAAGTATCATAAACATTTCTCGTCTTATCTCGATTCTCGAAATAGTGTATGTCCATTCTTTAAGTAACAATTGCTTTGTAGACTGAATCTTATACGTTATTTTGTTATTTTGTATTTCAGAGCTCACTGAATTATGGTTTATGTATATATTTTGTAGCAAAGGTTTTATAATTACATCTGCATACTCTACAAGTTAGTTTATTTATTATATGTCTTACTGTTCAATGATATTCAGTTAGTTTTATTACAGTTATTTTCCTTAAAACGTACAGTAGAATACTTTCTATATGAAACTTTAGTGGAAAGCTTTTGTTTAAATTTGGGTAGATGCAGAGGTGTCTCTTGAAGGTACGGAACCCCTTCCCCGAAATCCCTATGTTTAAGTAAGTTTTGTCAAATTTTTGGGCAACTTTAAAACTTTTAATACCATTATTATTATTATTATTATTATTATTATTATTATTATTATTATTATTATTATTATTATTATTATTATTATTATTATTGAAGTGTTGTTAATTTAATGGTTCACCCTGTTCCACCCAGCTCCCGCCTAGTGGGCATTGTGCTGAATAAACACCGTGTGTCTAGGTTTTCTCAGGGTTCCGCTTCCTCCCAGTTTCTTATTCCAATATTTCTTTCATTCTCATCATTGGCGTTTTCTGTAGCTTAGCCGTATAACCATTACTTAAAAACAAATTTTCTTACGGCTCTTGTGAGTTCAGTATTCCTACTTTCTACATGAAATTTGCCTGGAAACTTGCCATTTTAACATTTAGCTAGTTGTAGGGACGTATGCAGAGGGTATGTTCTGATGGTCCTGACACTTCTCTCCAATCCCGACAATTTTGTAACTTTTGCCTAAGGCTAGGGGCGATTTTACAGATTTTAGTACCATCTGTCCTCATACGGAATGTATCTTTATTATTATTGTTATTATTATTATTATTATTATTATTATTATTATTATTATTATTATTATTATTATTATTATTATTATTATTATTATTATTATTATTATTATTATCATTTAGCATTCACCTCTAATGTGAGGATCATTGGTTTCACTCTACAGGCTTACAAATTTATGACAGACAACTGTTTTTGTTCGTGGGTATCTTGTAGCTCTGTGGATAGTATATGTACCTTTGGCGCGAGAGTCCCGGGTTCGATTCCCAGCGTGATCTCATGTAGTTCAGATTGAACGTTAACCTGTAGGTTCACGTCTCATATAGCCTCACTGCTGAATGGGACGATAAACTCAAATCAACTCAACTCAATGAGGCATGTCGTAGCTATATCGTTAACGTACGATTTCGGGCCCCATGTTCGACTCCCGGTTCTAGGCAATCGGAGTATTTTGATTTTCCCTTAAAAAATGTAACTTGTGAAAAAGTGTCCTCTAGTTTTCGATGCTTGGGTAATATTGCTAGTGATGATATGAAGTGTGAAGGTGTAATAAAAGCAAGGATAGGAATGGCGAAAGAAACCTTTAGGAGGAAGAAAATACTATTTTGTGGGACCTGGAATAAAGATCTAAGAAAAGACTAAAAAAATGCTCCATGTGGAGTAATCTACTGTATGGGTCAGAAACATGGATAGTACGCAAAAATTGAAAAAAAAAAAGACTCGAAGCTTTCGAAATGTGGGTGTGGAGAAGAATGGAATTGGCTAGGTCCTGCGGGAAACGAATGAGAGGGTGTTAGGAATTACGAGGGAGAAAAGAACAATTTTAGACACTACTAAGAAGAGGAAGATAAATTGGTTGGAATACTGTCTAAGAAAGAACTCACGAGGGCGTGCTAGAGGCCATGGTAGAAGAAAAGAGAGGAAGAGTGCGAAGGAAACTATAATTAATTAGAGATTGGCACGAGCAAGTTCGAGCGAGTTTTCATTGAAACTCGACTCGACTCGAAACAGACATCTTTGAGCTCGACTCTAGAACTCGGCTTGAAAAATTACCTTCAACTCCACTCGAAACTCGACTCGAACTTGACTCGAGTTTCGAGTCGAGTCGAGCCAAAACGAGCCAAATGCTGTGTGTAGCTTCAACTACTTTCTTCAAGTATCCTACATAGACAATATAATTTTATCAATAATACTTCTACAAATGATTATTATTATTATTATTATTATTATTATTATTATTATTATTATTATTATTATTATTATTATTATTATTATTATTATTATTATTATTATTATTATTACAACACTACGTATAAACATGAAAGATAGGTTTGCATCTGAATACTAAAGTCTAGTTGACTGCTGACCTAGGTAGTTGTGAAATCTAGGAGGCAAGAACATCGTTCACGAGGTTTTGGGTTCGAGATCCAAAGGAGCTAGTATCCGGGCTCGAACCAAAAATCGTTAAATTTAGAGGGTGCCAGCCAAACATGTTTAAAACTGCTCGGCCCGGGTTCAGGGCTCTGAACGGCTTGAGCACCCCGGCTCACAGCTCATTCACTATCGAGCCGAGCCAACAGCTTACCTAACGGAGTCGGCTCGAGCCGAAACAAACCAAGCTAATGTTTCACCCCAACCGAGCCCGCTCGAGCCGATAGCTCACCTGAGCCGAGTCGGTGCCTCATCTCAACCGAGCTGGCTCGAGCTCTTCGCTCAGTTGAACCGAGCTGAGCCGGTTAACATCACTACCCGGGTTGGGCTTCTGCTTCGACTCAAAACTTTCACCGTGCAGGTCTCAGCGTTAGTGGTAAGTACCACAGTATATACTTATATTGCTACTCACTACATTTGAGGTTCTCTCGTTATAAAAATCCATTGTCGTCTTGTTAATGGAGACGAGACAAGATGAGAGCAGTGTCCTATCTCGTAAACAACACTAAAATTATTCCACATTACTGCTTATATTTCTCATAGCTTTGCTTTCCAGTCTAAACAAGCAATGATCTCAAAACGAATTAAAACGAGTGAGCCATTTATCTAACTCGACTCGACTCGAAACTCGACCTCAAAACAGTCACTCGGCTCGCAACTCGACTCGAGAAAATTACATTTGATTCGACTCGAAACTTGAGTTTTAACTCGACTATAATTAATGGGCGATATCAAAACAGAAAACTCGCACGTGAAGACGAAGTTAGCAGAAGACTTTAGAGCATGGAATTTTCTCAGCTGTGACAAATGAACTGCCAATAGTAGCAGAGTACCTATGATGACGATGAGTGACAAATATAAAATCATTACAGCAGTATACAAAGCTGAAGTGAGCACGCGGCTTAATTTTTGTTGAATTCATGTCGCTCAGATCCAATGTCAAGCTCTGTGTGCGTCTCATAGGCTTTATGCTGAAAGGGACAGTAAATTCCAATCCAACCAATCAATCAGCAGTTGCTCCAGAGCTCTACAAGATGGAATTCAGATCAGCAGTGGCGGTGAAACTGGCATAACAGTCTTGGAGTCACTCCTCCTATACGGAGTTGTCAGGAAAATACGAAATTAAATCAGTTCTCCTCCATCAAGAAATAAGTGTTTCATGTTCTGTCAGAATAATGTTTGTATACTGTATATTGATGGCTGAAGCTTGGTCGAATGTTCTTCCGGTTTCTGAATACGTTTTTACTACATTCATCCTATACCTTGAACGCTTAGCTATTTGGGTTAGGCACGGTGGCTCAATGGTAAGGTGCTTACTTCCGGTGCGTGGTGTCCCTGGTTCGATTCCCAACTAAGTAAGTTTGTGGTGGAAAACATTGTGCCCGTGGGTTTTCTCAGGATACTTCCGTTTCCTCCCACTTTCTCATTCCGCAATTCTTCAATCATCAGTCATTTGCTTTAATCATTCGTCTCCGTTAGCCTAAACGACATAATCGTGGGACGTTAAACTCAAAGATTTCGTTTCATTTTTTATTTGCTTAGCCATTTGTTTCAAATTCGCTAAGTTACTGCGAAATACTAGTAGCTATGTTTAGCCATTTTCTGTTGTGAAATCCAACCACATGAAAAATTCACTTTGTCCTCTTTGTTACGAATGCCTTTGGTTGTTTGAAGTTTCATAGAGAATTAATTAAAAGACAATTAAAAAGTGGCAACAAAACGGCTCCTCTCAGTGGCGAATCTAGAAAGTAAAAACTGGGGGCAACCAGAACCCAAACTATCATGAGTTTGCAATTTTTCATGGGTCCTGCAGCGGTTTCCAACTTAACTCTTTCCCAATAGATATTATGGCTAGGTCGGACTGACACTGTGGACATCAAATATTATTTTACACATTACATAACAGAAAAAAATGCAACTGAAACTATATTTAATGTTTCAAAAATTTTCCCAATAAAGAATACAAGGCAGCGTACTATAAACTTTCGAAATTATATAAATAGTAGTTTCAATTATTTTTCTCAGTGAAAAAGCTAGGGGATCGCAGGGACCCCAAACCCTGTGTGGATCTGCCACTGGTTCCTGTTTCTCTTTTAGGTTTGGGGCCTCTAACAATCTTTCGTTTTGAAGATGCGAGGGAGGACCTGAGGGATACATCTTTCCTGTGTATACCTAGAGATGATCTGCATATCTTTCGCATACGGGCGACCTATGCACCCAGAGCAAAAACATGTATTTTCAGTATTTCTTCCTTCATCCTACTCATTGCAACCCTCTTTGCTCATTTGTAGCACATTGTGACAATAATGTACAGCTATCAGCAAAAGTATCTTTCTCCTAAGAGCTCTAATTCCATTACTTGAGGTCCAGATAATTTGCAGTTTATAAAACACCTGGGCAGACACAACCCAACTTACACGTGAGTTTTCTCGGCACTGACAACAGTTGGTAGCACTGAGTCAGGTCTTTATGCAAGGGAAATTGTGAGTAGATGACGCACGAAACAGTTCTCCATTCTGAGATGAATCTCTGTGGTTCAGAGGGTGTTTTCCAATAAACACCATATATTAATCCCAAAATAGCTGTGTACGTAATGTATTATTTCATTATATACTGTATGTTCAAAGATATATTTTAAAAAAACACTGACCACGCATGAATCAGAAAATGCTTAAAAGTAGCTGAAAATATCAAATCTAAAACACCTGCTGGAAATACGTTTGTAAATCATTGTTTCCATTGACAGACCTTCTCCAATTCTCCTCATTACAACACCTTCTTTCTAGCTGAAAATATCAAATCTAAAACACCTGCTGGAAATACGTTTGTAAATCATTGTTTCCATTGACAGACCTTCTCCAATTCTCGTCATTACAACACCTTCTTTCTAGCTGAAAATATCAAATCTAAAACACCTGCTGGAAATACGTTTGTAAATCATTGTTTCCATTGACAGACCTTCTCCAATTCTCCTCATTACAACACCTTCTTTCTAGCTGAAAATATCAAATCTAAAACACCTGCTGGAAATACGTTTGTAAATCATTGTTTCCATTGACAGACCTTCTCCAATTCTCGTCATTACAACACCTTCTTTCTAGCTGAAAATATCAAATCTAAAACACCTGCTGGAAATACGTTTGTAAATCATTGTTTCCATTGACAGACCTTCTCCAATTCTCCTCATTACAACACCTTCTTTCTAGCTGAAAATATCAAATCTAAAACACCTGCTGGAAATACGTTTGTAAATCATTGTTTCCATTGACAGACCTTTTCCAATTCTCCTCATTACAACACCTTCTTTCTTTCTGGAAAGATCTTGCTTGTCACACAGAGTATGTATTGAAATTGATATTGAAACATTTGAAAAATTTGAACCTGGCAAGGATTTGAACCCAGGTAAATTTTCGCATTTTCAGGCAAAGTTCCCCCGAAAGTTAGCATAGCCCCTCCCGAAACAAAATCGTAAATACGCCACTGTCTACATGTGTTATCTGTATTTTCCCGGTACTATTTTCATTCCCTTTCAGTGGTCGAAGTGAGACGGTATGTGGTGGTTTTTCAGTAATGAGGACATACCGTCTCTGGTTTTTCAGTAATCAAGACAATATTTAAATAACCAGTTTGTTGGGTCAAAATTGTAATAAAACATACCGCCTCTGCTTTTTTTCCACTTCGAACACTGTTCCCATCTAAATTAGTGTTGTAATCTCTGTGTTCGTGCTATTGCTGACAAGAATGTATATGCAGTTGCGCAAGCGTAGTGCGCTCGTCGCTAGTTCAGCGAGCTGTATAGCAGTTTCTAAAAAATCTTCACCACTGTACTAATTCCTCGATATAGTTTTCTGAAGTAGTATGAAGCTTTATTTCCTCATCTTGTAGCGATAAAAATTTAATTTTGTAGTGATGTGATTTCCTTTTCAAGATCCGCCACTGTCTCGGTAGCAACTTTGTATTTGCGTGACAACTGGCATGACACGTGATCTGCCCAGCAAGCGGGGAAGCAGGAGGGAGAAAGAAGCAAGCAAGGAGTAAGCAGCGAGGCTACGTTGCATGTGCTATGTGTTGCGTGCCACTCGTTGCGCTGCCAATGAAGGAAGGAGAGAAATGGAGTAAAGGGAAACTGGTTTTGTTTCCGCGTCGGTCTCTCGTGTCCACCATAGTTATCGCGGATCTGGTGAGTGACTGCAATGAAAGAGGATCCTGTTTTCAATATTAAATTTGTATCGTTGATAGAGAAGTTGCCATGCATATACGACTTTACTTGCAGTGACTACAACAATAAGTTGAAACAAGACGAGGCATGGGAATTTATCGCTAATGAAGTTAACGATCCAGGTAAACATTTCATATTTTCCTGTTAGTTTTTTTTTCCTTTTTTAATTCTTGTATACTATAAAAGCATATTAATCCCGACTAATTGAGGGATAAGTTGACTGAACTAACGAAAGTCCGGATTACCTAAAATAACAGTAGAAAATGCATTAAAACCCACATTTTAGCAACAAAAAATATTTATGTTGTATTTAAAGGACATTGGACTAAATGCAGGTATAGTTCGTTTCTTCAACCGAAGTCCAGGTCGCCTTACAAATTCAGTTTAGTCTAGCATAAGCAAAATATTTTACTATCACTGTCCATAAAGTGAAGTATGGGAAAGTTTTTTAAGAACAATTATTTCTCAGCGTTTTCTAGCGAAATGTAAACATTTTAAGAAGAAAAAAAAACTTTGACGATGAGAGGAAGCTCTCAGAACTGTTTGAAGGCAAGTTTTTTTTTTTTTTAAATTAATTTCGATTAATTCGAATTGCAACGCACAACAAGGAACTTCCATAGTGTGACTGACACAGTAAATGTATAAATTTGGCAACGATGCATTATGGCGTTGTGCGCAAGCATCTCCTTAGAATCTATTTCCTTCAATATAGATTAATGTTTGTATGAAGTGTAATAATCATCTGTTCATGAATTCGTGCATCATCTAAATTTGGGGTTGATCCATCAAACTTGGAATATTAGAAGGGAGAGAAGGACAAGGTTCTGATGTCTATGTTGACACCAGGGGCGGATCCAGGGGGCGGGCGATCGCGTCCCCCAGAAGAGGGAACTTTCTTATTTTATATATATAAATAAAATCCATCCCAGAGTATGGAGGCCTTAAAAGTAGCATTTTGACAACCCCCAGAAGTCGATCCTGGATCCGCCCCTGGTTGACACTATAGAAGTTCCGAGCAGTGGCGCATCTAAAAGGTAAAAACTGGTCTGGACAGCCAGAACCCAGACTATGATAGGTATATCATGAGTTTACTATAGACTTTAAAAAATGTATAAACGTAAATAATAGCTTAAATTATTTTTGTCACTCAGGGGGGCGCGGTGGCTCAGTGGTAGAGCGTTCACCTCCGGTGCTTGCGTTCCCTGGTTCGATCCCAGTTCGCGCCGTGTGGACTTTGTGGTGGACAAACACCGTGCTCGTGGGTTTTCTCGGGGTTCTCCCGTTTCCTCCCACTTTCTTCATTCCACCATTTCATTCATTCTTCATCATCACCGTCTCCTTTAGCCTAGCCGGCGTAACCGTGGGACGTAAAACTTAAAGATTTCATTTCATTACCTTTCATTTCATTTCATTTTTGTCACTCAAAATCTGGGGGGGGGGGGCTAGGCTCCCGGTCCCAGGCTAGATCCGCTGCTGATACCGAGATTGATTCGTTGAAGTTTAGCGTCCCCTTTCCATTACGAAGACTACGTGAGACGTGGATCTAAATTTTAAGGTGCAATTCGAACCATTGTAATGCGTTCAAATGTAAGACTTTCCAACCTGGAATCGAAGCCAGGAGCCATTAGACTAGCGGGGAGGGATATATGCTCTGGACGATTCTCGACGATTATACTATCCGAGAAAAGGAAAGAAAGAAAGGATTGGGAAACGAAGGAAGCGACCTAGGACCTATATGTTAGGTACCCTCCCGGTATTTGTCAGGTATGAATGAGGAAAACTCCACTCAATATGGTTGGCCTGCAAAGCTTTTACACGTTTTCGACCGAGTGTCTCCACCGAGAATCTAATCCGGGACTGCTTGTACCAAAGACGAGAGCTTTAGCGACTACGCTACACGGGGCCACCTGTCATGTAGAAGAAAAACGCCGTTACCCGTGAAGATACTAACGGATTGTCTCCGTTAATGAAGTCGATCTAGATAATCGCTTTACCTATCTATTGTGAAAAAATAAATAAAATAATAACTTTCATTCAAGAGTTATCGTAAGAAGTAACGGACGGACGTGCTAATATTACAGTGTTATAAGTCGCACTTGGATGTGTCATGCTCCTAAATGACAGTTTGTTTAGAAAATGATTCTTTACATTGCAGAGGGAGCAAATATTGTAATTAGAAAACTATATCTATATGATTGTTAATTGAAATTGTGGCCAATAATGTAAAAATGTACGTAATTTTATGACTTAATTATAATTTAGAATTATTATATAATGTTGGTAATAATCGAACCTTAGATTTGAGTTGATTTTGAATTTAACGTCCCATTCAGCAGCAAGGCTATATGAGACATTGACCTACTGATTAACGTGGAATCCGAACCACATAATCTTTCTCCGGGAATCGAACCCAGGTCTTCCACGCCAAAGGTGCGTACGCTAACCGCTTAGCCACGAAGGAGCTCGAACCTTAGATTTAGTCTTGTCAAATACATCAGAAGTGGTAGTCAGTAGACAATCATATCCTTTATGATGTGCATCATCAGTGGCGAGGCTTGAGGGGAAACAGGGTAGACAGCGTTTACCCTTTAGAATTTTATATGTATTAAGCCATTAAGCCTAAATTACTAACATAAAATTTGGTAATTTAAAGATTCTGAACTTAAAATTTTCTTTAATTTATTCTGAGCTTTTTTCTTTTTCTTTTTTTTAAAGCTTCCATATGAAAGACAGAAAGCAAAGTGTCTCGCGAAACCTTGAACATTATTCCTCTGCTGCATCCATCTGTAGAAGCGTAAGAGAAAAGCCACATTAGAAATTAAAGTCCAAAGACTCGTGCTGTGTAGTAGTACCTGCGAAAAGACATTTGCGGTTCTGTCTAGGTTTAGAGGGCTGTCTATCTTGTTTATTTTAAGCTGGATTTGTAAGTGACAGAAACAGACCGCTATTTCTTCTTATTTGTTTTTATTTTAAACCATCTTTCGAGCTCCCTCTAAAAATGTTAAATTTTTATAACGTCTGTATTGTTATATTGTCCCTATGTGTCTCCAACATCAGAATAAAAAAGATCCCCTCCCCCAACGAAAAGTTGAGATGTATTGGCAATTCTATCACTTGTATGTTTTTTGCGAGAGTGACAAGTACTTTTACATGTCCCAGTAAACGCCACCCCTGAGACCCTCTGGTTCGAATTAAAAAAAAAAAAAAAAAAAACGTTTCGTCTTGGTCTGGGGCCAAGACCAAGGTACCCGTGACCAAATTTTGGTAACTCGGTCCACTCGTCTGATCCCCAGACCGCACACAGGCACAAAGACAGACAAACACACAAACAAACTCTATTTAATTTATATTAGATTCTTCGCTCAATAATTGTGCAGATGAAAGATTTGAAAAATACAAAAATCTGGTCATTGTAGAACTAATAAATTATAGAAAATTTAGTATGTATCAACAAATTCTTCCATACGGCAAACTGAATGACTTGATATTCACCTTTCCTAATACTTTTTGCTCAGATCAGCTTAAGAATGAACTTATCAGCTTATGTTCCGATAGTTACGAACACATTTCTCTTCCCGAATACTTGAAATATATTCTCAATAATGAACTTCAAAGCGTATATCAGGGAGACAACAAAGCTGCTAAATATGGTATTGGCCATTCCGTCACCTTCAGTTTTTTGAAAACATTCATTGAGTGCTCTGAAAAGAGTGAAAACTTACGGACACTCTCTGAATTACGGACACTTACAATAAAGAACTTGGTGTGGAAGCTTTGTAGGATACCTGAATCCAAAGAAAGAGCTATTAATATTTTCGCCGAAATGAACAACAGGGTATGGAGGTTATTTACAAGACTGTAAGGTATTAGCTAAGGTAGGCCCTATTTGGTATTAGGTTAGGTGTTTTACTTATATCGTTTTTTTTTCTTTACATTACAGCTCATTTCTAAAGTAATTAGAAATTACTATCTCTAAAGAGGGTATAGGGAACTAATGCCCCATTTCTAGCAAATGTGGTACAATTCAGAAATCTATACTTCGGAAAAGGAAACAGTATACACCAAATTTCATTAACTATACAATTTTATACTTAAAGGAACAGAGTAAAAATTTATTGCAAAGAATATTGATAACTCAAACATTAATATTATATTTATGAATTATCAAAAGTCATCTTACTTGGAATAGTGATTACTGTATATCTGCATCCTTTATACGGTACGAAATATGAGAACTAAAAATATCAGAACCTTTTCAAACAACAGGAACACAAGTTTTTCATCTAGATATTTTTCACAGAGATCTAAACATTTCAAAATACCGAAAATGTCTGTGTGTGTGTGTGTGTATGTGTGCATGTGTATGTATTTGTGTCTGTCTACCCATTTTTTTTTGCAACACCTTTCGCCACTGTACATCATCCGGCCATTGTAATAAACGTCAAACAACAGTCGAAAGCAAAACAGAAACAGAAGTGACGTCTTCGGATACAACTTTAAAAAAGCTGACTTTTTAAAACTGTATCAAGAACTTTCGTTGGTAGATTGAAATCACTTTTAAAAAGTATGATAATGTTAATGATTTAGTAGGATTTTTTTTCTCGATATTATGTATGTATAACATGCAGGGGCGGTTTAATTTATCTGGAGGTCCGGGGCTAGAAAAAATACATATGTAGCTCCAGCTGACTTTGTCTAATACAGTTCTGTGAAAATAAAAAGAGCTCACGATATAACTATCCTTGCTGGTTCACAAAGACAATCATTCAAAAACTCAAAACGAAAGCGAAGTATAAAATTACCATCTCAATTAACTTCTGTAAAAAGTTGACGAATTGTGTAACGACATTAAGAAAGACATCAAGGAAGCATATAATTAATTTATTCGAAATTTGGAAGAAAAATATTAACAATAATCCTAAAGAATTTTGAACTTCTTAAAAAAAAAAAAAAAAAAAACTAAATATCTCCCTAGATGCAGATAGAAGTTTGAAGGGCGGGACCTCCACTTTAATGGCGAAATAGCAAATACAGAAGTGTCTTTGCTTAATACTTCAACTCCGTATTTGTATCTTCTTCATCAGACCCGAGTGTGGCCATAATACACTTACCAAGTACCGAGAATGAAATCCTAGAAATGCTGTGTGATGAAATTAATTTATACGAAATTGAAATGGTAATTAATAAAACTTAAAATCCAGAACAGCTGTAGGACCTGATGGAATATCCTCATACATAATCAAAGGCTATATTTGCATATTTAAATAGGTTCCAAGGATTGCTTTCAATCCCACCATTAAAACTTTGACCTTCTTTGATAAATGGAAATCCTCATTAGTTTGTTCGATAACTAAATCTAATAATAAATGTCAAATTAATAATTTTAAGATCTACCGGTATATCAATTTTAAGTACTTTGGCGAAAATATTTGAACAGATTATTAATTATATTAAACCAATAATTCAACCTATTAACATGACTTTGCTACTGGTAAATCAATAATAACTAATCTAGTAATAGTGACCGACTTTACAGCCTTCGTTAGATGAAGTATGGCAAACAAGTTGACGTAATATATATTGACTTTGAGAAGGTCTTTAACAGAGTAAATTATAAAATACTACTAAACCAAACTAATTCATTATCACTTTTCTTTAGCCCCCACCAAATGGTCTTCATCATATTTAAGTGAACGTAAGCAAACAGTTGTTTATAAAGAATTTAAATCAGACAAGTATTTTGCGTTATCAGTTCCAAAGGGCTCCAACCAAGGCCTTTTACTATACCTATTGTGTTAAAAACAGATGTTATGAAAAATAAAGAAAAATAAATGGATATAATAATTTATAAAAAAGTGATAGTGCTTAAGTAAATTATAAGAAAAAGCCTTAAAAAAAGGAACCATTAATATTTTTTGTTGTTGTTATAATAACTTGTCCTAAGGAACAACGAAAATAAAAACTAATAAAACTTTTTAATTGTAAAAAAATCATAAAGCTCTTAATTTGAAGTTAAAGACTGATAAAAATTTGGTGGTATAATGGGGATTTAGGCTCGCAGAAGAGGAGAGTGAAAAACGGAGGCAACAGACTGAACAGGGACGTCGTTTTTTAGCCATGTGCAAAGAAACTAACCTTGGACTTCAGGTGAGAGATTGTCATATACTTATGTGAGTTTCAATTGCTATCACTTGTAAAAGTTACCTAAAAAAAAAAAAAAAAAAAAAAAAAATCTGAGCTTTCCAAGTTTGGTTTCATAGCGTAATTAGTTTTTGTAACAAGTAACTCAAATATGCAAATATCATCATAAATATCATCTTGTATGTGTTACTGTTTGTGTAAGTAAAATTGTTATTAAGCATTTCGAGGTAGAACAGGTTCTTTTACTTAAATTATATATATATATATATATATATATATATATATATATATATATATATATATATATATATATATATATATATATATATATATATATATATATATATATATAAGCTATTAAAACCTACCTCTTATGCATAGATACGACAGCGCGGGATACTGTTGGTCAATAAATAATATAGCCAGAAATCAACTACCATACCTAACTAAATGTAATTTGGTTAAGCATTTTTATTAATCACTATTATCTATCAACTATCTTCTAGATCACATAGCAAGGGCGCCGATTTCTCTCTAAATTGGGGGGGGGGGAGGAATTCAGATACAGAAGGCATATATGAGGGGTTTTAAGACAAATTATGCATTCAAATTATGTCAAATATTGTATATTCGTAAATACAATGTGGGGGCCCACATGAGCTTTGGGGGGCCCGGGCCCCCTTGGAATCAGCGCCCTTGTCACATAGACCCTTACCTAATAGTGAAAAATTATTTTTCGCAGATGATCTGAACATATTCGCAAAGATAAAAAAAAATGCATGATAGTCTTGATTTACAATACCACTTAGAGTATTGCGAACTGGTGTTCAGTAAATAAACTTTGAGTAAACATAAACAAACGTAACATATTATCGTAAAGCAGAAACAAAAGTATCCTTCAATAAGATTATAAGTTTAGAAATACTTGTATAAGGAGGCCTAATACAGTTAAAGATCTAGGTGTTACATTGGAATTAACGTTCAATAATCACATCGAAACTTTTGATACTTTTAGATTATTAGGATTCATAATTATTCAGCAATATTACAATTCTCCTTAAAACATATTACTCATATGTACGCTCCAAGTTGAAATATGTTGTAATTTGGAACCCCTGTAACAAAACTATTTCCGACAAACTGAGAAAAGTTCAGTCAAAATTTCTTAGATATTTGATATACAACGTAACTGGAATTTATCCCTCACTTGAAAACTATAGCATAGCACACTGGTAGACAATTTTAATGTTTGCTCATTAATTTGTCGATCATTTTTTTTTTAAGGTTCAAAATGAATTCTATTGCTTAAACTTTATATAAACATAAAACTTCCATTTTTTTAAAAGTTAGAACTTGGACTAATAATGCAGGTCTTTTATGTTGCGAAAAGACTAGGAACCAATGAGGAAGTGGTCTTGGTTTTGGTCTTGCATTTGCTCATCACTTGAACTAATGTGTGGCCTATTCAAAAATCCATGTTTCAGAATCCTAAGATAGTTCCGCTACAATTTTTATAGATGTAGTTGGTAAGTACTTCAAATTATGTGCGCGTAGCCAAATTGCTTCTACAAAAATTGTTGCGTAAGTACCTTTTGATTCTGAAACATGGATTTTTGCATAGCGCACACATTAGTTCCTAAGTGAAGCCTTGACCCGACTACGCGGGTCCCATTAGTTTTGGAGCTACGGACCTTTAAAGTTCATTTTTTCATGTTTTTGGCAGCCTATAACTCCGAAAGGAAGCATTTGTGCGCCCAGGTTGGTCTATACTTTTTGTCTTATCTTGGTGTCAGGAATCACCTCCCAAACGTTGCCGGTGTTGTTTTGAAACACCCTGTATAATTCAGTATCACCTTGTATCCTTCTATTATTAAAATGCTAAAAACTATATACAGTGAAACCCCCCTTAACGGAGACCTCTCAATAACGGACACCTCTATAATACGGACAGATTTTTTTGTCCCGTCAAAAATATATGTTCTCTTACGGAACAAAACCCTCCCTTTTACGGACACTCTCAGATACGGACGCGGACAGTCCTTTTTTCCCCCAAACGTTTCAATAACCTCTTCATAACGGACAGGAATTGTTCTCGGTTCTGCGATATATTACAGTCTTTTCTCCATAAGTGTATCTCTCACGAGTGAACCATCAAACAGAACAGCTGAACTTGCATTTTTTCCCGCAATAAACTGCTTTCTGGCGGAAATCCTAGAAAATTTTGAATAAGCAATAACACTCATGCAGGGTTAGTCGTAAGGCCAGGAATTCTATGCGAAAGATCTTCCTTTCCCTAACAAATTTAATGCTTTTCGTCTGGACATTGCATCTTTATCGACAGTTTCATAGATAGCAAAACAAACATTGTTTGTTTTACAATAATATTTTCAACGAGCAATGTTTCCTCTCTTACTTCTTCGGAAAAGAAACATTTTTCTTTTACTCATGATACTGGAACAAGTGTGGGTTGGAGTTTTCCCGGCTTCCTTTTTCATTTTCTCTAAAAGGACATTCTTTGTGATTGGACCTGGGTCAATAAACATATGCACCCCCAATAGCTTGCCTTTTCATCCATTCTGTCAACGAAGATGCCGTGCCAGAACACAAACACACACACACACACACACACACACACACACACACACACATATGTTTCTTCTGCAATCGTACTGAGGATTTTTAGAGGACACTTGCTAATGAGTTTTATTACCGTTGTAGAGAAAAAAGCATGCTTTTTCGTTAAACATTGCCCAGCAATAATATGATTTAACAGAAATGAATTTCTCCTTCATCCCTCCCAGTAATTCAAATGTGTACTAAATAAGAGTATTTTCATATTGAATTTTACGTATTTACGCTAATACAAAATGTATTTACTATATATTACAGCATACAATTACCGTTATGAGAAATTAAACTTCTGTAACCTCTCTGTAACGGACACCTCTCAGTAACGGACAAAACTTCATGTCCCATTGGTGTCCGCTATTGAGAGGTTTCACTGTATAATTTACACTTTATATTTTGGCGGGAAATTTGAATTAGTACGAATGGGGATTTGAAATATAGTACCTCACAGTTCACTTAGATGAAGCTTTTCTTTTGGCAAGGCATAATTATATGGGAGTGATATATCCTTCAAATTTGGGGAGGAGGCCCTCCTTAAATGTTGGAAATTGTTGGTCTCTAGAACAAGGATGTATACTTCTGTAAATGTACCCATGTTGTTTCTTTCTATAGGTAAAAAATTGCGAAAAGAATAAATTTACGAGGTTTGTGACCTAATTTATCTTACAAGGTATCGTTGTATTGTATATGTATGAAAGCAGGGTCTTATTTTGGTTCATTGGACATGAGTGCCATGAAACATTCTTCTTAAATTTGGAAGGGTTAAATTGACTCATCCTTCAAATTTAGGAGTTGTCAAAATAAAATTGATTATGTTTTCTAAGACTTAGGTATATACTTTTGTAAATTTGAATGGTTCACGTTAGTCCCTTCCACGCGTAAAATGTTGCCAAAATTTCAGTTTTGAGTATTTTTACTGCATTTAAGAAGAGAGATTTTACTGTATTATATATTCATTTGGGTGAATACAGGCACAGAGTAAAGTTATTGGTGGAAAGTTATCTTTCGTTAAACCTGATCCTTATCTCTAACTACAAATTTTGATTTTAAACCTTATAGGTTATTATTATTGATATAAATGAACGATTTCAGACTTTGAATCTTAGGATTATAGTTACTTCCTAAGATCTAAATCAAATCTTTGGTTAAATTTTTTAAATGGTTTAAAATGTTTGCTTAAAATTTATCAATCGCAGCTTTAAATTTTTAGTTTGAAAATGTTTGAACCTTAGGATTGTAGCTACTCATAATCTAAGGTCAATAGTGCAAAAATTTAGAACTTGAAATCATAGATGTAATTATTACAACTGATTAATATGTAGCAATAACAATTTCACACTTTGTACTTTAGTCACAGCTCATAGTCTTAGGTTATGGAAAAAGCTATCCTCGGTGCAATTTGACTGGCTAAGCATTTTCAACAGTTTTTGAATTTTTAGTTTATTGTTTAAATTACTGTTTTATTATTATTATTTTTTTTGTGTAAACATGTTAGTTAAAATTTTATTTTGGTTTTGAAAATTTTGCATTCATTAAAAGTTTTTGAAAAATTTCAATTCGATTTTGTAGTTAAATTTTTTGCACCTTTTTTTAAAAATATAAATTAAGAAGCTTCTCAATCAGTGCAAAAACTTGAACTTGCTTACGACGACTCCGATGTGACAAGAGTCAAACTTTGATTTTGTATCCAGACAGTAATCGTCTATTTTATTGGGGGATGTGTTTGATCAACCATACAAATATGTCATAACATAACATAAAGGACAGCCAATGTGTAAAATGGTCAAATAATGCAGTAAGTAACTCAAAATATACTCGTTTGTAAGTACAGAGCAGTACATTCACGACTATAATAAGACATTCAGTAACATGTGTAAGGAGATTGCTCTAATTACACATCAATGATTCATGGTTCCTGATCAGTGTTTAAAGTCTGGTGTTATCTCCATCATGCATACGAGGAAGCCAACACTTGTTTTCTACGACCTTAAAGCGATGCAAGACAGAAAATCGATTACTCTGTGCTTGTGGACATCCCTAACTTACTAGTCGCACAACAAATCTCTTATGCATCCCTGGAAAACGACGATTTCATGCAGTCTTGTAACTCTGTGGAAAACATCAACATATCTTTAATGGTCAGGATTCAATTTATGATTTTCTCCTGTACTTGCGAGAACAACGTCCAAACTTCAACAGGACATCTGTCTTGCGCGTAATATAAAGGGTAACGATAGACACTTTATATTGAAGATTGTGGTGCAAAATTCACTACCTTATTTGGAGATTTCAACTGCAACTAATAAAGATGATTGTGAGTCTCAGAAAAAAAATATATTCCATGCTGCACGAAAATGAAGTACTCTGTACTAAAATTATTGGGAAATATTTTCGTTTTAAATTACGGACTCACTCCCATTTTTGGGTGATTTTACTCTAAGTAGTAGCGATTATGAGAAAGTGTAAAAGAACACACACACCTTGTTTATTAAAATCGAGGGAGCTGGGGTAGGGTTACATGGGACCATCCCCTCTAAATTTTGTTTAAAGGTTACTGTTTGTGCCGCGTTTTCATGTATTAAATTTTTATTTGTTAGTATAATGTAATGATTTATTAATATTTTTATATAATCTTTTTACTCAATTAAATTTAAAAAGAAATAATTCTCAAAGACCATAACTATTTTGCGTAGTGTTTTTGTAACTTCCAAACCATATAACATGATAAAACCCCATCAAAGAAGATAAATGACGTCAATAACCTATCACATAGTGAATACGTATCAATTTGAATAATTTGGCGATTTTTACCTACAGAAGTGGATAAGCAGAACCACCTAAATTTACAGTTACATATTCGAATCCTAGAGAACATTTACCAAATTGTATATAAATATATATATATATATATATATATATATATATATATATATATATATATATATTTACAATTCCTAAACTTAGGGGAAGCCAATCCACCCCTCACTAATTTTGAGAAGAGAGCATCTATGTACTTATGAGAGAAAATAGACCCATGTAGGCAACCACCAATTGCGATTAAAATCTCATCAAAGAAAATAAATTAGGTTAAAGATGTCTGAAATTTACATTACTAACAATTTTCTTACCCATGAAAAGGAAGACAAACTAAACTTTTAGGGGTGCACATCCTGGTCCTACACTACCATACCAAATATTTAGTTTTGGTAATTTCCAAAATTTAAGAGAGTGGTTCACTGTACCTCTATCAAAATTTAGTAGGTGGGCTAAGGTACTCGTGGCAAAATTTAGAGTAGTGGTTCTAGGTACCCCTAGGTCATTGACCGCTGACCAGGGATTCAGAGTCGTGAGGCAGGGGGCCACCACCAAAAACTTTTGGTAAATCAGTCGCGAAAAAAAAAGTACTACTGTGTTAAAACCGACTGCATTAACGAGCTCGCTTGAGATAATCGTTCTAGCTATTCTAACCATCTTTTGCCATGAAACAAAGAATTCGCTTCTGGTCAAAGTTATTGTGATGAATAATATTACAATAAGTCCCATTTGCATGACCCTGATAAATAGTCAGTGGAAAGAACGAAGATGTCTAATGAAGCCATCGATGTGTATGGTTTACGTATATAGCTACTTATATATGGAAAACCGTAATATTCTAATTTTGTATGTTCTTCTTGCCAGTTTAATACTTTGTTTTCCATGTATGTTTTAGAACCACAGGGTAAAAAAACTGGCCGTCTTAGCCATGGCCGATCACAGTGAGGACAGTTGCCCTCTGAATATGAAGTGTTTAGTTCTCGGAAATATATGTCAAAACATTAATTTGCTCTCTTATACTTTACTGTTTAATGTTTAATAGATTCATATTAAATATTATAGTTTATTTACTGTAGTTACGTAAGTAACTGTAGTTTTATATGATGTACTATGTGCACGCGTGTATCAAAGTGTGTTTCAGTTTGCGACTGTGCTTGTATGTATATCTTTTGCCCTTCAGCCCCCGGTTCTATTTGTCTTATTCGCCCAATTACGTTAGGGAGATAGGTTAATACTAAAACCTTACTTACAGCACTTCAACAAAACCTTACTTACAGCATATAACGGTTAATAATCTACGTTAATAAATTCTTACTTCCAGCATATCACCTCAACAAAACATATAATCTAGGTTAATGAAATCTTACTTCCAGCATATCACTTCAACAAAACATGTAATCTAGGCTAATAACAAATTACTTCCAGCATATCACTTCAACAAAACATGTAATCTAGGTTAATAAAATCTTACTTCAGCATATCACTTCAATAAAACAAATAATGTAGGCTGATAAAATCTTACTTGCAGCATATCACTTCAACATAATCTACTTTGGGTTCAGATTATGAATATGGGGGCTACTTATTAATAATTTTTTGATTAGAATGAGTGGCTGCATATGGAATAGAATTCTATTTTATGTTAGATTTCCCCGGCTGAGTATTTCTGCACAATGTAGTTCAGCTGCATTTTATGTTTACAAGTGTAGCGTCAGTAGTGTGAATCCATTACCAGTGCTGCAGAACTCACAGTAAAGTACTTGTAAATACAACATACAAGCACTAACCTAGCCTAACCTAACCTACTAGCCTAATGTAGCCTAATCTATTCTTTATTCTACTGCCCTACCCTACTCTACTTTGCCCTGCTTTCCTCTACTATACCGCAGCACATGTTGATGCTTTCTTATTTGCGTAAATAATCTCATTCATGGCACATCAGTTTGCATATATGTCATCAATCTATACGCAATTATTCGTGCGTATACGAAGAAAATAAAATTCTAGAACGCATTAAGATGTTATTCAAAGTAAGAAAAGTGATGTAAAATAATTTAGTAAAGTGACCGTCATATTCTTTAACTGCACGCTACTTTTCATTACATTAACTGTTCTAAAGCATAATTTTTGTCTGGTTTAATAATGTGAATATCTCTTTGTTTATTTACAGTTCTCGAATGTAGAGCAAGATGGAAGAACATCAGAGGATGTTACACAAGACATCTGAAGCACAGTGTCACCGCCGATGGCAGAGTTAGAAGGCCATACTATTTGGCTGAGTACTTAGAGTTCCTTCGGCCGTTTTTAAAATCCCGTCCGCCTTACCCGGGAGAAGTTAAATTCTTGTCCTCACACCATAGTGGTGTGTCGTGGGGTTCCGGAGGTAATGAGGACGACTTGGAAGAGGATGAGGAAGAGGATGAAGAGGACAATGGCACCACAAATAGAGGTATGAAAGAAGAAGTGATAACGGGTGATACTCGAACTGAAGATGTATTAGCTCTTCCGTCTTCTGAGCCAGATAAAACTCTAACAGAAAGTTGTACATTCCGAAATGATAGTTCGAAAACAAAGAAAAGAAAACGGGACGCTGAAGACGGTGATAGTGATTATGATAATCCAGACTTATTGTTCCTTAAAAGTATGCTTCCAGACATGAAAGCAATGAACTCACATCAAAAAAGACGTTTTAAAATTGCTGTCCTTAATATAGCTGATGAAATACTTAATTCATCCACTTTGCAATCCAACAGCAGTTAAGTACATCTCCCATATACTTATGTAAAAAAAAAAAATAAATAAATAAATACTGTTTCTGTTTATTCGTGTTCATTCTTCACAATACAATAATAAAAATTGATTTTCCTTCTCTATTCTTTTTCTTTTTCTTTTTTGTAAGTGAATTTATGGGTTTGTGATTCTACGTTTGTCTATGTGGAGGGACAGAGAGGAGTTGCTTTCTTGTAATGCAGAGGCCTATTCCACCATTGAGCTTTGCAGCTTTTCACTTTTCACTTTGCAAAATTTGGAAAGTTAAAAGTTTTTGAGTTCCACCCTTTTGAAGAACTTTGCAATTTGATGTTTTGCAACTGCAAAGTTGCACTGGAAATATAGGGCCTTATGCAGAGTCATTTTGACGTATGATTAGCGTCATACTAAAGGCCTGACTACTGTAGGAAACATGTTAGTCGAACTCTTTAGTATAGTAGTAATCACGTGTCAGAACAAGTCTGCGTAAGGCCTAAAATGTTTGTAATAGGGTTGGTAACACCACGTACTGTTCTATAAACAGTTAGTTTTTAACACATCTTACTTTTTGTTGTTCTTTCCAAAGCGGGTCCAATGTACTCCAAAGGGAATTCTACTTGCTCACTTGTCAAACGAAAGCATTCTTTAAACTGAAGCAAATTCATGCCGTGGAAGTTATGTTCTTATACACTTTCTTAGGAATCTCATCCTCACTTGGTAAATATAATAACCTCCGAAACATTTTCAAACGACAATGGCTCTTAGTCAATCATTCAAGCAAAGTCAAACTTCCCTTTGCAAAATACGACAGAACTTTGCAAACTCTTGCTTTGCACTTTTCAGTTTTAAGATGATGGTGGAACTAAAGCCATATATATGTGCAAAGTCTTTGCAAGTTTTCACTTTTCACATTGCAGAAATATTTTTTTGTGGAACATAAACCTTGCCGCAAATTGCAAAGCGCAAAGTTGCAAAGTTGAATGATGGAATAGGTCCGAGGTTTGTTGTACTTATTGGACAACGTATCTCAAATAGTATCGTCTAAAAGTACTACAGTTATTAGAATTAGAAGATAATGTGCATTAGATAATGATATTATGTAAAGCATAATTTATTTCTTCAAGATTTCTTATACAGGGTGGTCACAAAGCCCCGTTACTCCTTGATAAATGCTAATGTAAGTTTGCTCGTTACCCCTTGATAAATGTTAATGTAAGTTTCGCCGTTACCCCTTTGTAAATGCTAATATAAGGTTTTCCATTGTTTCAGATGGTGAACGATGGTTGATACTTCCAGATACAGTATTGAAGAACGTGTTGTTGCAAGTTGTTGGATGCATGAGAGAAACCACTTGGTTTAAGACACTGGCAGGAGTGCGTGCAGACTTTCGGCTAAGGTTTCAAAGAGATCCTCCCCCGAAACAAAAAAAAAAAAAAAAAACTTTTACGATGAGAACAGAAACTATTCGCCACAGGAAGTATGAAGGATAAGGAAAGAACTGGCAGACCGTCCACACGAGCAGAAACATGTCGTTTCGTCGCGGTGTCCGTGGAAGTCGACGCGTAAGCGATCTGCGGAACTGGGTGTGTTTCCTACCTCAAGAAAACTTCTCAAGAGCATTGTTGTTCATGTCATTCAGTTCTTTTCGTGTAGTTATTTACATACGTTTATTGGTTTATGTTACTTATTTTCAGAGATAATGGGACTTCGTGGCCACCTTGTACTAGAAATGTTTCCCTTCCGTACAGTTTCAAAAACTCAAATTCCCAATCTCCTTTCGTCGTAACCACAAAAGTATCCAAATGATGTCAACACCCAAACCTCTTATCGACACAATTTATCCGTCAATGTGTTCTTGAAACTTCGTTATGTCCGAAACCTCCCGAAGCAACTGGGACTTAGAGACCTGCACGGGCCGGGCTTGGGCGGGCCGACTCTATAATTTTTTTGGGCCGGGCCGGGCTGGGGCTGATTAATTGCAATTCTTTAATAATTATTGACTTTCGTTAAACGATAATTAGAATAAAGGCTAACGTTGAAAAGTGTGCTCGTGAAAAATGTTACAAAATGAAACTTCTAAAATTTATCGGGCCCGGGCCGGGCTTGGGCCAAGAATTTTAAAAAAAAACTTATCGGGCCGGGCCGGGCCGGGCTCGGGCCGAAAATCTCCAAAACTTTTCGGGCCCGGGCAGGGCCGGACCTACGTACATTCGGGCTGAATTATTCGGCCCGTGCAGGTCTCTACTGGGACTCCTCTAAAAATATACCGTATATATCAAAAGTCCGGGACCATTTCTTACCTCCGTAATGTAACTGTCTCAAGTGAATCTAATAAAATGTCTTTTCAGTGTGTAAAATAGTCCAATCAGAAAAGTACTCGAGAGCTCTCGTACACAAAACCTAAGTGAGTTCGAGTCCTCTTTGGGCTTTCAATATTCATGTCTGATTTAAGAAAAAAAAGGAAAGAACTTAAACTGCGTTACATCTTTCTGCATGCGCAATTTGAATTGTAGAATATGCATCCTATGGTGTCGTAAGCAATTGAAACAAATAGAGCAGTCTTGTTTTCCATGCGGTAATTTCCGGTTTCAATATGGTCGCCATGGACTCCATTGAAGTAGTTTACATATCATCTTCGGATAATGAAATTTATTCATCATCGTCAGATGAAGAAGACGTGTTAGAAAAACTAGAGACACCATCTCCAACGGTGTCGCCATCGCTGCCGGCATCACCATCGCTATTAAGACGATCAAGTTCAAGATTCTGTAGTGTAAACTGTTTACGTTATAGTTAAAAAGTGAACCGTGATTGCATAATTGACACCATTACGAATTGGGACACTGACAAAATATTAATTTGCGGTGGATGTGCAGAAGCATTGGAAAATCAAATGGGACATGAGTGTTTGTTTATGAGTCCAGAGGAATTGGAATATCGTGAGCTGAAATCCCTGCTGGACGACGAAGTGGAAAATTTATTTTATGTATATGCAAGAACACAGTAGGATATTTTCCCAGGAACTTTATTATGAATCATTTTTTGATTTAATTGAAGAAATGGACCCTAATTTTATAAGCGAATTAGTTATAATTTTTGAAAGTAAAGACAAAAAGAATGTACTGTACGCAAAGTGACTGTTCATGTAAATAGTTTTCTTATTAGTGAAACATCGTATTCAAACTGATTGATTGAAGTGACTGTGTTTGAAAAAAGATGTATTCTCATATTGGTGGTGGTGGTGATTATATTCGTGTATGTTGTAGTGATAATAATATTAGTGAAGTGTGTGTTTGAAAACTATAAATATATACTTACGTTTAAATATTATTTCCTGTGAAGATTGCACGTTGAATCTTCAACACCAGTCTTTGGTTCTTTATGATATTGAAACTTCTGCTCTACAGCACTTATCCAATGAAATAACTCTTATTGATTTGTTTGAAGTGTTTGATGAACATCATAGTGAAATCTAAAGTGTAAACTTTATACGAAAAACGCGAGAATGTTTAAACAACATGGAATTTATTGGACAAATAATTACGTTTTTCTTGAATCGTAAACATGAAATTTCACCATGTGTTAATGGATACATTATTGACATGACATACATACAAGATTTCAAATAATGAATTTATTATTCCTGAATTTTGTTTAACTGTATGTGATGATACAGTAGATTTGCATTGTTTAGTAAACTCTCCGATTGAATACAATCAATTATCTTTAAGATGTCAGAAACAAATTGATTGGTTAACATCAAACTTACACGGACTAACTTGGAATAATAAAAACGGGTATACTGTATCACATATACGTAACCTTGTTTATCAATTGTTTGCAAGATGCAACCTTTTATTGTAAAGGTGCACAGAAATGAATTTGGATTAAGAAACTATTTCTGTTAGATAATGTTATTGATCTTAAATCAATGTCCACCAAAAATGAATTGTGTAAATGTTATGAACAATTATTCTTTTCATGAACAAAATATACAACTTGAGAAAAAATCAGGTTGTGTATATTGAAATGCACACAACCTAATTATTGGTGTAAGTTTCAACGATCAACAGCATTAAGTAACACTTTTTCAATGTTGTAACTTTTCTTTATTTTCATGTTTGTGAAATGAAACACATGAAGAAAAATTTTAAAATTTATATATCTTAAAAAATCATCTTGATTGTTATATTTATGTACATTATATATAAACCATAAACTTATTATTTCAGGTACACATTTTTCTTTTTTAAAAATTTATTTACATGGTTATATGCAATTTTATCATTCGTTTTTAATTTTGTCTTATGAAATATTTTTTTCAAATGAGTTATTGCGTACTCTATGATACATGAAAAATAATACAAAATATCCACACAACACAGACCCTTCGTGTTGGAATGCTTGACTATTTACACAAACTTTAGTATTTTTCCATAAGAATGAATGAATTTCTTTTAGCACTGGCATTCGTAAACTATCAAACTAAAATCCTTCATGATTTTTGTTTATGTAGAGTCCAACCCAATGACTACCTGCAGAATCTGACGTATCAAGGTTAATGATTAGTCCAACAGGAGTTTGCACTGTTCGTGGAATTGTTTGTGGAGTTGTATGTTTTCATGAACAAAATATACAAGTTGAGAAAAAATCCATTCATATATGATCCAATTTTTATATCACTGAGAACTTCTGAAATTATATCTGTATACATATTTTTATTTTTTTATCGGAGTAGGAACATATTTATCGCTGGTATTCTTCACAAACAAAACATAGTTATACACTTTTACATATTCACTGCATAATAAGGCTACATGTACACTATACTTGTAATGTCCAAATCGATGATTATAATGTGCACATTTTGACACATGGAATCCTAGAGATGTGTATCGTATACAGTCTAAATCCTCGAGATTGATATCACGTTGAAGAATTTCCTGCAGAAAGTCCTGGCGAGCTTTGCCGAAATTGGAACCAGATGAAATATTTGTACAATATTTCCGAAGAATTTCTTTAAGATGTGAGTATTCGACATCTCCTTCGTGCCATTGGATTCCATAAAAGTTATCACTCAAGTATTTGTTTGCCTCTCTTATTGTTTCACACAGTGCAGTTGTAGCGCACGGAGGCTTAAATATCCAGCTTTGTATGATGGTATATTTGGATTAGCTATTGCTAACTCTAACAATAAGTTCATCGTCGTATTCACCACGGAGAGCGGACAAATGAACAAAAAACCTCATGCTGCTCAACTGATTAAATTTTAAAATGAATTATCGCTATATACATTTCTATCTTTATGATTGAATCGAATTGTGCATATACAATACAAGTGATTGGTTGTGCTAATGATTCTTTAAATGATACTTTTAAATTATCGGAAGCATCACGTACAACATCCCATGTCGTAACGTACAATGTAGCAGTAGGGTATAGAATAAATACAAAAAGAGTGTATCCATGTGGGTATTCATCATAAATAACAGTATGGCCAACATCTTTATAAAATATTCCTGTACCAGAGAACAGCGTCTGGTAACTTAGAACGTATAAATTGTTTGAAAAATCTGGGGTGAAGGGATTGGGAGAAAATGATTTTCAACCAACTTGAAGTTGCAACTTGTTAACGTTAAAGTTTTGGAATTCAAAAGGATTAATTTCTGATTTCCCATTAAAGGCTGCGTTAGAGAAATCCGATAACGATCGCTTTAGGTACATTTGCAAGGAACAGATTATCAAGATTGTATGAATTTACTTGTTGAGGTATTGTATATGATCGAGTTTCAACTCTTGTGAGAGATAATTTGGCCGTTTCATGCATCATACCTGTATTAATTCCATACCAACATGTGCAGATGTATCGTAACTTTTTGAAGCACTACTTTATAAGATGTATTTGGAGCATTGGAGCATTAAACAAAACATATTGCGTTCACTTCCGGTGCTTGGGGTCCCTGGTTCGATCCCAGCTCGCGCCGTGTGGAGTTTGTGGTGGACAAACACCGTGCTCGTGGGTTTTCTCGGGGTTCTCCCGTTTCCTCCCACTTTCTTCATTCCACCATTTCACTCATCATAACCGTCTCCTTTAGCCTAACCGGTATAATCGTGGGACGTAAAACGAAGATTTCATTTCATTTTTTAAACAAAACATGTTTTGTACGATGTAATTTAATACGGAGACCAACTTCGTTTGGAAGCACACGACCTGAACTTGTAATATCAACATGAATACGTCCATACACTTCAAATGGTGCGTTATTTTTAACAGAAGCAGCACGTTTATTAAAACCAGTATTTGTTTCATTTAATGTACTAAATTGTTTTGCGGTATCTTTGTACCATTAAGATGTCAGATGTGTTTGCGATGCATCGTTTGAATAATTTAATAAGTTTTCAATATATGGGCCATAAGGATAAAATCCCGATGATGAACTAATTATGATTTAATGAAATATCAACTTGACTAAATAATGAATGTAGAAAATTATTTACTGGTGGAACTACATCGTTTTTATCTAAATTATTACCATTTGATTTTGTAATTTTACAACGTACGTAAAGATAAAGATATGCTGGATGAATAAATTCACCTGTTTCACCAAGAATAACAAATTCAATAGGTCCTTCTGAAGTTAGTGCAGAAGTAGGACGATATTCCACATGAGAAGTTACTTCTATAGCAATTTGTGTTATTGGAACGGAAAATAAGTCAAATTCCAACATACAACGCTCATGGCTATTTGAATTAAGTAAAACCATTAAGAAAATATATCTTTAGAGTATTTTTTTGTTTTACGTTTAACAGTACGAGAAGGTTTATGTTTGATTGGTGGTCCAAAACGTATTACAGGAGCTTTTCGTTTTTGTGGCCGTCTCTTACCGCTACCAGATAGTAACTGACCAACTTCATTTACAGTTTTTGTCTTTAAAGTTTCATTGGCCTCTTTTACACGCGTCCGAACAGATTCTTTCATTGGATGGTTTTCTAATGCTTCATATGCAACTTGTATTCCTGTTTGTAATGCTTGGGGACCTAATGCTTTGGCACCTTGCTTAAGAAATGGTAATGCAATACGTGCTAAACCTTTAAAGAAACTCCCGATACCGTGTCCCCGTTTATAAACTGGTCCTGAAAAATAAGGTATTCCACGACCACGTTGATAACATGCGTCTAGATTTCATTTTTACTTAGGAGCAGCGATAGCAGCGCCTTTAAGATGAAGTGTTACCGTCAATGTCCCGAAACGAAATGGCAAATTTCGCCCTGTATGGTCCTTCAATATTACTTCGATATTGTTAAAACAAAATTTTGCAACTGGTAAATAATGAATATCTTGAAATCGGATTGTTTCCACTTTTCCGTATTTCACATTGCAAATTGTTGCAATACGTAGTAATGGGGTTTTGGTATCATCTAAAAATTGATAATTGATATTGTACAATATCAGTATACAAAAATTTAATGTGGATAACCAATATCAACGTAAGGTTTTTTAAATCCACGTTTATGTAAAACGATCTTTATTTTGTGGAAATCCTAATTGTAACGACAACGTTGGTTACAATGTAAGTGATTTAATACGATGATTACAATCTACGAATACTGTATTTGACACACTTAAATCTTATGAATTTGGAAACTTTATTTAACTCTTCGATTAAATGGTACACGATCGGATAATATCCAGGTGTAATTTTACTTTTCAGAGGTTCCACATCTATTAATATAAACCAAACATTTTCCCCATCGATAACATGAGATGTTAGTAGAATGTGTGTTTCACTTAAACCAACACACCAATCGGGTTCAGATAATCGCATAGTATTATTTCATTGATTAGTAAAATGTGATGGACAATTTTTACGATATACATCAGTACTAGAGTTTGAGACGAGTGTAATGTAAAATCTCAGCAATACTATGAGAAATCACTTTTGTTTAAAGTAGTGTTAAGTTCGAAGTTCCAAATTGAAATGGTAGTTTTTACCCGTGTTCGCATTTTAAGTTTATTTCAATCGTGTAAAAATACTTTTTCTCTACTTTAACATAGTGTGGTGTGTGAAAAGAAATCATTTTATGTGTGCATACTCTTCATCATAAACATTAAGTTTTCGAAGTAAAGTTCCAACGTCTTGTTTTACAACATCAACTAAAACATTTACTTCAGTTGGAATATTATAATCTAAATTACACGGAAATTTTCCACGTGGAAATATTCTTTCTTGTGTGTTTGGTGGTTTCAAGTACAAAAGGAAAAGAATGTCTTGAATGTTCATTAATAAACCTCAAAATGTGTTGTAATCCTTTTCTAATACCAATCATACATTGATTGGATGCTTTTAAAATATGAGATATAAGTACTTGATTTTTATTTTATATCTTATCATACGTACATTTTCAGGTATCTGAAATAATTTTCACAGAAGAATAATATCCTGGTATGACCTTAATTTCGTGACGTTCATGTTTACCGTCAATTACAGTATTTATGATAAGTTTTTCGTTTTCTCCTACATTATAAAAACTCTAAAGAATATTAATTTGTTAATGCAACACTCCATTCACCATCCCTTAAATCAATGGTTGTGCAAGTTTCACTCTATAGGATGCTGTCAAAAAGTTTATTACTTGCAATTGAATGAAGAGTAACGTAAAAGTCGTCTTTAAATGTTGAATTTATTTTGAAGACTGAACAGATTTCGACTCGGTCCATGAATTCATACTTGACGGAATCCTAGAGATGTGTATGTACATTGCCTGCAACTTGAATTCCTGTTTGTAATGCCTGGCGACATAATGCTTTGGCACCTTGTTTAAGAAATGATAATGCAATACGTGCTAAACCTTTAAAGAAACTCCCGATACCGTGTCCCCGTTGATAAACTGGTCCTGAAAAATATTGTATTCCACGACCACGTTGATAACATACGTTTAGATTTCATTTTTATTAAACAGCAGCATCAGCAGCGTGTTTAAAATGAAGTGTTACAGTCAATGTCCCAGAACGAAATGGCAAATTTCGCCCTGCATGGTCCTTTAGTAGTACTTCGAAACAAAATTTTGCAACTGGTAAATAATGAATATCTTGAAATGTGATTGCTCTTTTCCGTATTTCACGATGCAAATTGTTGCAGTACGTAGTAATGGAGTTTTGGTATAACAAAATTGATATTGTACAATATCGCTATATACAAAAATTTGATGTGGATAACCAATATCAACGTAAGATTATCTAAATCCACGTTTATGTAAAACGAGATCTTTATTTTCGGGAAATCCTAATTGTAAAGACAATGTTGGTGATAATGTAAGTGATTTTACACGATGATCACAATCTATGAATTCTGTATTTGACACATTAAATCTTATGAATTTGGAAACTTTATTTAATTCTTCGATTAAATGGTACACGGTCGGATAATATCCATTCGTAATTCTACTTTTCTGAGATTGTGTAATGTAAACCAAACATTTTCTCCACCGATAACATTATGACATGTTATTGGAATTTGTTTTGCATTTAAACCTACAGAGTAATCACGTTGAGATAATCGAATAGTGTTATTTAATTGATTAATAAAATTTGATGAACTATTTTTACGATATGCATGAGTACTAGCGTTTGAGACGAGTGTAATGTGAAAAGAGTCATCAATACTATCACTAATTATTTTTGCTTAAAATTTAGGTAGTTATGAAATGGTAGTTTTCGCTTGTGTTCATCATTTAAGTTTACTTCTATCGTGTAAAAATACTTTTTCTTTACTTTAACATAGTGTGGTGCGTGAAACAGAAAATATTTTATGTGTTCATACTCTTCGTCATAAATATTTAATTTTCGAAGTAAAGGTCCAACGTCTTATTTTACATCAACTAAAATATTTACTTCAGTTGGATTATTATAAGTTAAATTACACGGAAATTTTCCACGGAGTATTCTTTCTTGTGTTTGGTGGTTTTAAGTATACAACAGAAGAAGAATCTCTTGAATGTTCATTAACAAACCTCAAAACGTGTTGTAATCCTTTTGTAATACCAATCATACATTGATCTTACGCTTTTTAAATGAGATATAAATACTTGATATTTATTTTTGGTATCATACGTACATTTTCAGATATATATCAAATATTCGTGACGATCATGTTTGCCGTCAATTATAGTATTTATGGTAATTTTTCGTTGTCACCTACATTATAAGAATTCCAAAGAATATTAATTTCTGTTAAGGCTACACACCATTCGCCATCCGTCAAAACAATAGGTTGTGCAAGTTTTACACTATAGAATTCTGTTGTGTTATCAAAAATTTTATTTCTTGCATTTAAAGGATGGGTAACGTAAAACTCGAGTTTAGATTTTAAATTTATTTTGAAGACTGAACAGATTTCGTTTTAATCCATGAATTCATATTTGGCGGATATCCTAATCACTTCATATAAATCCATCCATTTTTTCGTTTAAGTACTATTTCAATCAAATGTTTTTTCTTTCAGTCAATTACTACCTTTTGTAATTCTTGTGCATAAAATATGCCTTTAATTTCATCATCGTTCCAATATTTTAATTTATAAGTTGTAGGATTCGATTTCATACAATAATCGACAACAAATATTTTTTGTGACCTTCTTGGTAAATATCCTTTTTAACTTATGTTGTATTTACTGACAAGTACATAATCACCCGGATGAAATTTACATGTTAATTTCTTTTTTATCGTTGTTGTTCCGTATTATGTGTTCCATACTTGATTAATGTTTGAATCACTTACTTCTGCATGAGCCATTTTAATAGTTGTATGATACGAATGATTATAGTTACGTTCAATTTTATCGATGGGCCGCGATGGCTCAGTGGTAGAGCGTTCGCCTCTGGTGCTTGGGGTCCCGAGTTCGATCTCAGCCCCCGCTAAGTGAACTTTGTGGTGGACAAACACCGTGTGCGTAGGTTTTCTCGGGGTTCTCCCGTTTCCTCCCACTTCCTTCATTCCACCATTTCATTCATTACTCATCATCACTGTCTCTTTTAACCTAACCGGCATAACTGTGGGACGTAAAACTCAAAGATTTCATTTTTTCAATTTTATCGAGAACATCAATGTAAGAGATAAGCATTTTGGGTGTAATGTACCGATAGTATTTTTCGTTTAATGTTCGTATAAAACGTTATAATGAACACTAAATTTCTGAATGTACACTATAATGATTAATTTCATCTTCTTAAAATAAACGTTTCACATGTTGATTATAAAATTTACCACCTAAATCCGTTTGTACATGAAACACGGGTAACTTTAACTGGTTAAAGATTTTTTAGATTGCTTTAACCATCTCAAGATCCTTTTTTATTTTTAATGGAACCCAATAAGCATACCGTGAGAAAATATCGATACAACATAAAATATATTTATAATTATTATTATGCTTTGCAATATTTTGCTTATCTGCTAAATCCATTTGTAATATTTCATTCGGTGCACAATTTCTAACAATATTTCTTTCGCTTGAAAAATATCAAACCCCTGCATGCAATGTATACGCATCTTGTGATGCTGACCATTCTTTTATTTTCTTTTGTGATAATTTAGTTTTAGGTTGTAATGTTTTAATACTAGATAAAGAAGGAGGATTTGAATAATCATAATATATCTTTGATAACTTTATCATTTTTATTACATTTTATATTCTTTCCAACCTTTTAAAAATCTGTTTTACAAATTTTACTAGGAATGACTTTAGGCGTACTCACAGGAGGAGAAATAAATTCTTTAGGAACATTAAGTTCCTCTAAGAAAATTTTAAACCCTGGAATTCCTATTGGTTGTCCTGAATATTTTCCCGTAAGAAAAACATGATTCACTAAATCTAATATTTGAACCTGGAATTTGTTTTCCATGTATCTTCACTGTTCCTGAATGATCGCAATCTATTTTATTTGAATTTATTAATTGTTTTATTAATAGATATGTTTTCCTTAGATTTGTTTTTGGTCCTGATTAAAAATGTGCGATACAGCAGGTAAAATAGAATGATTCTTTTCTTAAGATGAGGATGTTTCATGAACTTGTTTTTCAACAATAGGTAATGTAAGAGGTTTCTGTGTAGAAGAATATTGTAAATATTGATGTAATGCTTGCTCATATATTTTTGATTTTCTTCAGCACTAAGATCACGATGTTGTAAGATACTACTCATTTCTTCATCTAATCGCGATTGATGTGTATCCATAAACATAACATTTGATTGAAATTGATGCATTGCATTCTCAGCAACTACAATCATTTTACGTAAGCCTGACATGTTTCTTCCAAAAATACTACTTGCTACAGCTCCCAGAATCGGACCTAGTAAGAACGGTAAAAACGCACGACCTTTGTGAAGTGATATCTTCCTTCTCTTGTTTAATGCTGTACGCTGTTATGAAGGAACTCTCAAGATGTTTTCATGTCTACGTAACCGTTGGTCCTGACGAGAATTTAAAGAAATGCTCCATTTTATCGTATTTTTAGTAACTTGTGAATGGTTCGTATTAAATAACCTGACGTATTTTTCAGAATGTTTACGTTTTGCTGCTTTACATTTACACAGAGCACGGAGTTTGCTAAATGTGTTGTATCACCTTCAACATCTTGATACCAACTAAACATAGACTGTGTGATTCCTTCATCTTTTACATTTGTGTACATGTACATTGATTCGTCGGGTAATATATCTGGTATATAGCGAATTTATGCATCGTTTGTTTTCTGTGTTAAATCAAATAATAACTAAGTATGAGGGGATCGTGTTACTTTATCAAATACATCACCGATATGTTTAGTTTGTCGTGGCATCATTTGTCTAGCTAAATATTGAATTTGTAATTTATCACGTGGGTTTTTAAATACTATAATATAATGTGCATTTAAATATCACGTGCATATTTTCCTTTTGGTATTAAATTTCGTACTATAAATATTACAGTTAATTTTTTCTGATGTGCTTATTTTGTAAATAAATTTGCAACATCACCATTGGTTTCAGACATTAATCATCTAATATTAATAATGCATTTTCTTCAATGTGAAAAGTATTCAGATCATGGAATTCTCTCTACGAAACGAATATCTGAATGGAAATCTAAGTTTGGTATTACAGCATCGTAACACCATGCAATTTCACGAAAACTGTAGTAAACATTTGATCACGTTCATTAAGTAAACGATTTAGAAAACAAGTTTTAGCAGCCCTTGAAGGACCAGCAATTAAAATTGTAGTGATGATTAAGCTTTAGCATCTTTTTATCAAATGAATACATGCAATATAAAGCTCACTTTTTATTTATTCACACACTCACTCAACAAAAAATACAATGACTAGAATATTAGAGCTATCGAGTTTCTTCAAAATGATCCAATAAACAAGTTGCATAGCAATTATCTACCAACAAGCTTCCACATGAATTTTAACAACGAGTTTGCATACCAATTATTTAACAAGGAGCTTCCATAGGAATTCTAACGAGTTTGCACAGCAAACAAACTAGCACGCACACATTTGTTCGCATTCGGCGTTCGTGAGTCAAACATTAAGTCTCTTGGTAATCGTATGGTATGATTGTAGTCTTCTGTATGTTATGCGAAAGAATAACGTCATTATCATCAATTCGTTTACGTTTCTTGTTAACCATACGGCGCGTTTTAATTTCTCGTCTTGAAAAGATTTGGAACCCGCGTTTTTGGATAATACTTGGAGGATTTTCAATCACTACAGAATCAATTTTTCTCGCACTAACGCATAGAAGCTAGTGTTATCCCCCAAATTTTGTAAATGCGATAACTCGCCTTGACTCGTGCGCAGGCGGATACAATAATTTTTGTGTCCAAGAGCTATCAAAGTGATAAATTCCTACCCCTCATCTACTTCATCCGTTAAATCCCCAAGATAATTACCCAACTGTCACACGGGTTCCTCATCTCTCCGCTGTAAAAACAATACGGTGCACGTTCAGGTGCTATAGCAGTCAGGTCATAAAGTCGAATTGTGGCCCACGAAGTAATAAATGTGGCCAAGACGACATTGGAAAATCCTAACCAAGTCTTGTCATTTTCCAGGTCCTTGTAGTTCACTATGAGATGCTCTTCACCAACTGGAATCACAGCATATCCTGCCGATGAAAGGTACCTAAGAAACTGTTGAGTTGTTGAGGATTGTACACTGCATCGTGTCCGAGAGTTGACCCCATTTCCCATATAGCGAATTAAGATAATTTCGCTGTAGCGCAAAATAGGGGTTCTTCCAAATATTATCATAATTTAACACCTTCATGGGCGTAATATTCTTCGATGTATTTAAGTTTCTCTTCTTCAGTTTGACATAATACAGGGAAACCTGAGGCTTTCTGCTTCATTTAAAGGAGAGTTCACGTAACTCCCGAACAGACCACCTGAATTCCCTTCTTCAGGACCCATCATTTCAATTTCCCAAAATTTCATGAATATCGATGGTCTTATAACCTTTTTAAGAGCAAGGTGAAGTTTAGGAGTACAAAATGTACCTGCTATTGCGCGATACATTCTTTCATGTGTACATTCCCCTCCAACTTCATTCCCTTCTTCTTCCATACATGCCCGGCATAGTTCGAAAAGTTATCCTTCACAAGTCACAGAGAGAAGAATAGGAAAATGTCTTTTGCAGGCATAATGGTGCATTTGACTAACCAATAGAGATGCAAGGGCTCGAAAAAAAACCGGCTTTTTTGGAAAAAAACTCGGTTTTTTCTGCTTTGCTTTTTTGCTTCGGAAATTTTGGGCTTTTTTCAAAATACTGCTTTAAATTGATAAAACAGACTTTGTATCGCTTCTCTATAACACAAAAAATCATTTAATTAGTTGTTGATGCTGATAATAATATAAAACATCGAAAATAAACTATGCATTTCGAAAAAATATTACAAACAATTTTTCTTCAACATATTTACATTATGAATTCCACAGGATTAACCAATGTATATAATAAGAATTTTTTAACCTCCTATATACAAAAGTAAGCAGAATTGGCAAGAACCGTGGTTGTTTTTGAAAATGCCAAAAACCCGTTTTTGGGGGGATGTTTAAACCAGGCTTTTTTGGTTTAAACCAGGCTTTTTTGACTTAGATTTTTTGCTTTATGTATTTATATTACATATTCACAGAAATAGCCTAAGTTTGTTTCGCCTTGATGTTATTATGTAACAGCGGGGTTATGCCGGAAGAACTCCCATAAGCTTAAAGAAGTGCGGTCAGTAAATTTCTTAAGTTGAGAATCTCCCGCCCTAGCCACTGGGAAAATCCCGTCATTACTTGAAATGTAAGACAATAACGGGAATATCCTGTTATTGCTTTGCATGTAAAATTTAAAGGTCAACGTACCATAATCAGTACGCTAAAACTGAGGTATTAAATTACAAATTTAGTACCGGTACGTAGATATCATTGAAAGTCCAATCCAAGCTAATGTTGGAAGCTACGTAGGCAATCGATAAATTTTGCCAATTTCTATCAATATATTTAAGCAATATTGGCTTCTTTATAAAACAACACGCATTTAGGCATGTAGAAATATACAATTTGGTTTGTTTCGTATATTTAGGCTTAACATCCTTACGAAATACCGAGGTTATCAAGGAGAAGACTTTCGCTTAAACTGACATCCGAACCGCTACTTGGGTTACGCATGAAAGAAGGATTGTGGTTCGACCGAGAATTGAACATGGGACACCTTGATTAAAAGGTGAAAGGGAAATAAAACTATTGCAGGTGGTTTGATATCTGGAAACGTTACCATGAAGTTCACACGATTCGCATTTTTCATTCTTTTTATTTTTGTGGTTTAAACCAGTTATTAAAAAAAAGTTGGTGTAAATCAGCCAACCCTAAAAGTAAACACTTCTTTTTAAAGAATACACAAATAACTAGCAAAATAGTATGTAGTATTTTTACTTCAAAATATTCCATACCCTCTTTTTGAAACAAAATAAAATAAAACATAAGAGAAATACTTATATTATATGATACACTTAAAGACTGCACATCTAGAGCTTTTGGTTCTGTATATTCTTGAAATTCTACAGTTAAGTTTTATAGAACCACCATCACAGTTTACCCAATCCTCAAGTTTTCTGAATTTTTAACAAGAGGGATTCAACATATCATTACGGAACTCCCCCCCAAAAAAAAAGACTACGGAATATATTTAAGTTAAGCTAAATACAACTGCACAACAAACATGACTGAGTGATTAGCTTTTGCGCTTCTATCGGGAAGTCCGGGATTCAACCAGCATTCGACCATTCTGTCAAAGCTTTTCTTCATTCCATCTGTGAATGTAGAAATAGTGCGTGTACTGTGAGTTGGGCGACTTCCTTTTTTATTGTTTTTAAATCGTTATTATTACTAATTACCAGCAGTGACGGTTTTGCGAAGGTTAGGGGGGCGGTCTTTCGGACTGAAGCCCGTTCCCCAAAGTTACGGAATGTCTGCAACAAACGAAATATCTATTATTTATGCCTTTACTCATAAACTTTAAGCTTTCGTCAAATAAAAATTACGAATGTTTAAAAAACTAAACATTAGTAAGAAACCCTTCCCAAAATACTTTTCTAAATCCGCCACTGATTCTCAGTATAAAATGATTTTTAAAGTTGTATCCGGAAGATTATTGCTAAACATATAATCGAAACGAAATATTAGTTATGCCTGTACTCATAAACTTCAAGCACTTCCCAAATAAAATCAGGACTTTTTAGGAAACGAAACAATCAGAAAAAACTCTCCTAAAGTACTTTTCAAAATCCGCTACTGATTATTTGTATAAATTGGTATTCAAGGTTGTGTCCGCAAAATTATTGCTAAATCACTTCACAGCTACAGTATAACAGAAATGTGGAAGTACGGTTTGACATATATTGAAAAACGTACGCTTTGACGGATAAATAGAAAAACGGGCAAGTATAACTTTTGCGCTAGAAGCTAGAGTACTAAAAGCTCTTAGAAATGAAACACGGATGACAAACTAGAGAAGAAAAAAGATGTCGATAACTCAAAAGTTAAAATAAAGTTAAATAGCCTCTAAAATTACCCTCAAATACTACATTCTTCATGTTAGCTTTAATTCGTAAAACATGTGCTCCATCCATCTTGATGGTGAATTTCAGAGCGAAATATCACATTCAGGTCATGGAATTCTTATCTAACTATAGAATATACTATAAGAAAGCTATTTAGATAGAAAAATCATGAAGTTGAAAAAAGCCAAAATTTCCAAAATTCTCGTTTTTTTCCCAAAAAAGCCGGCTTTTTATGTGAAAAAAACCATCGATTCAAAAAAGCCGGCTTTTTTGCATCTCTACTAACCAATGAGTATTTTCCGCTTCTGGAAAATCCTGTCCCCTATGAATATTAGGCATTCCAATTGGCATTGGTGTACGTGCCATGACAAAAGGATATAGTGATATAATATCGAAATACTTAATGGTCTGATTATCCTTGCAATTAACGTATGGTCGGAACACTTCAGTACAACCCCCTTGATATGCCACTCTTGGAACAATAGGATCCGCTGGATGTGTACAATATTCTTTAATAAACTTCTGTAAATTTATCTGTTTTCAGCATATTGTCCTAACGATATTCCCAGATCTCATGTAACTTTAGCCCGAGATTTTAAATGTATTCCCGGGGAATAATGGTTTGTTCGTACCGTCTTGCATATATATCGCAAGCATCCTGAGAACCGTGAATGATTTCAACACAGTTGTTAGGGATACACGAAACACCCGTGGAAATGATACCCATAATATTCATACACTGTATTTGTACTTGGTTCATACCCGTGAATCCTGTATTTACCGAAGCGTACATGTGTACTAGTACCGCAGTACTCAATATTCTTCCCAAATTGATGTTCAACATATTTTAACCACAAGAGTGTGTTTGCACTTTGTCTTTCATTATGTTGAAATCCCTTTGGGGGAATCACCGCAATGGTATTCTTCGGTAAGTACAGGGTACAGTACGTTTTCATACTTAATCCTGTAACCGTGGAACAAGCAATAAATCATTGGGGACCGTTCGTTTTCTCTTTTATGATGTTAAATTTGATGATAGCTTCTGTAAGAATTCTAACGTCATTTTCACAGAAAGCCACTATTTCCTTTTGCAGGTCGTAGTGCTCGCCATTTGCAGCAGGTTCTTGGTGCCCGGATATAAGTTACTGTCTTGTACATAAAATCCCCCACCCCAGTACAGACTACCGAAATGATATTTACATTGTCTGAATATATTGTCCTATAGTTCTGTTCGGCATACGGAAGTCAATATTACATTTTAAATGTACATGTTGTAAAGGTAGGGAAAATTTCGGTATTTCGGTAGAAGGGATAATATTTTTCAGAGTTCGGCACACTTCGATCATGACGACATTTGCAGAAAACATTCCTAATATTGACATGTTACTTTTCAAATATAAACTGTAATTTTACTATTGCAGGGTTGCCAGTAAAAAAATAAAAAATCGGATTTTCCTCTAAAAAAAGGATATTTTCAAATATATGGGTATATAATTTCCCAACGGTACCGGTTACCGGAACGATTGATAAATTTTCAGAAAGTACGGTCATCGACGAATAGAAAGAGGTATAACACATTCCGCAACGATAAATAGAGACGTAATTATACGTTTCTGAGTAAAACCTAACTAAATAAATGTGAAAAACATGAATTTTTAGGTAAATTCCACATTTACTGGCAATCCTAAGCTAATTTTGAGTGTGATATTTTGTTCAGCGCCTCGAAATCTCTAAAGATTAGCTACTTTCGTTTCTGTAAAAAAATAAAAAGTGAAAATTTGTTCACCAGTGTATTTTGTATGTCCATTGCGAATACTTTCTTCTTCCGTGACGCGTATTTGTTCCTTGGAGTTAAATTATCAAAACTCTAAAATTTTATGCATATCTGAAAATTTGAAGAAGAGAGATTTCTCATATTTATTTAACAATTTAGAAAATCAAAATGATGTAGGTCCAGTTCCCGATCTTGAATAATTTTACTCTGATTCGCGAAGCACGGAAGAGAGACAGCAACTTATCGCCTGGCACCAAGAACGTGCTGCAAATGGCGAGCACTACGACCTGCAAAAGGAAATAGTGGCTTTCTGTGAAAATGACGTTAGAATTCTTACAGAAGCTATCAAATTTAATATCATAAAAGAGAAAACGAACGGTCCCCAATGATTTATTGTTTGTTCCACGGTTACAGGATTAAGTATGAAAACGTACTGTACCCTGTACTTACTGAAGATTACCGTACTACCCTGTACGTATCGTTTCTGTAAAAAATCCACTGTAGACCAGTGATATTTTTGACCCTGAATCAATATATCAGGAATATGTTGCTTCACGATTAGATTTCTGAAGCAGAAGATACCATCCTATCTGCTCGAATTGCGCCAAGATGTCTATCATGCCAAACAATGGATTTGCTATTAAACCTGTTTAATTAAGTAATCTATTCTTTTAAAAGTAAACGATCGATTTCCATTTTTATCACTGCAAAAGCTGCAAGGATCATCCAAAAATTTACCAATACAATACGAACATGTATGTCAGCTACAAATCAAGGCTATTTCATGTTTCCTCTCGACATTCTCATCTTCCGGCATTAATATCATATTCAATGTACATAAACCTTTTGATATGTGTAGCCTCCAATTTTGCACAAATCATTGATGATTAGGTTCTACGTGAACCTTGCACGTGGCACAAAAATGTTCACCACACTTATGTACAACTTTTCGAAACCTACTATCAGTCATGCGATTACAGTCGGAACATACCTTTACATAATGAAGCTGACTAAAACCAGCTTTATTACGTGTCAAATGATTATTAAAACATTCACCCTAAGTAAACTTTCTATTACATGCATCACACTTGATTTCTCGCAGTGTTGACTTTTTGTAATGTTGGTAATACAATCCTAACATCTTAGTTCATACTTATGATTATGTAATCGTTCATCGTATGCTTCAAAACACCTCGTACAGTATTTTCTACTTTCAAAATGATTAATGCACTTAATTGGTGCAAAATGTCCGACAGTAATACCTTTTAGAGCAGGAGTTCCAGGGAAACGTACCTTATATTTACGACCTTCAACGGATTCATCTCTTTTATGAACAACAATTTGGTACTTTCTTGAAAAATATTTCTGGAAAGCGTCAACAACATTTAAATTATAACCATTTTTTGCTTTAACATTAACATTTGCACCCCTACAAATTTGCTTTGCTCTGCTGTTCAAAATTTTATCGTTGTTCCTTTTCAAATTATATAAAGTGTTTCTAGTTCCTTCATGTTTTTGCAAATACCTAATAATACTCTCTGGGAGGCAGAGCTTGTCTGACCCACTAATATAAATGACATGACTTGTGAGAACTTTCTCCATATCTTCATAATGAGTGGCATTACAATCATTCCTAATACGTTGCCCGCTTTCGTTTTTAACTAGGTGAAAGCGAAATTGTAATTCATTTCCGAGCCAGAATTCTTCATTGGAATTTAGTATATTTTCCAAGGAAGTTAAAATGATCTCAGCACTTAAACCGTTTTTCCTCCTCCATGGGATATACGCTGTTTTTTTTGTTTCTACTGTTCGAGGTATCGATACAGAGACCAATGTAATCCTCTGCTCGGGCATCAGCGAGAACCTCGTCTAACGCAAAGTTAACAAGTTTCTTAATATATCCTTCCGGATTTTGAATGGTTCTAACACCAGTAAGACGAACAAAGATTTCTCTTCCACAAAGAGTAAAATTCGTGAAATCTTTTGTGCTGTCGTACGATTTCGAAGTTAAAATCTTTTCATTTTTTAAATTTTCTGACCAATTTGGCCGCGCCTATGCGACACGTTCCCATGAGGTGGTCCTGGTTGTGAAGATACTGAGCCGTAGCCAATAGTATACCGTGCACATTGTACATCTGGATGAACATTGTTAACGGAATTTGTCCCTTGGGCTATTTGAGCAGATACAACTGCATCGATACCCAACTCTTCTAAAAACTTTCCCAGTATCTCCATACAATCATCATTATCATCAACGGAATTTTGATTATATTGTTGTTCAGGACCAGCAACAAACAGTCTGTCGTTCAATCATATTACCCAAGTTCAAATTTCCCTCGGGGTATTGACTACGGAATTGTTACATAATGATGCTGCAAAATTACGATCAGCCAAAAGAAAACGCGCGCCATACTGATAAAATTCAGATATCTCTCTTATCATTTACTCTATGAAGTTGTCGCTCTACCCTATTAAAATGATAAATAAACATCTCGTGCGCTACATGGTACATGTTCTCCCCTTGAAAAATCCAACAGAAAATACATCTGAAACATCTGCATAGGAAAAACATGTATTCAAAACTGTGTGTTAGAGGCAAAATATGAAAACAATAAGGAGGGCAAATACTCACACCTTTCACTTCACCTATGTCCATCATGATACAATTTCACAATTTTCTACCATGCCGCAAGCACTCTTTCTCCATTATGCAGGTCCTTCAATTTTTCTTGGAAGAGAGTTTCGTCAAACCACATTAAACTCAATGTTAAGAACTCCATCTGTAATCAAAAATTGAATTTCTTAATACGAATAATCAACAGTTTGTGTGTTGATATAATTAGTAATTTTGTCTTAAACAATATTTGACTTTACCTTCAATATCTTCTTGTTTTGTGTAACACAGTTAATAATTCGCAATGTTCAATAAATCCCATTTTCTTATGTGTTCAGTTTACTTTTTATATTTTCTTATATACAGTACTAAGATGATTTGATATGAAATAATTTATATTTGTGGAAGTAATTAAATTACGTCACGCAGGTAACCTCGTCAGCAATCAAATGATTATAATAGCACAACAATGCCATATATATATATTCATTACAGACTGTGACGTTACACGTTTGTGAAGTGCTCAAGACAAGTTTCAACATGTTTCCCAAACAAAATAATTTCCTTTTGTCACAATGAAATGTTAAAACGAAAGGAAAGGAATTCAGTCACGCCGCTCCACTGGAGAGGAAAACAAAGTTACACCGCTTGAGTGGGAGAGGAGTTCAAAGTCACGTCGCCTGCAATGGGAGAGGAATTTAAAATTATGCCACTCCAGTGGGAAAGGAGTTCAGTCATGTCGCCTGAAGTGAAATTATAAGGGAGGAAAAAAATGAACATGTCTATCTGGACATCAGTAATAAGAATACTAAGTTAGAGCCTGTCTATCTCATCTATGCCCTCGGAAAGTATGCGAACTATACTTCGGAGCCTGTCTATCTCATCTATGCCCTCGGAAAGTATGCGAACTATACTTCGGCCCCACCGCCGCCACACTCTGACGGAGGAAATTCTCCCTTTGCTTACGGAAAAGTGAATGACCTCAGGTGTTTTGTCAAATTGTCATTCAATCTTTTGGTCTTGACGAGTGAAGATCGTATGCTACTCAGAATGGCTAACAAGATAGAGGACAGCGAAGTCCGTGAAATAATTAATTTTGGCAACGCTTCCGCATCTAACAATTGTAAGATCTCGGCCGCAACAAATTCTCCCTCTTTTGAGATAGGTACGGGAAATCACACATCGACTGCAGCGCCAGAAGGGCACAGATCAAATTGAAAGGCTCTAGTATGCTAAAAATCATCACAGGAAATTCAGAAAATAGGAAAAACAAAAATTAAAGAAAAAAACAAGGTGAACATGTTCATCTGGACATGGTAATAAGAATATTAAAATAGTATGCCGGAAATCAAAATAGAAACTGTAGAAAAGTTGAGAAACAAAAAAAGAAAAAGAAAGTAAATACGATCATCTGGACATCAGTAATAAAAATATTAAGACAGTATACTGAAAATCATCATAGGAAATCCAGAAAATTGGAAAGAGGAAAAATAAAGGAAAAACAAAGTGAACACGTTCATCTGGACATCAGTAATAAGAATATTAAAATAGTATACTGAAAATCATGAGAAATCCACAATATTGGAGAAACAAAAAGAAACAAAGTGGATATGTCCATCTGGACATCAGTAATAAGAATATGAAGATAGTATACTGAAAATTATCATACGGATTCCAAAGAATTGGAAAAACAAAAAATTAAGAAAAACAAAGTGAACAGGTCTATCTAGACGTTAGTAATAAAAATATTAAGATAGTATTCTGAAAATCATCATAGGAACTCCAGAAGATTGGAAAAATAAAAAATGAAGGAAAAAGAAAGTAAACACGGCCATCTCAACTTCAGTAATAAGAATATTAAAATAGTATGCTGAAAATCACCATAGGAACTGTAGAAAATTGGAAAAAATAAAGAAAAAACAAAGTGAACACGTCCATCTCGACGTTAGTAATAAGAATATTAAGATACTATACTGAAAATCGTCATAGAAACTCCAGAAAGTTGGAAATAACAATGTTCTAATCTTAATAAACGACAAATTTTTAATACTAGCGGGGAAGTAAATATTTTAGTTTATCGGGTAAGGACAGTGACACTTACCGTCAACATTTTATTCCGACTTCCTCTAAAACATTTACAGGGATTATTAAATGTGTATCATAAGTCAAATAATCAATTGCAACACATATTCTAGATACGTAAGATGGTAAATTTTGACGTTTACTAACTTTTAGCCACTGAGTATACCGTACACCGCTCATATTGCCTATACAATGCATATACTAACAACTAGCCGTCATGTATGCTAAGCACTGTCCGGCAATACATATCATGTGGAACGCGGCCACATTTTATTTTGAATAACTGCATATTACGTAACGTAACATCCCTTTACTACTTGCTGTACATCCATATGCACTAATGTATGCTCTGTATAACAGTGCTTCCTGCTGATGTTATGTGATCCTTTGCGTTTACTAGCCGCTGTGCATTTCCCCTATGCACGCATACCTAGCATTCCATACTATATACAAGTTAGCATCCGCTTCCTGCCCGTTGTGCATTTCCCCTATGCATCCATACTCAGTATTGTATGCTATGTACAAAATAACATGGCTTCCCGTTGATAATGTCATTTATGCAGAAAAGGCTACCAATATCTACAATACTGAGTGCCATCTTTATTTTGCCATCAGCGCCATCTGTTTTCCAATCCACGCACTACCATTAGTGTCGTCAAATTCCCGCGCGCTGTTAATGCCGCACACGGACTGGTTCACTACGCGCCAACGATAATTTCGCGCCTCCTCGCACTGGCCGAGACTTCGCGAACGAGTAGGCAACAAGATGGCGGACAAAACGGCTTCACATTAACATGTGCTTGTTGAGATGTAAGCCGCCTTATTTCTTTCTCGTACACAAAAGGTATATTCTACATATGTCAACAGTATACTGTGCGCAGTGACATTCGAATGTTTCCTGAAAGTGATCGTGTGCTTTTATTCCAAAATACCGTGTGCAGTTCACCGCTAAAACATTACTACATTATCCATAATGTGAAGTGTGCCGACATACATTGGAAATCCAGCATTAGGTAAGTAAATTTTTTCCATACGTAATGTATATTTAAGTGTATATGCATTCTTATGTCATTACCAGTATACTTGTACAATATTCATAAACAGTAACAAACATACGTCCACATAAATACATCAAAATACTCACCCAGACAAATACACAGACATACATACTTGTAAATACCCATAAACACAAATACAGATACCTACACCCCAACCAAATACACACACACCTACAAAGATCCACCTACATATATATAAACAGAGATGCACTCAATCATATATATATATATATATATATATATATATATATATATATATATATATATATATATATATATATATATATATATATATAAATACAAACATACGTCCTTCGCACATACATACAGAAACACATACATCCCTTCTACATACATTCAGAGCTACAAAGATCCACCTACACATATACAGAGATGGACCCAATCATATACATACATCGATTCCCGGTGGGAGCTCATGCGGTTCGGATTCCACGTTAATCAGTAGGTCCACGTCGCATATAGCCTCGCTGCTGAAAGGGACGTTAAACTCAAAATCAACTCAACTCATATACATACATACTTGTAAATAGCGATCCACATACATATACAGACAATATACGCCCCCACTTACATACAGAGACACCTACATCCCAACCAGCGTCCTACATACATACAGGAACACATACATCCCTTTTACATACATTCAGAGCTACAAAGATCCAGCGACACATATACAAATGTTCATTCACATATACAGACAATATACGCCCCCACTTACATACAGACCTACACTCGATCAAATACATACACACCTACAAACATTTACGTACACATATAGAGACGGATCCAGTTATATACATACATACTTGTAAATGTCCACTTACATGCATATATACAGACAACATACGCCCCCACGTACATACAAAAATACATACAGCCCGACCAGCGCCCCACATACATACAGAGACACATACATTCAGAGCTACAAAGATCTACCTACACATATATAGAGATGCACCCAATCATATACAGTACATATATACAGACATATTCCCCACGTACATACAGAGACACATACAGCCCAACCAACGCCCCACGTACATACATACAGAGGCACATATATTAGGAGTTACAAACATCCAGCTACACATATACGAACAGAGGTTTTCATTTATATCATTAAAAAATATAAGGAATAGAAGTAGTTCCAGGTTTGATATTTGTAGAACACCGGACTAAATGTTGCATACATCAGAGAAATTATCTTTATATCTAACAAGAAATTTTCTTTGAGAGATATGATACTAACCAAACAATAAATGAAATGGAAAGATCACAGATTTCAATTTATACGTTAAAATATCATGTGATATTTTATTAAAGGCTTTAGAAAAATCAAAGTAGATTACATCAGTTTGCCCATTACTCTTAAGAATAGGAAGAACATCAGTCACAAAGCATGTCAAGTTTGTTGTGGTTGATCTACTTTTATAAAACTTTGTTGATACATAGTGAGGTTAGGACAGACATGATTGTACAAATAATTATATATCAATTTATCAAAAACTTTAGGTATAATACTCAACGGAGAAATTGGTCTATAGCCATTTTTCCGTTAGTTTTAGGAATAGGAACAACAACCACCATTTTCCAATGAACAGGGTAAACAGAAATAAACTGATTCCAGTTTAACAAGCATGTAAAAACAGGAGCAATGATGAACACAATACATTTCAGTATGAAAACAGGTATATCATGTAGACCACTGGTAGAGTTGGTATTGAGACTGTTTATGACCGTCGTTACTTGCTCAACTGTGATAATAAGGTAGAAGGATTTATTACCAGCTGAATTTAGCAAATCAATATTATGAAGGGAAGGACGCTTTCGTTATATAAACTCAAATAGTTGGTGCCATGAGTTAGCCAGAGTTTTGCGATCAGATACACAAGCACCATTATCCATAAGCCCAGAGGCTTGTTTTATACGTTCTTTACTTTTGTTAACAAATTTCCAAATTTCTGGGGTGCATAATTTAAAGCATTCTCCATATTATGCTTTAAAACACTTCTTAATAATAATAATAATAATAATAATAATAACGTACAGGTGTTATAAAGGTTAGTGGTAGTCCAAGCCATCAAACCAATATACGCCACTGATTTCAAGGAAATAAGCCCTACATGGCTTGCATATCCAGTCTTCTAACTATAAAAACATTTACGATCATTACAACACAAATAACTGTCGGATTCAACCTGTTCTTCATAAGTTATTATGACGTATGATAAAATGTAGATTGTGTGAAAAATACGTGTGTGCGTTTGCAAGAACTTTCATTTTTTGCGCAAATTCAGTCGTATCAGTAAACTAAAGATAGCATGGAGCAGAAAACACTTTACGCAGAAGTGAAAAGTACACTTGAAGTATTGTAAATAGTAGTCGAGCGGTTTGATTGAATAGTCTGTTAATCAAATGTTCGTGTATTCAAACCCTGTAGCATGATTTTTCCGCGTACTTCGTATTTAACCTGGACACTGAGAAAATTGTTTTGAATATCCGTTTGGTATCTTTTTTAATTTGATTAGAATACAATATTTATTATACGAATTGCAAATGTACAGCTGAAAACAAAATATTAGATTCTATTATCCTCTAACGCAACGTAAAATGAACCAGTAAGGCTTTCTTTACTAATAGAATGTTTCATTTGTTTCTTGATATGCATTTTGAAAAGGTAAAACTGTAACTTCTGTGTAAATGAACAGAATAATTATAATAGAAATAACACAAATATTACCGTGTTTGTTACTGATTTCAGGCGAGAGTGCTTACTTCGGATTAAAACTCGAGTACTTTTTCAGATTGCACTTTAAATTCAAGTTCTCCTCTTATATAAATCTGGTGTTCGAAAGGAACGTTAAACTCCAACTAATTAATCAATCAATCAACCTAAGACTGTGACAAGTATGAGACGCAGTACGTTCTACGTTTAAAAATAGTAATAATTCTTCTTCTTGTAGTAATCTTTCGAACACTTCTTCTTTTCTTGTGTGTATGCTCTTCTAGGGCCTTCTTCTGACAATTTCTTAATCTCTATTTTCTCTGTAACTTTCCTTTCTCTAGGGGCTGGTTTTCTTGTATCTTCTCTAGTAACTATTAATTCCACTGCTAAAAGATAATGATCTCTCCCTATTTCTGGTCCTCTCATAACTCTTACATCCTTGATTTCTTTCCAGTTTTCTCTAGGTACTAATATGTAATCTATTATAGACTTCTCTTTCTTTGATGGTTTTTCTTTTGTATGTAGATGGAAATTTTTGTGTTTAAATTTTGTATTTGATATTACAAGTTTGTTTTCAACGCAAAACTCGAGGATTCTTGTTCCGTTGTCGTTTTGTATCGTTTCGCAATATTGCCCTAGTAGCCCATTATAGTTCTTATAATTTCTTCCAACTCTTCCACTTAAATCTCCAATTACTATTGTTGATATGTTGTTGTTATCTATTGTTTGTTGTAATGTGTCCCAAAATACTTCTTTCTGTTCTACTGAGGCATCTTCACTTGGTCCGTACCCTATAACTATTTTTTGTCGTCTATCTTCTTTCTCATCTAAAATGATTGTAACTGCCATTATATTTTCGTTCACAAACTCCCAATCTTTTATTCTGTTTATAATGTCCTGTTGTACTATACAACCTACTCCTCTCCTTGCCTTTTGGAATTTTGATACTCCTGAGTAAAATAAAGTGTACCCATTCCCTATGGTTTCTATATCTTGTCCTTTCTTTTTGGTTTCAGTTATTCCTATAATTTTCATGTTTAGCTCCTTTGCTTCTGCTGTTAATTCTTGTTCTTTTCCTGTTAATCCTCGGATTCCAGGTTCCAACTCCCATATGTCCTAATCCTCGCCTTGTTATCAGATCATCCCAACCGGTTGTTTTCCTGTTCTTTTGATGGTTAACGATTTCGGACATACGAGTTATCAGCCCGTAGCATCCTATCGTGATGAAGGGGTTGCCTTCTTTAGGTGCTCACGCTCACATTTGTCTGGCTGTTGGTCTACCAACTTCTTGTATTACAGGGAATTAATGCCTAACCCTCCTCCTTTCTCACTCGGGCTTGGGACCGGCAATGGCGGAGTTAGAAAAGAAACTAAAACATTACTTTAAAAGAAATGTTTAGGAAGATGAAAGAACAAATCATGGAATTTCAGGCGTGTACGTAACAGAATATACAAAATCAATCAATCAATATTACAATATTTCTTGGGGTCTATATCATTTGGACCCGATATTGGTATTCCACGGATAAGTACAGTCATGAAAGAAAGTATTCTTCAGTTGACAAAATTTCTTTTCCTAATGACTCGACAACAAATTAACCTATTCGAGTACCGATTTTGGCAAGTTATCAAGTTATAACTATTCTAAGGATAGCAACAAAAAGATCCAAATTAATTCATTTGTTCCCGAGTTATTGGCAAATAAAAATTTGTCAACTGTCAAATATTTTCTTTCCCGTGTGTACGTGAAATATTTTTTCACTTGTTTTTCACTGAAACCTGATTTACAGAATTATATATAATGTGTGAGTGTGTATTATATATTATTTTGACTCAGTTTCCTGACCAACGTTACGTTATATGTTAGGAATCTACAATTCTGTCACTTTTGAACAAAGATATGGTTATCCTTGTTTTTCCTACGTAGTTCATAACACCAACTCTCCTGATTCATTTAAAGAATCAATTATTAGTCTATCAGATTCAGCAAAATTTAACATCGCTAAAAGGGAGTAGCTGCAACATACTTTAAATTGTTCCGTATAGTGCCAACAGTGGAAAAAGGCATGTTGCCCACTCTGGAAGAGTAGCTTTCTTAAAATGGCGGCCAAAAACAAAATGGTGGCGTAAATTTTTAAAACCGCCACAAGTCTCTCAAATAATATCCATTTTATTAACTTTTTGTTTCTATTCCATGGTTTTGTGGATCAAGGTATCTATCAGTGCAATGTAAAACATGGTTCAAATATGTTTTATGATCATTATATAATAATTTGAAAGTGGAAACTAAAAATTGGTGATATGTTATATGAACTCATTTCGACAATTAAATTCCATGATATTAACAGATTTTTTCCCGAGATTCAAAATGGAAGCAGGAGGGAGGTACATTATCTGTTTAGCATCTGCTTTTGACCTCACTGAACGAAAGAATGTGAAGGCTGCCTGGGATAGACTGAAATATGCTGCAAACACCAGATGAAAATCATCATATGTATCAGTGTGATTACTGTACCAGAGTTGCCGATATTAGATAACACCCAAAATGTTACTAAGACTTTACACATAAACAAAAGCTTCAGAAAATGCTAGAAAAAAATATTCAATCACAAGATGTGAGACCACGTCACAAGACAAGTAGGACATGTGTATCGTCAAATATTCTGCCAAAAGTGTGTATTCTGTGAGAGAACAAAGTATGTGAAAGGAGCAAAAGCACGTGAATCACTCTCTGTCAATTGTGAGCTGGGAGTAGATAACACAGTTTGCTCAGTAGCAAATGAACATCTGAGTTTAAAGACTGAACAAGCAAATTAGTTATGAAAATATTTCGTATTGCTATTGAAGACTTAGTGTCAAGCGAAACTAAGTATAATTTCACTTGTTACAGAAATTTTGTTAGGATAATACACAAACAGAATGACGCAGAGCCAAGCAGTGACAGTTTGGAAATGAACTGTGGAAATTTTGCAATTGTTAAAGTTTCAAAGTTAGGAGAAGACTTAGTCAAGAATCCTCGAGCTATTTCTTTTCAACGATTTGCCAAAGTTATGGAACAAGAAATTTAAAAATTATGAGAAAAAATAAATTTCTCGAGAAAAAGTAACCTTATGAGGCAAATTTCATTACACAACAAGAACTTGGTATTTGTTAGTACTGAATATAGAAAAACATTAGTGTGCCCAGTTTCGTTAAGCACTGAGAAGTTAGTTATAGAAAATGATCAACTGCAACAGGAATTGCAGAATTTACGAAACATTTAAGCAGAAGATACAACAATGGATCTTGCAGCTCTAACTCTAAGAAAAGACATTTCAAATGTTGGTAAGAGTCTACCATGCCCACCAACAGAAGACGACTTGCATCCTGAATGCATTTCTCTGTATGTACCACCAAGATTAGATACATTTGTTACATTTATACTGAGGGCACATCTGATTCCGATAAATGCAGTGCAGTGCGGTTTTGCGTTTAAAGAACTCTTTGGCCCAGGACTTCATGCATAATGTTCCTCGAGGTGAAATTAAACCCGCTAAAAGTGTTTTACTCCCATCTATAGTAAAAGCTCTGTGTAACAACACAGAAGTTGTACGGCTCCTGAATAGTAAATGTCATGGTATCAGCTATGAAATCATTAAAGAACTAGAAAACAAAAACAAGGACATGTGGTACTTCCTGATAAATTTCTAGTGTCAATGAATACAGAGAGAGGGAGGTGTTTCCCTACTAATTGCAGATATCACTGACAAATTAGAAAAACATTAACAAGTGGTGGCACATCACATCGTGTAAATTCAATAATTGCTATGCTACAAACTGGCGTATCACTGTTGAAGGCAAAAACAACAATATTGTCTTCAAGAACCTGGAATTTCACCAACAACTGCCACAGAAACTAAACAACCATCTAATACTCCAATCGAACATCTCAAAAACGGCCAAAGAAATCATTACCTGAAGATTTGACGACGAGGAAAATGCCAGAATACTACAGTGGCTTCCACCAGGTGAATTGACACACATTCTAAATTTATGGAATTCTACTAGCTACAAAGCAGTTTCAACTCTGTAGAGGGTACAGTACATGTTGTGGATTATCAGCCGTTGCCTGAAGACTAATCCAAGTCTCCTGGTACCAGGATGGACAGGGTTTTTCATCACACTACAGAATCGGGTGGATGTCATATAAACATAAATTGGTCATCTAGATACTGTTTATTTGCCAGCTATTGACATAAGAACAGTGTATGATGTTTTGTGTACAGGATGAGCAGTAAAAGACCAAATGAAGTTATCCGCTGTGGTTTGTGTTTTCGATCAAGCATTTTATACTAAAGCATGTGAGGTGTACTGGAAGCACAAGAACTAGTTTAGGAACATAGTGCTGATGATGAGAGGATTCCACTTGATGATGATGCTGTTATTTATAATTTGTAGTAGGTTTGAAACTGCTGGTTTAAAAGACCTAATTGTCAACAGTGGAATTGTAGTGGAAGGGTCAGTTGACAATGCAATAAGTGGGAAAAGATACAATTCGAGCTATTCGAATTAATAAAGTAGTTCATGAGATATTAGGTTCCTAGCTGATACAGGAAGAAGGAAATCTTCAGAGTTCGGTTAGATAATAGAAAGTTATTTGTTACATGTGGAAGTGATGCTGGAAAATTGAAAAAGACAATGTTTCATTAGTAGAAGAACTGTGCAGTACACAAGAAGAAGGTGACACAAGAGAGTTTCTGTGTGCCAGCTCGCTTCAACAACCATTTGTTATTCATGTCGATGACACAAATGTGCTTGTTTTATTGCTCTACCACTCTGGAAAATTATGGATGCATATTGAGAATTCTGGATATATCTATATGGGAAAAGCGGAAACAGAGCATTGTCACTGCTATAACCAATTGGCTACCTACTGATATCACACTTTCAGACTTTCTTCTGGCATTACCAGCTCTGGAAGAAATACTGTAGTTCGTATCATGCAGCTGTATGAGTAAATGTAAGAAGGATAGCCGCTCCTGTGTAAATGCTGGTATTTCTTGTACTGATTTCTGCAAGATTCACTATGAGAATATGATAAATGATGTAGATTCTAGCTGTGATGAATACACTAGTAGTGACAGTGAAGAAGATTAAGAGACATTACACGAGACATAGCTTATCGCGATAAAACTATATTTAATATATTATTTTGCATTGCTGATTATACTAAAATGAAGGTACACATATTTGTAAAATACTATATTCAGAGATGTCAGACTATATCTACGTCAAGCATCTTAGCTATGTTAAGAACGTTATCTAATTTACACACAATCCCGCAATATGTAGGAGAATTAAATAAACGTAGAGTTTAGGGTAAATGAATTGTTTTATCCCTTGTGTTTTGTTAAATTTATGCACTTTATATACAATAGAACCTCAAAACTTTGAAAACACATGTAATATGAGAGAATTATGATGGTTTTAAGAATGAAGCTTTGTTTTTGGCCGCCATATTGGGAAAGCTACCGATTCATAGTGGGCAACATGCATTTTTTCACTGCTGCGACTATGTTATACGACTTTATACTGGTTGTAGCTCCTCCCTCTTTGTGATGTTATTTTCTCATTTTTGGTGGTCCATCTGACGGACTATATCGGTTGGTTGCATTTGGAATTATTATTTTCATCTAAGAAATCTTATCAAACTCTCAATCAAATTTGGCCGATAAACAGTAATGGCCTTGTCGCAAGTTGAAATGATTACAAATCGCACGGAATCAATAAAAATATATCCACAGAAAGCTATATTTGTCTATATATCCACATTCGTGCATACCTTATTTTGTAGTTGACCATTCATCACACAGAGTTAATACTTGATCTGTTGATGATTTGCGACCTACAATTTCGCCTGGCGAAGACCTCGCGGACCAAAATCTCGCATATTCAAAATCTTGCCGGACGAAATCTATCCTGGCCAGAGCCTCGCAAGATAAAACTTAGCCATCTAAAATCTCGCGGGACCAAACCTTGCATTAGCGATTTCTTCTGTATGAAATGTTTAAAATATACATTAAAAATATTCACTGTACGCTTGGAAAATAATAATAATTATTATAAATAAACGAAAAGACAGAACATAATAAGTAATTTTATTAATTTTTAGAAGAGGAAAAGAAACATGGGTAAGCAGTTAGTTCGTGGCTTATTAATATATCGCTTACCGGTACATCGAAAACAGATCACAGTTAACGTTCACCATCCGTAATTTAATTAAGTAGAAATGCAGATCAAGGAATGAGGTGCCACGTTCGTTTTTTTTCTTTTTTGAAAAAATTTACGTGTAAAACCGAATTTACGAGAAAACCTTACTTCTCATCTCGTCTAATATCATGGAGAACACTATTTGAACGAAAAATATCACTCTTTCTTGTAGTGAGTACCTGGCAAATGCTGGTACTTTATTGGGGTATTAGACAAGAATAGAACACTGTAGAATACATTAGGTTATTATTTAGAAATGAAATGAAATCTTTGAGTTTTGCGTTCCACAATTATGCCAGCTAGGCTAGAGGAGACGGTGATGAGAATGAATGAAATGGTAGAATGAGGGAAGTGAAGGAAACCTCTCCAATATCTCAGAAGAACAGATCCTTGGCGAGATTTTTTTTTTTTTTTTTTAAGTTTTGAATAATGAATTCTCGGTCGTTTTCTTCTTACACATATATTACTATTTTGCAGTTCGCTATCTATCACAACAGGGTAAATCCTCTTTAATCTCTATGTAAACTTTTGTCAGTTGATGCGAAACATGAACGAGTTTACACTATACAGTTCGAAACTATTTTTAAAAGATGAACACATCCCTCACTTGAAAACAACATAGACAGATTTTCTGAAATTTTCGTACGTTGTTAGCTCCAATATGCCACTACAGGTAATTATTCGCGGAAATGTTTACGTAGAATTAATGAAATCTTTATGATCTATGAAGATAGAGAAAACAAATTTTGCTCTTATCTGCTGTCAATCTGCATTCCATCGGTTTGTTTGTCTTCGGGAACAACCTGAAGTTCACGCATGAGACCTAGTGGGGGGCAAAGAATGAAAGAAACCTACCTGGTTAGCCTTGTACCTACTGCTCTGCGCTGTTGCAACATGAAGACCATAAATTAAACAGCGTTAAAATGGAAGAAAATTATTTTTTTAATTAGTGCGCTCTAGTGTTATTTTAGCAAGAAAAACTAAAACTGAACATGCAATATTAATACTAACAAACATTTGGACGAATTTCGAAATATATAAAAGAAATAGTTTCCATAATATTTTGGAAAGAAATATGCCATGTTATTATTATATAGGGAAATCCCATTTCATTTCGAGTGTTGGACATAACCTTAACATTGAAGGAATTTTTTACATCGCATAGGAGTTGAAAAAAATTCCCCTCAAAAATAGAGTAATTTTGATTTATTAGTTCGTTTTAATTATAAAAATATTGGATATGATACGTGTATCATTTTTTAATGATATATCACTCAAAAATCTGTGTAGATTAGAGAGTCAAGTACCATATTTTCATGGAGCTTAATCACTTGTATAACGAAGAGGCAGTTACAGCCTGTAAATTATGAGTGAATGTGAAAATGGAACTCAACGTCCAGATCCCATGAAATTATTACAAATAATTTACAGAGTGAGTAAGAGGAAATAATATCCCATATTGGCAGTTTCTACTATTCAGAGAGAGATGAAATGCATAGTATCTAAAGTATGTTTCTCTAAATATAATAATTGACCGTGTGTCACATACCCGCCAGGAAAGACGAAGCAAAAATTTTATTATTAAGTGTTAAAAACATTTTTAAGATAGTAGATGATTCTAAAGACTATGTTTAAAGAAATATTAAATGGCAATAAATGAAAAAGACACGATCTGAACTACACTAAACCTGACCCCGCATGCTAATACCTAATCTTTACTTAAATAATTAGTGAAGGAAATTTTAACAACATAAAAACTAAACGTCAAGATAAACTTTCAAATAAAAAAAGATGGGTGGAAGCAGCGGGGATCATCATCAAATCATCTTACAACAGTCGAGTATACGAACTAACTAGGCTCCTTCTGGAAGAATGAAACTGGGGGTTGTGCTGTAAGTTACTTTGTTTTTCTTTCTTTCTTTTTTCCTTTTCTTTTTCTTTTTTGTCCTAACTTGAGCTGTGAATAGTGTGGTAAAATTGGTATCCCGTGAGGGGACAATCTATACTATTTGTTACTACAACTATACTATTTGTTAATTTTTTAAAACAACCAGAACTGTAGAGTCTAACCATTAATAAATGACATTTTGTTTAAATTAAATTTTTAACTCAATAGCTGACATTTGCTCCTGATCATCAAAACAAAGTTAACAGTAAAAAATATTGTATCTCACGAAGATTTATATTCCTTTTCTTTTTTAATAAGAAGAAAAAGAAAGATTGAAACACGTGGAACTATTATGACAGACTTCGAAATGGCGATGATGAATGCTGTCGAAAAATATTTTTTTGGATCAACTGTAAATATGAAGGGCTGCTTCTACCTTTGTCTCAGTCTGTGTGGAGGAAATTTCAAGAATTAAATTCAGGAACTTGATACAAGGAAGATGAATCTGTGGTTACATATACTGGAATGATTTCGTGTTTAGCATTTCTATGAGAGAACTAAGTTCAAAGTGGCCTGAGATATACATAATGAAAACGCAGCACTGAAATTGCAGGCTTGGTAGATTATTTTTGGTGTATGTGGGGGGAGGGGGGCTTTCGTCAAACATAACAGCTAATTGAGGATTCGAATGGTACTGGCACACGGCACCATACCTGCTAGCACAGAATAAATATGGTTTATTATATACGATTAAATTCTGCGAAACATGAAACAGCGAGTTCCAGCAATTGATTGCACCTAAGCACGTGGACATAACTGATGTAAAACTTCTGAGAGGAGAGAAATAAATAAGTTTCTTTGAAAATTATCCCTTTTATTTGTACTTTAATTCTCTATGAATAGAATCCATTTGGATTGTGTCTCTTGGCTTGTCCGTCGCGCAAGAATTTTGCTTGGATTTTGTCCTGCACTTCAGATATTGTAGTGAGGAAGAGTCTGCCATGCACATGATTCTTGATTTATTGTTTGAGTGATTGTATGGTTAATGAGCACATCATTATTAATGCATTTGTACCCTGTCACAAGAAATTTGATTCTGCATGATCATCTATGTATTCACAAAATCAAATGTATATAATTATGACAAGGGAAACTGTGCTAGACTTACAAACTAATTGAAATCAACATTGAAATAGATGTACAACTTCCGGCTCTAATTTAGGAGTAGTGAGAGATTAAACCTTTTTATTTGACGCTGAATCCATCTCAAAAGCATTTTCTTGCTATATTTTACAGTTATTACTATATATGAATCAATATTGCAATAGAAAGTTCTATTTTTCTTCCTACGTGTGGTTTCAGTAGAATAATAAAGCATAGATAAAATCTATTCCTCGGATAGTTGGTCGCCTTCTCTTAATGTTTTCGTTCTATGGCAATCAATATTAAGGCCTGAAGTAACTTTAGATTTCTACCATTTCAGGTTGCAATAGAGAGGCAAAGTCGGAAATGGAAACTATTCTTGCGGCACTGAATCCAGAAAAAAAGAAACTGGTTTTTGTTATTCAATATCAGGAGGGAAGAATTACCCCTGCCTCCTCAAATGACGCCACTGTATCAGAAAGCCATTCTTCAATATATTTTAGCGTTTCTGATCTATGATGATCAATTCTGAAACCGGAGAAACTAGAAAATTTTAACTGTTTCCAGTTTTTGTAGAGTGCTACGAGTGTAGATGGTATATTTCCTTGAGATGCTGAATCGATTAAAAAAAAAAACTCTCGTCTCTATCTATTTCTGTTTTCATTCTATGGATATCAACGTTAAAATCAGAAACTGCTTAATGTTGCCACTTCCGGTTTGAATACAGAATTAACGGAGTAGATGACATGTATTGTTGGGACGCTGAATCGATTTCAAAAAACTGCTTCTTGATATCATTTACCGGTACCGTTTTTTCTCTATGGAAACCACTTTCGGTTTTAGTAGTGACAGAGCGCAGATGGTATATTTTCATGACAATCTTAATCGATTCCCAAAAAAACTCTTTTTGCTATATATTAACGTTTTTTTTCTATGGAGATCAGCGTTGAACGGACAGACGGACGGACATGGTTATTCTGTAAGGGTTCCAATACTTATGCACAACATGGTTCGAAAGCCTAAAAAATGTTGACTAGGGAACTATAAACCTGAATAGTGATTCAGATCTCACTTGGGTCTCGTTTCGTATATCAGAGAAGGTATATTTATTTACTGGAATAGCAGTTTGAGCATACGTTGCTTGTCATTTTACTTTAACTTTTTAAAATCTTATATAAAACATTTTAGAGTAATTTTAACGAGCAGGTCGTTTTGTTTTAGATATTCAATTTATTATTTAATTTTGGAGATTATCTGGAAATTTATATACGGTGTATAATTGTGCCTTCATATACCTCGCTACCTGTGAAAGGGAATCAATATTTTGAAGAAAAAAACCCTAGGTTGTGATTTCTTGTTATTGTTGATGCGTGACAAAGAATCACTTCCTTAGAGAATGTTTATAAGGATCTTGGAAGAGAAACGTTGATCGAAAGATAACGAGAGGTGCTGGGTCCACGGTTGAGTGGACACCTACAAAGTTTCTCATCTGATTGCTTCGAAAGATATTTCTCGGTTTAATGAGCATAAGGAAGATATTTTGCTCTCATATTGAAGATTGAAAGATATGATAACATGTAGCCCACTAATTTAACTACATGTTAAATCTTTTTCATACAAAAGTTGGTTGTGTTTCCATGATCTTTTTCAATTATGCATCAAATTACGTACTTTACCATTCAAACTTTTCGAGTGAGCTCCTAAACTTTTCATGATAGGAAGCCTTGTGAAACAAACAAATCATTCAATTTGTTGCATCCTATTTTCATATCTTACTTTTTCTTTGATCCTTTTATCCGCAACCGTTCCTCAATTAATTATTCTGACGCACATAATAATTTTTAAAACAGCTTGTGGATATTTTAATGTGGCTATACATACAAATAGTGAAAACTGCTTTATTTCCCAGTTTTATTATTTCACGATTCAGGAATTGCCACTTGGATGTGATTTGCATAAAACATAAAAAGGAAGAACCGCTATGAATAATGATATAAGAGTTGGTGAAAGTGAATCTTCTTTTTGTTCGATAGTAACCTTTCTTTCTTTTTTATCTGTTATATTAGAGTATTACTAAATATGATGTAAAACTTAGATTATAGGTTTTAACCTCTGCAATTAAAACAAGAAAGTATGAGCGTTTCCAATTCTTAAAGAACATTTCTTCAGAATGGTTGTCGGTGGTACGTGATATCAGAATGGCGAAATCCTGTCTGGTGTTTTTGTGTTAACAAAATACCTTGAAATTTAATTACTATTCTGTTTTGGTTACAATTTTATTGTTTTTTGTGTGACAATGGCTCCTGCTAAAGCGCCGAGACCTCATCTCCTGAGACAGTGGATTCAAGATCATCCTTGTTTCACCACCGATGGACGGTCAATCTTCTGTCAACTGTGCGAGAAGGTGGTAAGTCACTGAACTTTTTGTCTTTTTTTGATTTTGCGCTGGTGCAGTGGCAACTCTTAAGGGAACTGTACAACAATAATACAGGTTTTCATCCCTTAGGTTGTAGCATTTGAAGTTTAATTTTTACTCAATCAAGAGCCGCTGCTGCCAGTAGCGTACACAGAAATTTATTTCAGAGGGGGTCCAAACTCAATATGACGGTATTTTATATTAAAATTCCTAAAATTGTCCCCTAAAATTACGCTAAATTTACACAAAAGACGAAATTTCGGGGGGAGGGGCGTCCGGACCCACACAGGCTGCTGTAATGAGGATTGTTTACATCGAAGAATAACGCGAAAATTACTTTCTTAATTTGAGTCATTACTACGTTCCCCACTACATTTACGTTCTTCATTTATTTATTTAAAAAATAAATAAATAAATAAATAAAGTCAGTCGATGGTAACCACAGTAACATTATATACTGTACGCAACCAACAGAATTCATCGAACTTGATTAAACTTGTCTTGGAGGTAAGCATGGACCTGTTTAGTATGTGTAAAAGGTTTTCCTGTGCACTTAAATATTCAACTTATTTCTGTTATAATTCGTCTACTATTGGACGA